>NC_061119.1:91359225-91501825 GCF_002878395.1 Capsicum annuum
GACTCGTATTGGTCAGTTGTATCCCTGTGATAGGTCTTTAAGGGATTTAAGTAGGGGTATTCTGGAAATTTCCCTACTTACTCTAACTAGGACCCATGACATCTAATACACTTAGGAGGTTATTTACCCTATTATTCTATTTATTAACACTATAATTCTCTCAAGAGCTTTTGGGGAAAGAAGGTTAGGATTTAAACTAAAGGATTGTTTTGGGGCTTTTCTTGGCGATTTCTTTCCATCAATTCTTTGGTATAAGGCATGATTCTCTTCCCTCATTATAATATCAACTAAAGGCATGATTTATATGATTGATTTCAAGGTTTTACTATTTCATAATTATGGTTTTCAACTATTATATAGGATTTTTGATATTGAATGCTTGGTTATGGTTTCCTAAGGTTTTAATTATTCTTTTATAAGCATTAATGGTTCTTTTGGATAATTGAAGAGCATGGTAATGGTTTAATGGTCTTTGGAATTAGTTTTGGTTATATTATGCCCCCAAGGTGTTTGGTTATCCATAGAAGGTGGCGGTCCCAAGGGACCAAAGTTGGAAACTCGTATTTTCCAATATGAGGATTGGTCTTAATGGACCATGTGCATGATGTCACACTATTAGAGGATGTACACAGTCATCACATTGGATACTTCCCTGGTCATTTGGTGACATACACTAGGGCCCTTTCAGCAGGGGGAGCTGAATCCATATAGCCCATGGGAGGTTTAGGATGGCCAAGCTACACAGCCTAAGTAATATTTTTAAATGCATGCCAAACCAGGTCCCCTTTCCCGACACTTATATATGTACGGTTGTATGCATTATGGATGGTTTTACTTGTTCTTATAATTAGCAATATTTTATCTTTATCCTGAGATTCATGCCAGTGGTCACTCACTAACCCATCTACTACCTACTATATACCCACATTATGCAATAATCTACCATTCGACTCCATCTACATAGTGATTGACTTGGGGGCAACATTTGGACTTAAGGGATGAACTTCCATCATTTCGAAAGGAATTATTTCATGTAATGGATTTATTTAGACACTTTTATTTTATTTTGGATATTAGTTTTGGCCATGTTTGGGACATGTCCTCACCGAATTTATTTACTCCTTTAGATAGAGGCTTTGTCGTACTTTTAGGGGTTAGTATTGGCAGGATCGGTATTGGTGTTTGTCTTGGCATTGGTATTGGTGTTGGGGCTTACACCCTTGAATGATATTATTTGTTCAATAATATTACATTTTGGGATTGATTATCACATTATGTTTTGGTATTCTCTTATTTTTATGGCCTATGGTTTGGTTTGATATGATTGGGTGGTTTGTGTAGTACTGATGCACTCGATTGGTTCGATCACGGTTATAACCTTATCCCAGAGTCTTAATGAGAACATCTATACTATCTTGTTAGTATGTTTGAAATTCAAACCATCAAAGGCTTGATATATATGGTTGGGTTGGGTAATAGGGGGCGGTCCCCAGTCTTAATTTGACTAGGGATGCTCATTATGACAAGGCCTAGGGCCAAGTCATGTCAAATTGATATTAGTTCTCTAGGTTCATGGTCACTTGAAAGTCTACAAAGTCGTATCGAGTAGAGTCTCTTTTAGGGTGTGAAGCACGCCACTCATAAGAGAAAGGTTTTAAGACATTTAGGAATGTTTCACTTTCTTAGTATTCTATCTTTAAGATTGAGTTCTAAATCCTGGAATCTTCTCTAATCCTTGTTTGTTCATATTTTAGATCATGTCTCTTAGATCGGATCAAAGGAAAATTCTTTCATCCCATCTGGGGATAATGCTAAAGAGGTATGTCCTATGTTTAGATTAAATCTTTAATCTCGTGGTCCTATTACTGGTGGTGTTAGAGTTCCTTCTATTCTGGGTAGTTCTCCTCAGGTCCCTCAGGGTAATATGACGAACGCAGAAACTCTTCAGTCTATTCATTTTATTACCAAAGTAGTTATTGCTTAGGCTTAGTGGGGTGTAGCTAGTGCTTTATCTCCTAAGGCCACAAGGGTTGGTTAATTTATAAAGATGGATCCTCCTACCTTTACTGGAGTAAAGGTAGATAAGGATCCAAAGTGCATCTTAGATGAAATGGAAAAGATCTTTTGGGTGATGCAGGCTACTAATGTAGAGGGGGTTATCCTTCTAGCTTATCAACTCAAGGAAGTTTTTTATTAATTGTATAAGGAGTAGGACAGGGATAGAGGTGATATAGAAGAGGAAATAATATGGGAGGCCTTTTTTTAATGCCTTATTGGATCGATTCTTTTCTCAAGAGTTGAGGGAAGCTAAGATAAAGGAGTTTGTGAACCTCAAGCAAGGGAAGATATCAATTAAGGAATACAATTTAAAGTTCCATTAGCTATCAAGGTATGCTCCTGACTTGGTGGCTGATATGAGGTTGAGAATGAGTAAGTAGAGATTTAATTCTAGAGAGCAAGACGGCCTTACTGATTCAGGATATAAACATCTTGAGGTTAACTATTCATATGCAGTAGGTTTAGGATGATAAGAGAAAACAGGTAAAGTTTGGAAATAGGCAGGGAAAGAGGAGCAGGTTTTCTAATTAGGGAGATGATCAGTCTCAAGGTGGGAGAGATGGTGGCAAGTGGCAAAAAAGAAGTGGGGGAGTTCTAGCTCTTATTCTGCTAGTGCTCCTTACCAATCGAGAGATAGGCATCATTAAGGTGGTGACATTACTGGGCATAGGATGCCCGATCTCAGGTAAGTGGAGGTTAGTTAGTCTTTTTGTGTCCTCTTTATCAATTCTGTGGTCATCCTCATCGGGGTTATTATGGGGAAGCAAGGAACAAATTCTTCAGGTGTGGCCAGTCAGGGAATCGACTAAGAGATTATCCAATCAAAAAGGTTGCTACAATGGTGAATAAGATTCTTGTGGCTTCATCTTCTGCTCCTACACCTAGTGATGTTGAATCTACTTATGTTACTACTCCTGGTTCTAGTGTTGGTCAAAACAGGTTGTATTCCTTGGTGTCCCTACAGGAATCAAAGGCATCACCTGATGTCATTACTTTTACGTTAAATATTTTCTCTCATAGCGTATATTGTTTGCTTGATTTGGGGTCCACTCTTTCTTATGTGACTCCATATGTAGATGTATCTTTTGGTTTTAATCCGAAAGTTATTTCAGATTATTTTCCTATTTCTACCTAGGTAGGTCACTCGATTATTGCTGAGAGAATCTATAGGGGTGTGGTATCGATTGGTGGAAAGCAGACCTAGGTGGATCTGTTTGAATTTGATATGGTAGATTTTGACATAATTTTAGGTATAGATTGGTTTCATTCTTGTTACATGTCTTTGGATTGTCGGCCCCATAAGGTTATCTTTAAATTCCCTGGTGAACCAGTTATAGAATAGAAAGGTAGTTCCTTAGATCCTTGGGAGAGGTTAATTTCTTATCTTATAGCTTAGAGGTTAATCTCTACGGGTTGTCTTTATCACTTGGTTTGAGTTAAATATTCTAATACGGATGGTCTTTCTTTGTCTTCGATCCCCGTGGTTAATGAGTTTCCAAAGGTATTTCTAGATGATCTTCCTGGTGTTTCTTTGGATAGAGAAATGGATTTTGGTATTGATTCTCTTCCAGACACTCTTCTAATATCTATTCCTTCATATAGAATGGCTCCGATTGAGTTATGGGAACTCAAGCAGCAACTTAAGGTTCTTTTGGACAAGGGGTTTATTCATCCTAGTATTTCTCCATGGGGTGCACCGGTATTGTTTGTATGCAAGAAGGATGGTTCCCTTCATATGTGCATTGACTACAAACAGTTGAACAAGGTGACAGTCAAGAACAATATCCTCTTCCTTGGATAGATAACTTGTTTGACTAGTTGCAAGGTGCTAAATTCTTATCTATGATAGATCTTTGGTCTAGGTACCATCATCTTAAAATTAGGGAAGTGAATATCCCTAAGATGGATTTTTGTACTCAATATGGGCATTTTGAGTTTTTGGTGATGTCATTTAGGTTGACTTATGCTCTGGCAGTATTTATGGACTTGATGGGCAGAGTTTTCAGGCAGTATTTGGATCTCTTCATCATTGTGTTTATTGATGACATTCTATTTTATTCCAAGAGCAAGGTGGATTATGACAATCATCTTTGTGTGGTGTTACAAAGCTTAAAAGAACAACAGTTAAATGCCAAGTTCTCTAAGTATGAGTTTTAGCTAAACGTTGTGACTTTCTTTGGTCATATAATATCTAGTGAAGGGATCATGGTGGATCTACCAAAGGTTGTTGTGGTGAAGAGGTGGCCAAGGCCCACAACTCTATCTAATATTTGGTGCTTCTTAGGTTTAGGCAGGTATGATAGGTAGTTTGTGGAATGCATTTCTTCGATAGCTACTTCTTTGACTAAGTTGACTTAAAAGAAGGTTAAGTTTTCTTGGTCGGATGCTTATGAAAGGAGTTTTTAGAAGTTGAAAGATAATTTGACTTCGGCTCTACTCCTGACTTTGCTGAGGGTAATTATGGGTTTGTGGTTTATTGTGATGAATCTCGGGTAAGGCTTGGTTTTGTTTTGATAGAGCATGAAAGGTGATTTCCTATTCTTCCAGACAATTAAAGTTACATGAGAGAAATTACCATACTCAAGATTTAGAGTTGTTAGTGGTTATGTTTGCTTTGAAAATATGGTAGCATTATTTATATGGTGTTCACGTGGATATCTTTTTTTATCACAAGAGTCTTCAGTATGTATTAACTCAAAAAGTTCTTAATCTCAGTCAGGGAAGATGGCTTGACCTTTTCAAAGATTATGATATGAGTCTTCACTACCACCAAGTTAAGGCTAATATGGTTGCTGATGCACTTAGCAGGTTATCCATAAGGATTTTGTCTCATGTAGAGGAGGGAAGGCTAGAATTGGTAAAGAATATTCACTGCTTGGATAATCATGGAGTTTATCGTTTGGACTCTAAGGATGGTAGTGTGATGGTGCAAGAAATAGTTTGATCAACTCTTGGTGCGGAGATTAAGGAGACGCAAGTGCTAGATCCTGTCTTGATGAAAATTAGGAGTGACATTGGTGGGCAAAATTTAGTGGTGTTTGAAATCAGTGGTGATGTACTTTATGGTACTAAAGAATGTTGTGTGTTTTTTATGTCGACGGGTTATGGCAAAGGGTTTTGGTTGAGATGCATAAGTCATGGTATGTTTTCCATCTCAGCTCGACTAAGATGTATCATGATCCTAACGAGATCTATTGGTGAAATAGAATGAAAAGAGATGGGGTTGATTTCGTGGCCAAGTACATAGTGTGTCAACAGGTTAAGGTTGAGCACATGAGGCTATGAGGGTTATATAAATAAATTGATTTTCTCAAATAGAAGTGGGAAGTGATTAATATGGACTTTTTTATCGGTCTTCCTTGGTCTCAAAATCTATATAAGTCGATTTGGGTCATCATGGATAGAATGACAAAGTCTGCTCACTTCTTGCTAGTATGGACTACCTTTTTGGTGGAGGATTATGCGAAGTTGTATATTCAAGAGATTGTGAAGCTGCATGGGGTGCCTGTTTTGATTATTTCTGATCATGGTACACAGTTTACATCTCACTAATGGTAGTCTTTCCAGAAAGGGTTGGGGACTAAGGTTAGTCTCAGTAATGCTTTTCATCCGCAGTCAGATGGGCAAGCAGAGAGAACTATTCAGACATTAGAAGATATTCTTCGAGCCTGTGTTATTGACTATAGGGAAAATTGGGTTGAGAATCTACCTTCGGTTGAGTTTTCTTACAACAATAGCAATCATTCGAGTATTAGTATGGCTTCTTTTAAGGCATTGTATAGTAGGAGGTATAGATCTCCTATTGGTTGGTTGAGCTTAGGTAGGCGGACATGTTTGGCCCGAATTTGGTTTATTAAGAAATGGTGAAGGTCAAGGTGATTCAGGATAGGATTAAAGCTTCCCAAATTCACCAAAAGTCCTATGCAGATGTTAGGCATAGAGACTTGGAGTTTGAGGTCTAGGATAGGGTGTTTCTAAAGGTGTCTCCCATGAAGGGAATGGTGCGGTTTGGCAAAAAATAAAAACTTAGTCCTCGATACATTGTTCCTTATATGATTTTCCGGAGAGTTGACAATGTTTCTTATGACTTGGAGTTTCCATCTAGCTTAAGTTTTGTTCATCCGATCTTTCATGTTTCCATGTTGAGGAATTGTATTAGTGATCCTCCTTCGGTTGTTCTTTTGAAAAGATTGGTTATTTTGGATTATCTCTCTTATGAAGAGGTCCTAATTGGAAAATTAGATAGGGAAGTTCATCAGTTGCATACCAAGGATGTGGATTTGGTTATGGTTCTATGGGGAAACTATATGGTGGAAGAAGCTACTTTGGAAGTGGAAGAGGACACGAAGTCCAATTATTCTCATTTATTTTCTTCTACTGGGATTCGTATAGAAGGTATCTTCAACATATCATTATTTTTTGAGTTTGTTAAAGGAAAGAATTATATCTTTGCCTCTTTGTTGTTAAACTTTGTTAAAGGGATGTTTGATAATGCAAATGACTCTGTGTGTGGTTACACCACCTTGTCCGTCATTCGAGGGTGAATGTTCCTAGTAGGGGTGACTTAAACATCCTGGGTTTGGACCATTAGAAAATTTCCTAGAATTTTCGTTATCCGGACACAATATGACTCATGGGCACAAGTCGTATATTGGGGTACGAGTAGTATAGTCCTATCATACACTCACCAGAATTAGTTAGTGGGATGGTTTTAGTCACTGGAATGGGTACAATTTAGGGATGGGCCAAAGGGATTGGTATGAGTCGTAGTAAGTACTCGTATGGTGGGTAGTGTTTGATCCTCTTGGTATTTTATTCTGCCAGGGATATGGGTTATGGATATGAATTGTATGTTGTAGTTATAACTTGGTTGGATTAATCTTATATGGGACAGTGTTTGATCCAAGGGTTGAGGCTTTGATACGAGTGGTGGGCGTTGATAGAATATGAGTGTTAACTTGTATGGGTTAGTCGTATCCCTGTGATGGCTTTTTAAGGGATTTAAGTGAGGGTATTCTGGACATTTTCGTACTTACCCTAACTAGGAACCACGACTTATAATACACTTAGGAGTTTATTTACCATATTATTCTATTCATTAACACTTAAAAACTATTCAAAAACACCCCATATTTCTCTCAAGAGCTTTTGGGGCAAGAAGGCTAAGGTTTCAACTAAAGAATTTTATTAGGAATTGTCTTGGTATTTTTGTCCATCAATCTTTGGTATAAGGCATGATTATTTTCCCTCATTGAAATTTCAACTAAAGGCATGGTTTATATGATTGATTTCATGGTTTACTATTTCATGATTATGGTTTTCAGCTATTATTTAGGGGTTTTGATATTAAATGCTTGGTTATGGTTTTCTAAGGTTTTAATTTTTCGTTAATATGCATTAATGGTGTTTTTGGACAATTGGATTGCATGGTAATGGTTTAATGGTCTTTGGAATTGGTTTTGGTTATATTATGCCCCCAAGGTGTTTGATAAAATACTTATAAAGATATGTTCATTGCATTGACTTCTTTTAATGGAACTCTTGCATGTTTTAAACTTGGTAAAAGAATTATGCATGGTTTGAAAAGGCTAAAGGCTAAATTGTTGTGCTTGTGGGGAATATAAAAGTCTTCCAAGTGATTTAATATGGTACATGCAAGGGCACTTAAAAGTCCCCTTAACCAAAATGGTTTGGCTATGGATACCACTAATATTGGAATTAGTTAGTAAATGGATAATGGTTTGGTTATTTGGAAACTAGTTTTAATTATGCATTAATGGCAGGGCGTGTAGTAAAGCCATGGAAGGTGGTTGTCCTGGGGGGACCAAAACTGGAAACTCATATTTTCCAATATGAGGATTGGTCTTAGTGGACCGTGTGCATGATGTCACACTATTGGGGGATATACTAGTAATCCCATGGGATACTTCACTAGTCGTGCAGCTGCATGCAATGAGGCCCTTTCAGGATGGGGAGTAGAACCCATATAGCCCGTGTGTCATTTAGGACGGATAGGCTACACAGTCCAGGTAAATTTTTTAATTTCATGCTAAACCCGATTTCCTTTCCTGGCACTTATATGTGTATGGTTGTATGCATTATTGATGGTTTTACTTGGTTTTATAACTTGCATTATTTTATCCTTATCCTGAGATTCATGTTAGTAGTCACTCATTAACCCATCTACTGGTGGTTGTATACCCACACTATGTAGGAACCAACCGTTCGACACCTCATATATAGTGAATGACTTGGCGACATCATTTGGATTGAATTGGTAGGTTTCATCATTTTGGAAGGCATTATTTAATGTTATGGATTTCTTTAGACACTTTTCTTTTATTTTGGATTTTAGTTTTGGCGATAATTGAGGGCATGACCCAATTGGATTTGTTTTACTCTTTTGGATAGAGGCTTTGTGGTACTTCTGGGGGGTTAGTATGGGCGGGATCGGTATTGGTGTTTGCCTTGGCATCAATATTGATGTTGGGGATTACACTCTTGGACGATATTGTTGGTTGTTCCATCATATTATATTTTGGGATTGATTATCACATTATGTTTTGGTATTCTCTTTCTTGGTTATGGTGTGGTTTATGGCCTATGGTTTGATTGGGTATGGTTTGGTGGTTGGTGTGGTATGGATGGACTTGGTTGGGTCAGTCATGATTGTGACCCCATCCCAGAGTCTTAATGAGAATATTTACACTATCTTGTTATATAATCAAAAATTCAGGCCATCTAAGGCTGGATATAGATGGTTGGGGTAGGTAATAGGGTGCGGTCCCTGGTCCTAGTTGGACTTGGGATGCCTATTACGACAAGGCCTGAGGTCGGTTCGTGCAGTAACCTTGGTATATGTTGGAGGGTTCAAGTCCCCCAAGTGCAAATACATAAGATTATTTACCGGTTCTTACGGCTACACTCTCTGGGGCCCGTCCAGGGGGTGATAGCTGGGGACCATATAGCCTATGGGTACTACTATATGATGGTTGAGCTACAATATCCAATCTAAAGTCTTAAAATTTATATTAATCCTTATTCCCGATCCCAACATATGTTATATATATATATATATGTATGTATGTATATGCATTTGATTATGCGTATTGGCTTTAAATGATTTTTAACTATTGATCATATTATTATGTTATTCTTATCCCCAGGCTACATGCTAGCATTCACCCTACTAATCGTCTTTGGATGTTGTATTTCCACGCAATGCAGGAACTGGTCATACTTGTAGTCCTCTTACTTAGTGACTTGGATTTAGGATTATCTAATGAGTTAGATAAAAGTTGTGAGCTTCCAAACTTTGAAAGACCCCATTTCATATTTATAGTTTCTTTTACATTTTTACTATTCTTTTGGTCTTGGTTTTGGCTATGATCGAGGACATGTCCCGACCGAATATTCATGGTTTTGATTAGAGATTTTGTTGGATTACTGTTGGCATGGGCGGTGATGTTATAGGTATTGTCATTTGTATTGGTATTGGAATTGATACTGATATTAGTTAGTTTTGGTCGTAGATATATTTTAAAGTCTTTAAATTAATGTTCTATTATTTTTTTATATGTTTGAAATTCATCCTACTTTGGTAGATGGGGTGATCTACGGTCCACATGGGATATGAGATAGCCATCACAGCTAGGCCCTGGTTTGGCTCTTGACAAAGGTGGTATCTTAGCCTAGGTTTGTTGTCATTGGGTATCCAACAAAGCCATGTCTAGTAAAGTATCTTTCATGGGTATGTTGCACGCCACACTTATAAGGGAGAGGCTATGAGATATTTAGGAATGTTTCCCATTCTTGTTGTTCTATTTCAAGCTATAGAGTCTAAGATCTTGAGTATCTCTAATTCCCATTTGTTTGCTTTTCAGATTATGCCTCTCAAAGGATTTGAAGCTCATGGAAACTCCTCTATTCAACTTTAGGACAATGCTAATAGGACATGCCCTTCTTATAAGGAACAAAACCAGTCTAAGGGTCCAGTTCCTGACTACCCTCCTGGAATTCCATCGGTCCTTTCTAGTACTCCTCGATTTCCTTAGGTCAATGTGCTGAATCAGGAATTTCATTAGTCCATCCATATGTTGGCTCAGTTGGTAGCTTCTCAATCATAGTGTGTAGCTTTTGTTACTCTATCTTATGAGGCCACAAGCGCTGTCCAATTTATGTGGTAGAGCCCTCCTGTGTTGACTATTTTAGGGTTGAGGAGGATACTAAAGGTTTTTTTAATGAGACAGAGAATATATTCCGCATTATGCATGCTATTAATATGAAAGGTGAAGAATTAACTTCCTATCAACAAAAAGATATAGCATACCAATGGTATGAGAAATGGGAATACTCTAGGGGAGATGATGTTGAATTCACACTGTGTGATAAATTCTCCAAGATTAAATTTTTCTTTAGATGTTGAGGGAGGCAAAAGGAGAAAAGTTTGTTAATTGAAACAAGGAAGGATGACGGTTAAGGAGTATCCCTTGAAATTCCATCAATTGTCCCGATATGCTCCCGAGTTAGTGTCTAGCATGAGGGCTAGAATTAGGAAGTTTTCTTCTAGATTATCCGTGATTTGATTCTAGAGAGTAAGGCTGCCTTATTGAATAAGACTATGGATATATCTAGGTTGGTTGTATATATGCAGCAGGTAAAGGAAGAAAAGAAAAGGCAGACAAATATAGGGGAAAATAGAATAAAAAGTTTAGATTTTTTATCATGGTGGAGGTCAGCATTAGAGTGATAGAGATAAGGGAAAGTGGTCTAAGAAGAAGTGAGGGAATTCTGGTTCCTACTCTATAGCAAGTGCTCCTTATTTGAAGTTGTCGGGTGACTGTCTTTTCATTATGATAGTGGTTTTAGGGAATTAGGATCCCAATCTCAGGTTGGTGGGGCTCAGTCCACTCTTTCATATCCTCCTTGTAGATTCTTCGAGCTACTGCACCGTGGGTTTTGTGAAGATTGGAGGAACAAGTGTTTTAAATGTGGTCAGATTGGTCACTTCTAGAGGTATTGTCCTTCTAAGGTTTCTTTGGGGGAAAATAAGATTCTTGGTGCAACTTCATCAACTCCTACACTAAAAGGTGATGCTTTTACTTCTAGTACCAGTGCTTGTTAAAATCACTTGTATGCTTTTGATACCCTCCAAGACTCTAAGGCATCCACCAATATTGTCACTGGTATGCTACGATTCTTTTTTTGTGATGTGTATTGCTTGCTTGATCTGAGGTCTACTCTTTCTTATGTGACCCTATTTGTAGCTGTGCACGTTGGCTTTTTCCCGATTGTATCCCTAATCCCTTTTTTATTTAAACCCCAGTAGGCGACTATGTGGTTGTTAAAAAAGTCTATAGGGAATGTGTGGTATATGTTGGTGGTAGAGAAACTCAGGTATTGGTGATGTCATATTGGTGATGGATTGGTTGAATTTGTGCTATGCCTCCTTAGATTATCAAACTCATAAGGTCATGTTTAAATTCCCTAATGAGTCGGTCATTGAGTGGCAATGGGGTTGTCTAGTTCCTAAGGAAAGGTTCATATTATATCTTAGAGCCCGGAAGTTGATTTCTAAAGGATGTCTCTATCATTTGGTCTGGGTTAAAGATTCTAACTTGGAGGTTCCTTTATTGACATTCATTCTCTTTGTTAATGAATTTCTCGAGGTTTTTCGTGATGTTCTTCCTAGTGTCCCTCTCGATAGGGTGATTGATTTTGGGATTGACCTTTTTTTGACACTCGTCCTATCTTTATCCTTCCTTATAGGATGGCTTTGGTTGAGTTGAAAGATCTTAAAGAGTTGTTAAAAGACCTCTTTCACAAGCGATTTATCTATCCTAGCGCTCCTATTTTATTCATGCATAAGAAGGATGGTTCCCTTTAAATGTACATCATTACCATAAGTTGAACAAGGTTATGCTGAAGAATAAGTATCCTCATCACAGATTGATGAATTGTTTGACCAGATTCAAGGTGGTAAGTTTTTCTCTAGGAATGATCTTTGATCCGGCTATCATCAGCTAAAGATTAGGGAAATGGATATCCCCAAGACTTTCATTCGAACCCGATATGGTCATTATGAGTTCTTAGTCATATCTTTTTGTTTGACTAATGCACCAGTGACATTCATGGAATTGATAAATAGTGTCTTACATCATTTTATGAATTTGTTTATTATAGTATTTATAGATGACATTCTTGTATATTCCAAGAGTGAGGCGAATCATGTCGATCACCTCCGTATAGTGTTGCAAACATTGAAAGTTCAGCAGTTGTATGCTAAGTTTTCAAAGTGTGAATTTTGGTTGAAACTATTACCTTTTTAGGTTATTTCATATCTAGTAAGGGATCATAGTAGATCCACAAACCATTGTAGTGGTTAAGAAGTGGCTTAGGCCCATGACTCCAAATGATATTTGGAACTTCTTGTGTTTTCCAGTTACTATAGGATATTTGGGGAGATTTTCTCAACTATAGTTTCCCCATTGACTATATTGACCCCAAAAAAGGTAAAACTTTTGTGATCTGACGCTTGTGAGGATAGTATTGAGAAGCTGAAAGATAAGTTGATTTCAACTCAAGGTTGGATGTTTCCCAAAGGTACTGATAGTTTTATTATTTACTGTGATGTGTCCCGTGTGGAACTTCGGTATGTATTAATGTAGCATGATAGGGTAGTGGCCTATGATTCTACGAAGTTGAAAGTCCATGAGAAGAATTACTCGACTCATGACTTGGAGTTGTTGGTTGTGGTGTTTGCATTGAAGAATTTGCATCATTATTTGTATGGAGTCCATGTAGATATCTTTTTTATCATAAGAGTTTGCAATATGTATTTACTTAGAAGGAGTTGAATCTCAGATAGCGGAGGTGGCTTGAGCTGCTGAAAGACTACAACATGAGTCTCCACTATCACCTAGGTAAAGCTAATGTGTTTGTTGATGATCTTAGCAGTTTATCCATAGGGAGTCTAGCTCATATGGATGAGGATTAGCGGGAGTTGGTGAAAGATGCTCACCATTTGTCTAACCTTGGAGTTCGTCTCTTAGAATCTAAGGATGGTGGTGTGTTTGTGCAAGAGGTGGAAAAGTCATCCCTTATTGCTAAAATAAAGGAGAAGCAAGAACTAGATCCTGTCTTAATGAAGATTAAGGGAGATGTGGGTCAGCCAAAGGTTGTAGCCTTTGAGATTAGTGGTGATAGTATCTTAAGGTAGTAAGACAGGTTATGTATACCCAATGTAG
The DNA here is from genome assembly GCF_002878395.1 of Capsicum annuum. Classification (NCBI taxonomy): domain Eukaryota; kingdom Viridiplantae; phylum Streptophyta; class Magnoliopsida; order Solanales; family Solanaceae; genus Capsicum; species Capsicum annuum. The sequence continues at coordinate 91,372,530 of NC_061119.1, forward strand.
ATGGGTTCAGAGAGAGGATTTTGGTTGAGGCTCATGAGTCATATTATGTCATTTATCCTAGTTTGATGAAGACGTATCACAATTTTAAAGAGATTTATTGGTGGAAAAATATGAAGAAAGATGTGGCCAATTTTATGGCTAAATACATGTTGTGTCATGAAGTGAATACTGAGCACATGAGGCTCGGTACATTGACTCAAGAGATTGAACTGTTAGTGTGGAAATAGGAGACAATTAATATGGATCTCATTTTCGTTCTTCCTCAATTTCAGAATCAGTTTGATTCGATTTGGGTCATCATGAATAAGATGACTAAGTTTGCTCACTTCTTACCAGTAAGGATTATTTATTCAATAGAAGATTATGCAAAGTTTTTCCTCTAAGAGATTATGAAGTTGCAAGGGGCACCTATTTCTATCATATCAGAATGCGGTACTCAGTTCTCATTGTATTTTTGTTAATTGTTTCAGAGAGGTTTAGGAGCTAATATGAGCCTTAGTACTGCTTTCCACCTGCAGTCTGATGGACAAATGGAAAGGACTATTCAGACATTAAAAGATTGCTCCTAGCTTACATGATTGACTAAGGTGATGGTTGGGTCGATCATCTGCCTCTTATAGAGTTTGCGTATAACAACAGCTACTACTCTAGCATTGGGATGGCTCTATTTGAGGCTTTGTATAGTAAGAGGTGTAGGCCTTCTATTGGGTGGTTCAAGGTTGGTGAGGCAAAGATGTTTGGCCCAGATTTTATTCACTAAGTGATGGAGAAGGTGAAGGTGATTCTGGATAGACATGAATCTTCCCAAAGTTGCCCAAAAGTCCTATGTGGATGTGAGGTGTAGGGAGTTAGAGTTTGAGGTTAGTGCTTGGGTGTTCTTGAAGATATCTCTCATGAAGGGACTAATGTGGTTTGGGAAGAAGGGAAACCTCAGTCACTGGTATGTTCGCCCGTACTTAGTCTTAAAGAGGGTTGCTAATGTTGTGTATGAATTAGAGTTGCCTCCTAGTTTGAGCTCCATTCATCCTGTGTTCCATGTGTCAATGTTGAGGAAATGTATGGTCGATCCGTCTCGTATTGTGCCTATCAAGGATATTGGTATTTTGGATTCCTCATCATATGAGGAAGTCCTAGTTGAAATCTTGGATCAGCAAGTTCGTCGATTATGGACGAAGGACATAGATTTTTTAAAGGTTCTATGGAGGAACAACAAGGTTGAAGAGGCTACTTGGGAAGTAGAAGAGGACATGAAGTCCAAGTATCCATTCCTATTTTCTACTCTAGATAATTGTGCGGAAGTATGTGTCATTCTTAACATCTTTATTTTTCGAATTTGTTAAAGGAAAGATTGATTTCCTAGGCATCTTTATTTTCAGAGTTTGTTAAACATAAGAGTAGGGGAATATAGAGTAAAATCATGCTAGGAATTTTCTTATCCCATGATTCGAGGATGAAATATCCAAATGGGGGAGGATTGAAACACCTCAGATTTTGGCCCTTGAAAAATTCTTGAGCTTTAGGCTCACTTCCTTGGTTATGATTGGATCCCCAGAGTTGTAAGGTATCTTGATGACTCTTTATGTTGAGTCATACCCAAACCAGTAAGTTTAAGGCTTGGTTTTTCTCTGAGTACTAGTGGCTCACTATGAGCTATAAGGATATGTCATGAGTCGTAGGATAAAACCGTAGGGTATCCAGTATTTAATTCTTTTGGGTTCTATGTTGCTTACGACTAGACCCTACGAGTTGTAAGGTCTCATTACAAATGGGTTAGCGGAGCAACCAGGTGGTCAATATATGGGGTCCTAGTCACTATCTTAGTTACAACTCGTGGTCACGAGTCATAAGGTGTGGTTATGAGTCAAGGGGTTGACTCACGACCAAAGATTATGCTTTTTCACCTTTTAAGTTTAGGGCACTTTAGACATTTCACACTTAAAACTCTTTACACCACACGTACATAAAACACTTTTTGGGCATTCATTAAACACTTTAACATATTAAATATCCCAAATTCTCTCTCAAACTCTCTATTCAAGTTAAAGCTAGGGTTTCAAGAGGTTGATAAATTAGGCCTCTCAAGGGTAGTTTCTCTCCTCTCATCTTACTATTTCAGTCATGTTACTCTTCCCTCATTGTTAATTTTTTAAATACATGTGATTTGAAGTATTGTTCATAAGATTATTGTTTTGTTTTCAAAACAACGATTGGGGTTTTGGATGTTATGAATTGAACAATGTTTCTCATAGATTATATATATGTTTTTCATGCTTTTCATATGGTTTTGAACTTATGGGTTCATGGGTATAGTGAATGAACAAGGGAATTGTGATTTTCCCAAAATTGTGGCTTTGAAATGGTCATAACCGCAACCCCAAAATGTGAAATTGGTTTTAGTTATGACAACTGTAGGTATTTGTGAAATTGAACTTGTCTTAAACTATTGCATAATATAAAGTAGTATTTAAAATACAATGGTATGATATTCTGAACAGAGGGATTCGGTGTTCCCCAATGTGTATTAATGAACAAAGGGTGTTGTTCTCCCCAGGTTATTGGAAATTGTTTTGGCATGATGTGTTTCCTTGCAAATGTAGTTGGTATGATGATACCAATAATGTACGCCTAAAAGTATGTTGTGGTTAACTGAATAGGAATGTGTGACAATTGTTTTAAATGGACTTTAATAAGGGATGTGTAGCGAGTCATGAAAGTGGAGGTTCGAGTGACCAATACTAGCAACTGCATTATTTGACGCGGGAGTCAAAGTTACTAGGGAGGTTTTCTCCCCCTTATTATTATTTCATGATTAGGGAGGTTTGAGTCCCCCTTAAATCATTATATGATCGGGTGTTTAATTAACCATGTTATATGTTTGAGGGCTAGGGTCCCCCGTGTGCATATATATGAGATTATTCTTAAGTTTGTACTGCTATACACACTAGGGCCCGACAAAGAGGTGAGAGCTGGGGCCCATATAGCCCTTGGGTACTACTATATGACTGTTGAGAAACACAATCCAAGCTAAAGTTTTAAACAGCAAGTTAAGCCTCCTTCCCTATCCCAGCATGTGATACATACATGCATATATATATGTGTATATATGTTTATGCATTTGAGTATATGCACTGGCTTTGAATGATTTTAAATTGTTGATCATATCATTATGTTATCCTTATCCCCGAGTTACATGCTAGCATTTAACCCGCTAACCATCTTCGGACGTTATATCCCTACGCGATGCAAGAACTAGTCATACTTCTACTCCTCCTGCTCAATGACTTGGATTCGGGATCAGCTAGCTAGTCAGATTGAAGTAGTGAGATTTCATACTTCTGAAGACCCTATTTCATGTTTATGGTTTCCTTTACATTTTGACTATTCCTTTGGTCTTTGTTTTGGATATTGTCGGGTGCATATCCCGACAGGTTATTCTTTGGTTTTGATTATATGATTTTGTCGGATTACTATTGGCATGGGCGATGTCGGTATCAGTATTGGTATTGGTATTGGTATTGGCATTGATACCGGTATCGGTTAGTTTTGGATGTAGATATATTTTAATGTCTTTAAGTTAATATTCTCTTATCATGTTATATGTTCGAAATTCAACCTTCTTTAGGGTGTGGTGTGTTGTCTTTTGTTAGGTACAGGTGGTGATCTCTGGTCTGTGTGATACTTGAGATATCCATCACGGCCAAGCCTTGGTTTGGGTCATGACATTACCTCAATATTATCCTTAGTAGGTAAGCCAATTCCACATGATAATAGACAAGTGAAAAATGAAAAGAAAACCCAAAAGGCAAGACCTCTAAAACAAATTCATGCAATAATGTATAACATAGCATAAACTTCACAAAATACATACATCCCCAAAAATTGTGTCATAAGTAGTAGAGCATATAATACATAATCTGAAAACAAAAAATACAAAGTCTGTCTCTAAAATTAAAGACTAGATAAAGATAGACATAGGTTGGAACTAGGCTCTAAACAGGAGCTCATCAGGTACTGAGGATTAGCTATCACCGCACAATCGTCTGCAGTTAGACATACTCGAACTAAGATCTGACCCGAAAGGGCATATTAGGAGTGACTATAGTCCACTTTTACTCAGTAGGTATCATAGACCAACTGAGTAAAGCATAAAATAATAAACATAAAATATACCATAAGCACATCACCTTCAAACAATAAATTTCCCAAAATGGTAGCTCACACCATTCAAACAGAAAATTTCCAAAAATGGTAGCTCACACCATCTCTACTAACAGTTTTAAGATAAAAAGACAGTAAATAAAACTAACTATACAAGACAATACATAAGGAAATACACAAAAGTGTAAGCAATGCAAAGATCATGTGCTAATGGCTAAAATAAGCTATTGCATGACTTTTTTTATTCAGCTTCCAAGCCTTTGCGCTTCAATATGGATCTAAGGGGGTTCACAACTTGTACACTTTCTCATATGTTAATCTCATATTTCAACTGACCTATCTAGCTAGTGTTCATGGATATAATGTGTCTCAATCATCTCTTTGTTTATTGTTCACATATAAAGGGTTTTATAAAGTGCTTCAGTGGTATCAATATCTCATGAAGTGAATATATATAAAATGAGGATGGAATGCTCATAATCAATTAGTATGAAGATAAGAATCAATCTAATACAGTATAAATGAGCCCAAAATAAACTCAATATGTCAATTATTGATGATACAAGCCCTCTTTATGCGCCACCATGATAAATGATCATGTAAGACATCAAAATATCATTCCAAAACCCCACTTCCCAAGTACTGCTATCATGATAAAGGCAATTAATTTTTAAGAAAGGCCTATAATATCTATTCAATCCTCCACACTGATATCATAATAATAAATAAGGCATTTAATACGTAAATAAGGTCTTTGATGTAAAATAAATCCCCCACACGAGAAACGTGCAATATAAATTCTCTCAAATGAACAATAACATGAAATTAAGACCCTACACTAACACACGATAATAATAACAACCTCAAAATATTATTCCTATATCTAATTCCCAACCCTTAGCGTGTTTTCATGTTTGTTAACTACCCAGCAGCATTTAAAGAAAGTTTAGCCATAACCTGCCTCAAAATGCCAAGAAACAAGCCTAAGCCTTTAACGTAGAGACTTTCCTTCATGAACGGTCTTGGAACAAGATAAAATTATTAGAAAAATAATCTATGCATAAAGAGGAAGCTAATGACACTCATATTATCTTAATTTTAAATGGCTTCAAAATTAGATTGAAAAATAGGTTCGAAAATGAAAGGGGCAAAATTGAAATTTTATTTAAAAAACATGTTCCCCAAGATTATAGGAGCCTACAGTTGATAACCCTAGCAAAAATAAGTTGAAAATGAGGCTGAAATTGAAGAAAACACATTTTAAAGCTTTACGATCAGAAACCCCGAAAATCCAATTTGAAATCAAGGTTTTGAAGATATTTTAAAGATAATATCAATGGAAATTAATGGGAATAAGAGTAAGTATCTTACCAAGTTCAAACGGTGAAGCAAACCCTAAGAATCACCATTTCCCAAAGCTCCAAGATCTAAAAATAGTGGACAATCATGGAAATAGAGTATTTATATTGATCTGTGAATAGTACCTCATAATCATGAAGGTCAAAGATTGACAAACAATTATATAGTCATCGCAAATGTGAGAAAGGGGTAGCGAACCCAGGGAAATAGAAGTCAATCCTTTGCTAACATGGTACCACTATCGCATTTGCAATAAAGAGTGTTTTTCTTTTCTACAACTGCAACCTGTAGCTCACAGGTGCGAAGAAGGATTTTGCCTTGCTCCAGATATAACAATTCAACAAAAATACAAGTTTTCAAGTTCTCCAAACAGACCAATGAGGTTCATTCAAGACCCTACAGAGCTAAACTATATATGCTACTACGTTATTTTTTATACATCAACTGAGTTGGTGGTATAGTCTGCATAAAATCTACCCTCCCCAAACCCCACTATGTGGGAATACACTGGGTATGTTGTTTTTGTTATAGTTGTTGTTGTTGTTGTTATACTTAATGGAAATGTTGAATATTCAAAAAGATCTCATTTACAAAAAATTAGCCCCCATGACCCCATTTAGGCATTTTCACAAGTTTTCAAAAGAAGGATCAAAATACAAAATAACGGTTTCAAACCTAAATCTACCTTGCTACTAACCTTGAATTGACATTATGGATCTAACGAAACTGTCTAAATCACAACCCGACATTCAAAACAACAAATATTGACTAAAGTCAAACTAATGGCTTTTAGTCTATAAAATTCTCAAACTCTCCCAAATCATTTAAAAATGTGTTGGGGACCATGCAAACCATCCTCTTAGCTTATAACCAGAATGTAACAACTACAAAAGAGGGAAAAATAGTTAAAACATATAAGAAGGAAATTTTCACATTCAAGGTTGTTACATTATGCACCAGTGAAAAACTAGTTCGTCCTCGAATTAAAAAGAAATTAAAGTACTTGAAGCGGTAAAAATCTAGGGATATCTATGATGTATTTCAAACTCAACCTCCTAAGTAACCTCCTCGGTAGAGTGATGTATCCATTGGACCTTCACTGAATCAATAATCTTAGACCTCATCTTCCTAGTCTATCTATCTACGAAAGCAATAGGCTCCTACTCAAAGGATAAATCAGGGTCTATTACAACAGAATCCTATTGAATCACATTGTCATTATATAGATGGTATATATTCAACATGAAGACATGAATATAGGATGAACAGTGGAGAGATGTTCAGACAATGCTAGCATATACGCCATATCATGATATTTCTTAAGAATCTTAAAAGGGTCAATGAACCTTAAACTTAAATTCTCTTTCTTCTCGAACCTCATCACTCCTTTCATGGGTAAAATCTTCAATAGAACTCAATATTTATTCATGAATAATACATCAAAGGCTCGATGGTTGGCATTACTCTTCTTCCTATACTGAGCAGCCAATAGGATCTGCTGAATCAGTCTCTCATGATCTATTGAATCACTCAACAAATATGTACCCCAAGGTCTCCCCTTGAATAAGTCAAACCATCTCATGGTGGATCTATATCTATGCCAATAAAAAGCCGCAAAAGGCATCATCTGAATAGTTAAATGGTAACTATTTGTAGACAAACTCTACTAGGGAAAATTATTGGTCATAATGACCTCAAAAATTCATGACACATGCTCGGCGCATGTCCTCTAGCACCTGAATTGTCCTATCGTACTGACCATCCATTTACCGATGAAAAATTATGCTCCAATTAAGCTGAGTATACAACTTATTCTGAATAGTACTCTAAAAACCTAAGGTACACTAGGTACCCTATCAGATAGAATAAAAAAGGGACTGCAATTGAATAATCTCCATATTATAGATCTTAGACAACTTCTCTAAACTATAGTTTGCCTTCATTAGTATAAATAGGCTAATTTGGTCAATCAATCCACAAGTACCTAAATAGATTCAAACTTCTCCATGGTCAGGAGTAGGATAACTATGAAATCTATAGTAATTTGTTCCTATTTCTACTTGGGAATGGGTATCCTCTGCACTGTACCACCACGTTGCTGATATCTTTACTTTACATATTGTTAATTCTAACACTTAGCCGTGAACTTCATAATATCATTCTTCATACCAACCCATCAATAATATTACTTTAGATCATGATACAACATAGCCGCCCTTGGGTGAATGGAATATCTAGAATAATGAGCCTCCACTAATATCAATCTAACTCATCCAACAACCCTCAGTACACAAACTCAACCACTAATCCTCAAATCACCATCAAAATAAAAGTATACCACCTTGTCCTCACTACTCAATACTCTCTCATGAATTACTCTCAATATAGCAACATCAAACTTATGAGCTTAAATTTGTTCCATCAACCAAAATCTAGCCTCCACAAAGGCTAATGCATGTTGAAGCATTAAAATATCAAGTCAAACCAATTGGTTAGCTAAAGATTAAACCTTCAAGGCCATAGTTTGCTTTTGGTTCAAAAGATAAGTTAAACTCCCTATACTCGTCGCCTTCCAACTCAAGGTATCTACAACTGTATTAGCCATGTTTTAAGGATAAAGAATAGTGTGATCATAATCCTTAAGCAACTCAATCCAATGTTGTCTTATATTAAGATCTTACTGGGTGAAGAAATACTGAAGGCTATGATGATTGGAGAAAATCTCATAATGGACACCACATAAGTAGTGTCACCACAACTTCAACACAACTGCTGCCTAATTTAAATCATAGGTAGTGTAATTCTTATCATGAGGCTTTAAATGACTAGAAGTATAAGCAATCACTCCACTCTTCTGCATCAACATAGTTCCCAATCCAACTCTTGAAGCATCATAAAATATGGTAAATTCTATGACTTTGTTTGGGAAACTCAAGATCAGAGCCAAAGTCAACAACTCCTTAAGTTTTTTAAAGCTCACCTCACAATCATCCAACCATTGAAAAGAAATATACTATTGAGTTAACTTGATGAAAGAAGTTTTAATAGATGAGAAACCCTCTACAAAATACTGATAATAAATTTTTGAACTGATAAAGCTCTGAGTCTTGGTAGGAGATATAGGTCTACCCTAATTATGAATTATTGCTATCTTGGTCAATCAACCATAATGTTATTCTTGGTCACCATATGACCTATGAAGGAGATAGAATCCAACCAAAACTCGTATTTGGAGAACTTAGCATATAATTTCTCATCTCGTAACCTCTAAAGCACTGTCCTCCAATGTCTCACATAATCGGCCTCATTCTTCAAAATACCTAAGATGTCTTCTACAAAAAAATTATAAAGAAGTCAAGATATAATTAGAATACCTAGTTCATCTACTCCATGACGCTGCTGGGGCATTGGTTATCCCAAATTACATGACAAAATACTCATAGTAACCATATCGAGTCAAAAATAATCTTTGGAAAATCCAAACTCTAATCCTTAACAAGTAATACCCAAAACTTAAGTGAGACTTGGAAAACACCAAAGCACCCTAAAGTGGGTCACATAGGTCATCAATATGAAAAAGATGATACTTGTTCTCCATGTTCACCTCATTCAATTATTAATAATTGATACACCTGCCTATAAAACCTTGTTTCTTCTTCTACATAAACAAAATGGGAGCATCCTAGAGGGATACACTACATCTAATTAAATCATTACTCAACATATCCTTAAATTTCACTATTAATTCTTTCAAATCCATTAGGGTCATCCTATAAGAAGGAATAGAAATGGTCTTGGTGCTCGGCTCAACATAAATAGAAAAGTTGATATCACAATTTGGAACCATACCCGACAAGTCTATAGCTAACACATCTATGAACTTGTGATAAACCCTAACAAAATCCAAAAGTGGTAGGGAGGCAATACTAGTATCGCGAACATAGGCTAAATAATATAAACACTCCTTTTATATCATACAAAGAGCACATAGAAAAAATATGACTATCTTTTAACCTAAATTAAGAGTACCTTTATAAGATAACCTTGGCACACTAGAGTAGCTAAAGTCACGGTCTTGGAATAATAATACAAATAGCATGATAAAGAGCTAACAAATTCATATCAAAGATAATATCAAAATCCACCATATCTAGGATAATTAATTCTACCCAGGTCTGATGCCCTACAAAGGTAAAAGCATAGGATTGATACACTAGATCCACCACTAAAGAATTTTTTATGGGTAGAAACACAAAGAGGCACGACAAGGGACTCAATTACAGCATATAAACCTATAGAAAAATATATAGACACATAGGAGAATATAGACCTATGAACCAAAACCATGAAAGCATATTGATAGAAAACTAGGACCTTACAAAAAATAACTGCATTAGAGGCCTCTACCTCAGGTCTTCTAGACATAGCAAAACACTGTCTATGTTTGATTTTGAATTGAGTAACCCCACATCCTCAAACCATAGATCCACCATGAGTACCTCTAGTACCACCCTTTCCACTCTATGAATCACCTTTAATTAGAAATAAAAGTAGGTCAAATCTAAAGTTGGGAACTCTATTAGGCAGAACCATACACATATCAAGGATAGTCTCTTGCCATACTATAAATATCATCATATATGTAATAAGCTCTACCAATAGACTCAATATTAAGGGGCCCAAAAGAACCAAAATGACCTTTTTATCCTAACAAACCAAAACTAAAGCCTCTACTTGCATAACCTAAGTCATTACTATCCAGAGTTGCAGAAACAAAATGCCTACCACTTGAACCCTATACAACTGCCTGTACATGTCTACCATGATAACTCTAAGCATCTCTATTAAAGAAATCGCTACCTCAGGTGGTATGTCAACTAAACTCAGCCTGATAATGACACCTCTTTGCAATGCTACCTGCAACACCCCTAGAAACTTCTAGCTATATTATAACTAGTTTTAATATATTTAAAGGTACAAAAACTATTATTTTTAGCCATATATAAGTATCATGATCATTACCTACTATGTAAAGTACTTATGATGCAAAACATTGTCATATGAAACATTTAGAGCAAAGTTGAGTTGATACCATTTGTTATTGATTGAGTTTTAGTATTTGATCCTACAAGGGTAAATTTTAAACAAGTATAACTTCTAAAATATATTTTGTTTTGGAGCTCAAGGCCCACTAAATGAATGTTATTTGAGTCATCTTTCCAATGTATCCAAATTCAAATTAATATGATACCGGGGTGAAAAGTTATATGAAGTTTTGGAAGCAAACTATTAAGGCTCCATGATATAAGCATGGAGTGCTAGATGTACTCCGTGATAAGAGTGTCACACATTAGTTATGCTTTGCGATTAGACTGTGCCATGCTAGTGGTCATGGTGATGCTAAAATCTTATATTTTTTTTAGTTTTTAGAGGAAAAATTAGTCATTTATGTTCTAAATGATTCTACAACCTATAATAAAGCATTTTACCTTATCCCATAACACAAATTCACAATTTCCTCTCTCCCAAACTCTCAAGAACATTAAAAGAAGGATTTTCTCTCCAAAAAGTCATATTTTCATGGCTCCAATTCACGCTTTCGTCTAATAAATCAACAAGACTAGATATTGGGATTTGAACAAGGATTTTCTTTCATTCTTGTGCCCAAAAAATCTTATTTTTCATATGAATTTATGAAATTTATGACTAGGGTTAATACCCACTATACATGAATTTGAAACTATAATGCTCTTTTATGAATTAAAGTATATTTAGCATGAAAATTCATGATTTGTTCATGATTATACTCATATGATTGATCTCATGAAATTAAATTTAGTATTCTTGACATTAAATACCCTAAGTTAGTATGACTCAGGCAGTTTATAAAAAATTCAGACACATGATATCATTTTTAGAAATGATTCACTTATATACTTATGATTATAAATTAAAAATAGAAGCATATTGTGTTTTTCAAAATTATCAACTCATATTCTTATTTTATGGTGAATTTCATATGTATTTATGAGCAATAGTATGATTTGGGAGTAGTATCTAGCATTGAGGAGTAAAGGTTTAGCGTATCCTAGTTTTATAAATTGTGTGTCATCATAGGTGTTCATTATTTAGCTTGTCCAAATGGACATGTACAGTCATTATTTAGCTTTTCCAAATAGATATATAGAGATGATCACCTTTGTAAGAATTTATATGTTGGAAATCTATATTTGGCTCTTTCAATGGGGGTTTTTGCATCATACTCTGTGTTACTTATGTGGTTTATGTCGGTTAAGACAATCTTCTATAAAAAAAATAATTTTAGAAACTATGTGTAACAAATCACTAGCTTTACTAGCTTTAACTTTATTTCCTATGCTTCATGATATTTCAGCTCAAATTTTTATTATTAAATATGGTGAGTTTGTATACACTTAACATGCATGTTTGATCTTATGATACATATCAGTTTTACTTACTACATCCATCCCCATACTTAGTACATTTTATAAAAACTATCCATAAATACATCTGTATGGCTATATTGTTTCATAATGTAGGTATCAGTTATAGCTCACAAACTCAAGATCAAGCAGTCTACCTCTTCCAACCAGTAGCTGGTGAGTTCTCTTTATTTGAGGATTCAATTTATTTTATAAATTTAGAATTTTATGTTTATTCATTTGTATTGATTAGGGGAAATTATGAGGGATCCATGTCCCAGCTACCTATAATTAGTATTAGTAGAAGCTTCATAGACAGTCAGTGAGAGTTGAAGCATCTAATTTCAGTTTTCTTTCTGTATAATCTAGTGATGTAAATATATTTAAATAATATTATACTGAACAAGTTCAGCTAATGACATTGTTTCCGCCATTTATTTCTAGTTTCATGTATCTTTATTAAATTGCTCACAAATTATACCAGTTTCATTGATTAGCTTAAGATTACTTATGGTCCTAAGAAACATATGATGTCTAAGGGGTAGTCTGGAGGCGTTATACTACCACCCTAGGTACCTTGAAAAATTGACTAAGGAATCTTGTCAAGACTATCATTTGACCTATATCCCACTAATAAAATACCTCTAATCCCTTGACAAACTTCATAATCCTCTCTAACTCAGTGGAAATACTAGTATCAAAAAATCTAGATAGTGCATAAAAATGTGTCTCATACTCGGTAATGGACATGGAGCCCTGCTCCAATTGATCAAACTTATCTCTCATATGCTCTCTTAAATTGTATGGCATGAACCTCTTCAAAAAAGCATTATAAAATTTGGTCTATGTCATAGCAGGTAAACCAATGGTCTATACCTTAAAAGAAACTTCCATCATAGTCTTTCCACATTAGTCAACTGATAAATAATATAATCGATACCATGGGACTGAAGAAATTTGTCGTTATAAAAGTTATTCTGATATTCAAGCAGAAACTCATAGACATCCTTTCCAGTTGCACCACTAAACATTAGAGGAACCAAGAAAATGAACCTTTTTAACCATTTTTTATCATCACAAGACATAATAAGACCTAATGTAACTAGATAAAAAAATAATCCTACTAAGTAGTTAATCAATACATGGGGGCACCATAGAAGATGGTTGTACTGTTAAAGTTAGAATACTATAGGTAGAAGCAATCCTAGTGGATAAAAACCTCCTAATGTTTAAGGAATATCTAGAAAACTCAAGGGAACAACATCTTGGGAACAGCATCCAAAAACTAAAGAGATGAATCAATAAATCTTGTAGAACTAGGGTATCCACTAAAGCATATGGGACCTGAGTTGGACCTGCACTCTTTATCTGATAGTTATCCTTAGAATTCTCAAACTTAGGCTTGAGAGAGGCTTATCTATCATGTCTTCAGATTTGGAAAGCTCCTCATGCTCTTTCTCTACCTCTACATCAGCCATGACCCCTACATCTCTCCTGGTAGGGACTTAAATAGTAGGTGTTGGCTCACTATCTCTAGTTTTTCTTGACATAGTCCTCACCATCTGGGCTAAAAGATTGGAAAAAATGTTTAGAATATTGGATATAAAAAACTCGCATGATAAGGAATCATCTTGGTGAAGTTTTTCCTAAAGATATCTTATAGCCTCTCAAAGAAATGTGGACAAATGTGGGATGGTTATTATTTTGACTCTTATTTTTATTTGAGTTATCTATCATCTTTTTATTACTAAGTTGATTTGGTTTCTATTTTATTATTATTATTGTCCTCATAAGGTTAGGCTAATCGGGTGGTCTTCGGTCCATGGTGGGCATAAGATACCCGTCACGACCAGGCTCTGGTTTGTGTTATGACAGACTTGGTATCAGAGCAAGATTTTGGGTCATTGGCAAGTCCACAAAGTCGTATTGATTAGAGTCTTTTTTTGGGTGTGTAGCACCCAACACTTATAAGGAGTAGGATATAAGGCATTTAGTAATGTTTTTCTTTCTTGTGTTCTATTTCGACTCTAGAGCCTAGTGTTATGAAACTTCTCTAACTCTTATCTTTCTCACATTTCATATCATGCCTCCCTAAAGATATAATGTTCATAGAAACTTTACTGGGAACTCTGTCCTACCTGAGGACAATGTGGAGGAGACTCACCCTACTTATAGAGTGTAGATCGAGTCTAGGGTCCCTGGTCCTGATTATACTGCTCCTTGTGGAGTTATATAGTTCTCTACTAGTGTTCATTAGGCTTCCCATGCTAGTGACACTTATGCTCAGTCGCCTTAGAGAGATATTTCAAATGCGGGGTTTCGTTAGTCTATTCATATACTTACTTAGTTGGTGGCATCATAGTCTCATTAGGCTAATCATATTGATTCTATTATTCATTTATATAGGGTAACTCAGGTTGGCCAATTTAAGAGGTTGAATCCCCCAACCTTTAAAATCTCTAAGGTTGAGGAGGATCCTCAGGAATTCATTAATGAGATAGAGAAAATCTTTAGGGTGATGCATGCAACTGATTCTAAGGGTGTATAATTTACTGTGTATAATCTAAATGACGTAGCTTATTAGAGGTATGATGTATGAGAATCCATAAGGAGTGATGATGCTGAGCAGGCTATATGGGATGTGTTTTTGGGTGCCTATCTAGATCACCTCTTTCCTCAGGAGTTGAGGAAAGCTAAGCGAGGAGTTTATGGATATGAAGCATAGTAAGTTAGGTGTGAAAAAGTATGCATTGAAATTTTAGTAGTTGTCTCGTTATGCTTTGGAGTTAGTGTCTAACATGAGATCTAAGATAAGAAAGTTTGTTTCTGGTTTTTCCCGTGACTTAGTACTTGAGTGTACGGCTGTAATGTTGATATGGTCATCTCAAAGCTTATGGTTTATATAAATCAGGTAGATCATGAAAACAAAAAATAGGCAAAGATGGGAGAAAGAAAGAATAAAATGTTTATACATTCAGAGCAGGGTGTGAATTAAAAAAAATAGTGGGAGGGATAGCAGGCAATAGACCAAGAAGATGACTTAGGGAAATTCCAACTCATATTCTTTGGCTAGTGCTCCTTATCCTAATTCATCTAGATATCTCCATTTCAAGAATAGCATTGGTCCTAAGACACAGGGTACCCAGTCTCAGGCTATTAGAGCTTAGTCGACCGCACCTTATCCACTTTGTAGATTTTACGGATAGCTTCACTGTGGTTACTATAATGAGTGGAGGAAATTGTGTTTCAATTGTATTTAGTCTAGGTATATGTAAAGAAACTATCCTATAGCTAAGGTAGCCACTGGAGCTAATAAGGTTCATATCATCACTTATTTGACTTCTACGATAAATGGTGCTACTTTTGGTACCAGCACTAGCTGAAATCATCTTTATGCACTTGCTACTCACCAAAAACTGAGGCATCTTTAGATTTTATTACTGCTATGCTATAACTCTTTTCCCATGGTGTTTATTAGTTTCTTGATCTGGGTTCTACCCTTTCTTATGTGGCTATCCATTTTTGTTTTGGTACCGAAAATTTTTTCTACCCCTTCTCTGTGTCTACTTTGGTGGTGATTCTATTATTTCTAGAAAGATCTATAAGGGTTGTGTGGTGTCTATCTTTCACAAAGAGACAGTAGTGGATTTTATAGAGTTAAATATAGTGGATTTTTTGATGTTATCTTGGGATGGATTGACTTCATTCATGCTATGCTTCTTTAGAATGTAGGACCCTAAAGGTAAGTTTTTCACTTTCCTAATGAGCTTATATTAGAATAGAAGGAGAATTCCTTAGTACCCAAATAGAGGTTTATCTCTTATCTTAAAGCTCAGAAATTAATTTCAAAAGGGTGTCTATATCATATAGTTTGGGTTAAGGATTTTGACTCTGAAAGTCCTTTGTAATTTGTCCCAGTGGTTAATGAATTTCCTGAAGTGTTTCTCAATGATTTTCCTGGAATTCCATCTGATAGGGAAATAGATTTTAGGATTTATCTTCTACCAGGTACTCATTTTATTTTTATTCTTTCTCATAAAATGGCTCCAGCTGAATTAAAGTTGCTTAAGAAGAAATTGAATGATCTTTTGATAAGGGTTTCATATGTCCTAGTATTTGTCAACGGGGTGCTCCTATACTTTTTGTGCGAAAGAAGGATGGGTTCCTCAGCTGATAAGGCGATAGTAAAGAATAAGAACACTCTTCCTAGGATTTATGAACTTTTTTATAAGTTTCATAAAATGAGATTCTTCTTTAGTATTGATCTTAGTTTGGGCTATCAACAATTGAAAATTAGGGAAGTTGATATTCCCAAGACTGTTTTCCAAACCTGGTTTGATCATTATGAGTTTTTAGTTCTGTCTATTGGGTTGACTAATGCTCTGGCAGCTTTTATTGATCTTTTGAATTATGTGTTCAAGCAAGTTTTTAAATTTGTTTGCGATAGTCTTCATTGATGATATCTTGGTGTACTCCAAGAGTGAGGAGGATCATGTCAATTACCTTTAAATTAAGTTACAGGTAGTTAAAGACCAAAAATTATATGCTAAATTTTTTTAGTGTGAATTTTAATCAAGTGTTGTGACTTTTCCTGGGCATATTTTTTCTAGTGAGAGGATCAAGGTTGATACATAGAAAGTTGAGACAGTTAAGAAATGACCTTGACCCACGACTCCAATCGATATTAGGAGCTTCTTGGGCTTGGCAGGGTATTATAGTAGATTTGTGGAGAGTTTCTCTTTTATTACTTCTCCATTGACAAGATTGAATTAAAAATGGTCAATTTCTTATGGTTCGATGCTTGTGAGGATAGTTTTGAGAAGTTGAAGGATAAATTGACTTCTACGCCAGTTTTGACCCTACTGGGGGTACTAATGCTTTGTTGTGTTTTGTGATGCATTTCATATGGAACTGGGTTGTGTCTTGATGTAGCATGTTAAGGTTGTGGCCTATGCTTCAAGGTAGCTTAAGGTTCATGAGAGCAATTGCCTAACTCATGATTTAGAGTTGGTAGTTGTGGTCTTTGCATTAAAAATCTAGCACCATTAACTATATGTGATGGACGTGGATATTTATTCATATCATCAGAGCACTACATGTTAACGCAGAAGGAATTAAACCTCAGGCAAAGGTAGTGGATGGAATTGCTTAAGAATTACGACATGAGCCTTTATCATCATCAAGATAAATCTAATATTATTATTGATTCTCTTAGCAGGTTATCTATAGGGAGCTTATCCTATATTGGTGAGGAGAAGAAAGGGTTGGTGAAGGAGATTGATAGGATGTCTAACTTGGGAGTTCATCTTTTGGACTCTAAGGATAGGGGAGTCATTGTTCAGAATGTGATTAAATCATCTCTTGGTGTTGAGGTGAAGGAAAAGTAGGCTTTGGATCCCATACTTATGCAAATTAAGGATAATCTGGGTCAGTAAAAAGTTATGGATTTTGAGATTGGGGGAGATGGCATCTTGAGATATCAAGGTAGGTTGTGTGTTCTTGATGTTCATGGGTTGCAGGATAGAATTTTGACTGAGGCTCATGAATCCAGATATACAGTTCATTCGGGTTCAACAAAGACGCATCATGACTTGAAGGAAACCTATTGGTGGAACAATAAGATGAGGGATGTAGAAAACTTTATTGTCAAGTGTATGATTTATTAGAAGTTAATATTGAGCATTGATACACCCAAATTACACCTCTCTTACAAGAGAGTAAGCGATCGTTGTCAAATAGATTAAAAGTGCATAAATTATGTATTTTATCCTCAAAACTTAGCTAAAACATCGGTAAGTTATGGTGCTTAGACGTATAAATACACCCAACATCACCACCCCACACTTAAAGCTTTTTTTGTTCTTGAACAAAATTATACATCCATGCAAATACCTGACTAAACTTTACAAGGGCAACACAAAATGCTCAACAAGACATACACAACAAATATTAACAAAGAGTAGATTTTTGGATTATTACTAGAAACAACTCACCCTCCAACATAGACTCATTAATTTGGTTAATTCATCTATACAAGTTAAGCACAGAAATCATATAAAACTACCCAACAATCATCAACCATATGCTCTCACACAAGAAAGTTACCCATAATCACTCATAGTTTTGCATTCTTCAAAAATATTGGTATAAGAATCAACTTGCTTGCTCTCACTCTCACAAAGAATTCTTAGATTACAACTGATGACCATATGCTTGCCCTTAGTGTAATGCTCCACTAATATTAGAATGCTAAAGTTAGGATCAAATAGGTCTTTTACGGGTTGTAATGTAGGCTAAAGGGATGGGTAGGACTATTTTGGCCAAAAATAGTGACTATGTTCCCTAAGCGCTTTAATACACTACATTAAGCCATTTAGACCAACTTTTAACAACCAATCTACCTTCCTTTCACCTACCCATCTCTTTTATTTTTACCCCATTTTATTTCTCAATCAAAAACACTATGATGGGAGTATTCATCTTTTTTTATTTTGCATCAATTTCTTGGTACGCACCCCTATGATAGCCACCTCAGCTTAGGCTATTTGCCTTAGTTGAGGTGCACAATGTCCAAGAAAGGACCAGGGCTAAAATAGGTTCATTGTAACATGTGTGGCTATAAATTCATCACTTTTAGTGTATCACTTTGCCAATCCCAATCACAATATTTTCATGTACCAATAACTAAACTTTAAGGCATCACTTTCACCCTTTGTTTTGCCAAACTCTTAACTCAACTTGATTCTACGATTCAAAGCGCTTAGGAGCTTTTGGATTAAATTATGATCTTAAAAAAATGGATTAGGATACATATGAGCTTGCCAAAGAAAATAGCTAAAGGCTCAATAGGTGTTCAACTAGGACAATGTACAAAGGTAGGTAAAGAGAAGATAAAAATAAGGGCTGCCAAAGAAATGCCTAAATCATCTCCTAAACCCACAATCTTTATTTCGTTTCACACACACACTAGGAAAGTTCTAGCATCAGTCGCAACAAAGAATATACAATAACCTTACACACATATGGTACATGGTCAACTTAATTAGGAGCATTATAAATTCTTAACCCAACAGATAAATGAATTAAACCACAACCAATTATCACAGCACGAGTCATAACTTAGAGCCTAAATGTTTCAATAGTAGTAATTCAGCACAAACTCATGTTATAATGCCATTCCGTCTATAAGAACAATTTCATGCAATAATTTGACTAATTCTCTCTTAAGACGGTCGTCATCCATCTATCATTGAGAAAAGTGACTAATCACGACTAACTACAACTAAAACAACTATAGCAGACAAACAATGCATGCAAGTAGTAGGCAATATAGCAGACAAGGCAATCAAGGCATACTTATACCCTTACCCCACACTAAGCAGGAACACACTGCCCTCAATGTAAATAAATAAGTAAAAACCTGGTTAGTCGGACTCTTCCTCTATATCAGGGGTCATACCCCTGGCGTCAGAATCATCATCGGAGTCTTTATCACCAGAGTCGTCCTTCATATCAGAGTCTAGCAGTTGGTGATCATCATCTGTCGGCACATCATCATCTAGAGGTTCTTCAAAATTTACCCCCACTCTACACATGGACCGAGCATGATCATTAAGCAGGTAGTCATAGTCAAGCTGCCGAAGCTCTGCATCAGTAGGCACCAGACCCTCATTCATCATAGTGAACCTAGTCATGCCATACAGATGGTAAAAAAAACTCTCATCTCGAGCATGTCTTTCAACAGTGGTAAGGTTGATTCCTTCACTAGTTTTTAGATCTTTGATTTTCGTGAGATCCACCTTCTTTGGGTTTTGTGGCAATTTATGGTCTGCTAGCTCCTCCTCAATATGTTCTTTCCTTAAAATTACAGTCAACAAGTTACCAAAACTGAAGTGGGCCTTGTTGTGCACCCTTGCTTTGTGCATCGATGCGTGTATAACTTCCCCAATGATGATGGGCACATTCGCCATTAGAGCATATACTAAGAAGACTCGATCACGTGTGACCTTAGTGTATTGTGTCCCATGAATCAAGCAAGAATTGACTATTCTTAACCATATGCGAGCTTCTCTGTTCAAACATGCATATGGGTATGTATTGTGACGACCATTATCCTTATAATGAGTCCACCGGGTCATGGACCTTGATCCTTACAATATATTTCTGATGGCTCTGTAGGGAGTTTTGTTGTAGAGCTCCTTGAATGGTGAGTGATCCATACTTGGAGTACCTAGGAAAGAGTGAAAGAAATCAGCATTCAATTGCAAGACCTGCCCTCGAATCTTTACTTCATTTCCCATAGTCCTTGGGGACCAGTTGGCATAAAACTCTCGAGTCAAATCAAGATTACACTTTCCCATGTCTCGAAAGATGAAGTCAAGCTTTAGTGCCATAATCTTTACCAGAATGCGAGGGCAGTTCTTTGCTAAACTTTCCTTCTGCATCACTTCCACATGTACATATTTGTTCACTTTATTGTCTATATACCATTCCTTCTTTTCCTCCTCTAGAACCCATTTGATCCCAAAATTGCGTCGAGACACTTGAAGAGAGAAGGAATCAGCCTGTTCTGTTCTTACCCTTTTTTGACCTTTTTGTGATGTGGATGCTTTCTCCTTTCCCTGTTGTCCTTTTAGAGCCATGTTACCACCTTTGATGTAGTTGATTTTCTCACCAAGTTTAAAACCAATTGTCTCCTTAATGCCTAAAGTATCTGCACTTATTCAGAACAAACAAATAAGATGATTAGAGAGATGGGTTGCCTCCCAAGAGCCTTAGTTTCGGTCGTGGCTCAACTTTTTTTTTTGAATTTTCATTTACCAAAAACAAAATCCTAGTAAAACCATGGGTTGTCTCCCATGTAGCGCTTGATTTATTATTGCGGCACGATACAGTTATCTCAATTACTCAGACTTCATTGAGATATATGGTGGCTATACATTTTGTCGAGTTGATTGGACCGATATATAGCTTCACTCTTTGTACATTCTCCTTAAAGAAACTACCATCATTATTTTCTAACTCTACTACTCTAGATGAGTAGAGTTTGCTGATTCTGAATGGACCAGACCATTTAGACTTCAACTTACGTGGAAATAGCTTCAGTCCAGAGTTGAAAAGGAGTACCAAATCGCCTTTCTGAAAGTTCCGTTGGATAATCCTCCGATCATGGTACTTTTTTATCCTTTCCTTGAAAAGATCTGCTCTTTTATATGCATTGAGATGGAAATCATCCATCTCGTTCAGCTATCCCAATCTCATATCTATTGCATTATCCTAGTTCAGGTTAAGCTGCTTCAATTCCTACATTTCTTTATGTTCTAGCTCAATTGGCAAGTGACAAGCTTTGCCATAAACTAGTTGGAATGGTGACATACCAATTGGTATCTTGAAAGTGGTCCTATATGCCCATAAGGGATTATCCAGTTTCCTGGACCAATCTTTCCTGCTGGCATTCACAGTCTTAGCAAGGATCAGCTTGATTTCCTGTTTTGAGACCTCCATCTGCCCACTAGTTTGTGGGTGGTACGGTGTAGCTACCTTATGTTGCTTAACCCCATACTTTGCCAATACGGATCTGAATAGCTTATTGCAGAAATGTGATCCTCCATCGCTTATGATGGTATGGGGTACCCCAAAATGAGAGAAGATATTTCTCTTTAAGAATGCCACAACACTCTTACCTTCATTATTAGTTAGAGCGACTGCTTCAACCCATTTGGATACGTAATCCACAGTAACTAAGATATATTTCATCCCAAATAAGCTCATAAACGAGCCCATGAAGTCAATACCCCAGACATCGAAT
This sequence comes from Capsicum annuum, assembly GCF_002878395.1. Classification (NCBI taxonomy): domain Eukaryota; kingdom Viridiplantae; phylum Streptophyta; class Magnoliopsida; order Solanales; family Solanaceae; genus Capsicum; species Capsicum annuum. Next base: position 91,394,298 of record NC_061119.1, read on the forward strand.
AACTCTACTTCAAGCATTTTGGACATGGGCATCTCATGGTGCTTTGAGATAGAACCTTGCCGCTGACACTGATCACATCTTCTTACGAAATCGTAGGCATCCTTGAATAATGAAGGCCAATAGTAGCCACTTTGTAGTACTTTCTTGGCCATCCGATCACCTGGATGGTGACCTCCAACTTGGGAAGCATGGCTTGTATCCAGTATGCTAGACACCTCTACTTTTGGGATACACCACCTAATAATACCGTCAGCACATCGTCAGAAATGATACGGCTCATCCCAGAAGTAATATTTCACATCATGCATGAACTTTTTCATTTGATGAAAGGAGAGATTCTCAGGAATCACTTCGCTTACCAAGTAGTTAGCAAAATATGCATAACATGGTAATTTTTCCACCACAGTTGCTAGAATCTCTTCGTCGGGGAATGCATCATCAATCTCCGGGTTGTTCTTCACTGTGTGCTCACTCTCAAGTCTGGATAGATGATCAGCTACTTGGTTTTCATAACCTTTTCTATCCTTAACCTCGAAATCGAATTCTTAAAGCAGTAGCACCCACCTGATTAGCCTTGGCTTGGAATCCTTCTTTGCCATTAGATATCTCAGAGCTACATGATCTGTATGAACCACTACCTTGGTTCCCAAAAAGTAAGCACGGAACTTCTCGAATGCATAAACAACTGCGAGAAGCTTCTGTTCAGTAATGGTATAGTCCTTCTATGCTCCATTCAAGGCCTTGATCACGTAGTAGATTGGATAAAAGAGCTTTTCTCTTTTCTGACCAAGTACAGCACCCAAGGCTACACCGCTTGCATCACACATAATTTCAAATGGTAGAGACCAATCGGGTGCTACAATAATAGGTGCTTCAACTAGCTTCTCTTTGAGGCATTCAAACTCCTTCAAGCAATCTTCACCTAAGTAAAACTTCGCCTCCTTCTCTAAAAGTTTGCATAATGGGTTTGCAATCTTGGAGAAGCCTTTAATAAACCTCCGATAAAAACCAGCATGACCGAGAAAACTATGAACCCCCTTCACAGAAATTGGAGGTGGTAGTCTCTCGATAACTTCAATGTTGGCTCGATCAACTTCAATTCCTTTTTCAGAAATATTATGCCTGAGAACAATGTCTTCCTTAACCATAAAATGGCACTTCTCCTAATTTAGCATAAGATTAAATTCCATACATCGCTGCAAAGCCATACTCAGATTTGCCAAGCATGACTCAAATGACTCACCTACAACTGAAAAGTCATCCATAAACACCTCCAAGGTTCCTTTAACCATATCTGAGAAAATGGACATCATGCACCATTGAAAAGTGGTAGGTGCATTACATAGCCCAAATGGCATTCCTTTGAATGCAAAAGTACCATATGGTCATGTTAAAGTGGTCTTCTCCTGATTTTTAGAAGCAATGCAAATCTGGTTATATCTGGAATAACCATCCAAAAAATATTACCAACCCTTTCCTACCAATCGATCAAGCATTTGATCCATGAATGGCATTGGGAAATAGTCTTTTAGCATCCATGAGTTTAGCTTTCGGCAATCTATACACACCCTCCATCCTGTGAAAGGCTTGAGTGGAATTAGCTCATTCTTCTTATTCACCACGACTGTTATGCCCTCTTTCTTGGGCATATATTGTACAGGACTCACCCATTTACTATTTGAGATAGGGTACACCACCCCTGCATCTAGCCACTTGAAGATTCCTTTCTTCACCACCTCTTGCATGAGTGGATTCAGATGACACTGATGCTCAATAGTAGGTACACAATCTTTCTCTAGCTGAATCTTGTTCATACATATGCCAGGAGGGATACCAATGATATCTGTAATAGTCCAACCAATAGCTCTCTTGTATCTCTTAAGAACAAAGATGAGAGCCTCTACCTGTTGTTCACCTAAATCAACAGCAATAATAACTGGCAGTGCATTTCCACTACCCAAGAACACATACCACAAATGACTGGGTAGCTCTTTCAAGTCTCACACTGGTGGATCTTCAATGGATGGCTTCGCCAGTGGTGAAGGTCAATTCTTAAGGTCAAGATCTAGCTTCTTGGGGGCATAATAATACGACCCCATTCTTGTCAAAGCGCAGACTGTTTCTTCGTACTCATCAATATCCTCACGATCAAAGTTCATAAGCACAGCAGCTAATGGCTCAACAGTAAGTTGCTTCTCTAAAGATAATTTCTGCTCATCCTTATAATAAACATCAACTATAGAGAACACATTCATATCCTTGGTCTGCTTTATTGATTTGCATACATTGAAACATACCACTTTGTCATTCATCCAAAATAAAAGCTCATTTTTCTTGCAAATTAATAAGCACACTACTGGTTGCGATAAAAGGTCAACCCAAGATTATGGGCACCTCGAAATCCACCTCGCAATCCAAAATAAGAAAATCTGCAGGAAAAATGAAGGTAGCCATCTTCACTAATACATCGTACAGAATCCTAACAGGTTATTTTACCGACCTATCTGCTATTATAAGCCATATGTTTGTTGGTGTAGGATCTCCCAACCCCAACTATTTATATATAGATAGCGGCATCAAATTAACGCTAGCCCCTAAATCACACAAAGCTTTGGCAAAATCTAAAGATCCAACCGTGCAAGGAATAGTGAAAGCACCCAGATCTACCTTCTTCTGTACTAAGGACCTTGTGGCAATCACACTGCAATGATGGAAATTATCTACCGGTTCATAGCTTGCTGCCCTTTTCTTTGTCAAAAGGTCCTTTATGAATTTGGCATACCCTAGCATCTGCACCAATGCCTCCACCAAAGGCACATTTATAGTCAGCTGCTTCAGCATGGTCATGAATTTACTGAACTTAGTATCATCGGCCTTCTTCTTCAGTCTTTGAGGAAAAGGGGGGGGTGGTTTTGGAAGAGTTTTCTCCACTAATTCCTTTTCATTGTGCTTCCCATTATCAATCTTTTTTCAAACTGTTGATAGCTAGGTGTAGTATCATGGATGGCCTCATCCTAATTTTTAACTTCTATAGAATCATCAAAATCTGCTTCATCAATATTCTCCTCCATACTATCAACCACAGACTTACCCTTGGATGAATTTTCCAACACCTTACCACTCCTAGTAGTAATGGCCAAACATGATCCATCTTTTCTTGGATTTTGCACAGTGTCACTTGGTAAAGTGCCAGCTTTTCTTTTATTGAATGCCGCCGATAGTTGACTCATTTGTTGTTCCAACTATTTTATTGAAGTGTAATGTGAGTCAACCAATTGATTCATTGAGGAAAAATCATTTTTTACCTCGGCTACTCTCGTGTTGGTTGCCTCCACTCCTTTCAATAGCTTGGCCATCATGTCCTCTATGGATATCTTCCCAGAGCTAGATGCAGCAGCTTTATAATTTCCAGGAGGGACATACAAACTGCTTCTGTCATTCTTATTCTTCCAATTTTCTTGGTCCCAGTCCTTGTATTCAGATTTTTCATAATAGTTCCAACCTTAGTTTCCTTGGCCACTGCCTCAGAAATCCCCCTGATTATTCAAGTAATTTGCTTCCTCCTCAGAATCGGAGTCATCTCTTCTCTGTGATACAATAACTTTGACCTTTTCTATCTTCCCTAATAATAAATGCTTAGTAAAAAAGTCCATCTACATTTTTATGTGAGCCATATCCTGGTCACGTTCCTTTTCCCTTTGCCTGTGTTCTGCCGTCATTCGAATAGATATAGTAGAGCTTTCTACCTTAGAGTCCCTGGTATGCCAAGCTCTACTCTACTTTGTCATATGATCCAGCATGTCAGATGTCTCAAGAAAAGTAAGGTCCATAAATTACCCACCCACAGCATTATTTACCACTAGCTTAGTCACTGAGTTCAAAGCCCTATATAATATCTCGATCAAGTGGACATTGGTCATCTAATGATTTGGGAGCCTTATAAGCTTTTTATTGAACCTCTCCCAAGTCTCTTGGAGAGCTTCAGTTGGAAGCTGTCTGAAATTGCTTATCTCATCTCTCAATTGTTCCCTCTTGGATGGCGGAAAGAATCTTTCTAGGAAAGTGTCTTTCAGTTGCCTCTAATTGTTAATAGAGTTGGGAGTTAGCCCGTTTAACCATAGAGTTGCCTCTCCAGATAGAGACAATAGAAATAAGCACAGACAGATCACATTCTGTCTAACCCCTGGATTGTCAAACAATTTGCATGTTGAGATAAAATTAATCAGATGCATATTCGGATCGTCGCCTGCAAGTCCACCAAATAGCCCTTTGAGTTCCAATAGCTGGATCATAGTGCTAGTGATATTGAACTTATCTTCGGGTGCTAAAGGTAGAGAAATAATAGCCCTCGTGGCACCAGCCCTATCCAAGTCATAATCATCATCATCAAAAGCAAACTGCACAGCTCTGCGTTTGGGTCTTATTTTAACATGGCGATCTCTGTTGGCATTCCTGTTCACAGGTACAGCTAAATTCTCTGCACGTCTTGGATTTAATAGCTCATCATCACCCAGGTCTTCATCATCCGTATTGGGTACCCGACCTAGGTAATCAGTATTGCTGATTTACCTGCGTAGCTACCAAAGTAGCTAATCTAGCCTGCTTCTATTGAGCAGCTATCCTTTTCAGGTCTCATTGCGTATCCATTTTACCAATGAGATGTGGTTCAGGATTTATAGGTAATAATGGTTACCTGATCTCTGCGTATTTGGGATACAATCCACTTAACCTAAACAAAACAAAAACAACAAATAAAAAGTAAAATTTTTGGAATCTTTGACCAAAAGGTCGATTAAAAAACACAACCTTAGTTGACAACCATACTCCCCGACAACGGCGCCAAAATTTGATACGCCCAAATTACACCTCTCTTATGAGAGAGTAAGCGGTAGTTGTGAAAAATATAACCCAACTAGGTTGGGGTCGAATCCCATAGGGAATATGGTACTAATTAAGTTGTATGTAGATTAGTTGACTTTTAATCGTTTGATTTCGTAAAATAAATAGGGGGAATTTCATTTAGTTCACAAATTAATGGTTTCAGTTTAACAAGATGAAATATATGTAGTACTATTCAAATTCAAAGAAATAGCAAGCTAGGGTTATGTCCACCTTATAGTTTTCAATGCTTTCTAACTATGGGCGTTATAAATTCATACATGCATCGTGTTTAAAGAGAAACGTATTATATTTAATAACATAATCCTAGTGTTTCTCAACCATCAAGGACTAATTCACTTTAGTTCTCTCGAATCAAAAGTGTTTACCAAAAATAATACAAAATCTTCAAGTAGTTAATCTTGTTAAGGCATTAACTTATGAAATAGGGGTTGGTAATCCTATTCTCTTGTCAGTACTCTCTTTTCCTAACAACAACCTTTCTTTCAAACAAGTTGTGTTTTAAGGCATATCTTCTATGTTTGTAACCATGAGAATTAAAGATAAGCGAAGAGAGAATGATATAAACAAGTCAATACATAATGAATTCAAAACCCAAAGTAATTGATTGTATGTTACAAGGCTTCCATAACCCTAACTAATAAACTTAGCTACTCATGAATAAAACAAAAATCATCATAAATATATTCATCATACCAAAAACTAGAAAACGATCTTGGTGTGCAAATGGTGAAAGTAAGAAAGAAGAAACATTTTTCTCTCTCGCCACCCTAAGCCGTTATTGTTCTCTCTCTAATAAATTGCTACTAAGTTCTCAACTATTTAAAAAATATTGAGTTTGCCCGAGAAAAAGTTCTTATCTATCATATTCATTCCAAAAGTTGCTTTCTTTTTCTGTGAAGTTTCCTCTGCCATCCACAGGTCCCTAAAGTGTTGTAATCTTCCTCATTAGTTCCTGAAAAGCATGCTAATCACATAGGTCAGCTCACTTAACTAAAAATAGATTAAAAGTGCAAGAATTATGTATTTCATCCTCAAAACTTAGCTAAAATATCGGCAAGTTATGGTGCTTAGACGTATAAATACGCCCAACATCAAGCACTTGAGGCCTGGAGGCAAGTCTCAAGATATAGAGTTGCCCATGTAGAGTTGGAGATGATAAATATTGATTTCATTATAGGTCTTTTGCGGTCTCAATTTTGTATGATTCTATTTGGGTCATTGTAGATAGAATTACTAAGTCCGCTTACTTTTTTCTTGTGAGGACTAATTACTTAGGAGAGGATCATGATAAGTTGTTCATTCAGGAGATTGTGAAGTTGCATGGTGTGCTAGTGTCCATTATTTCAAACCAAGGTAGAATTTTTCTTCTCACTTTTGGTGGTTGTTTTTTCAAGGTTTGGGTACTCGGGTGAACCTTAGTACTGTTTTTAACCCTCAAACAGCGAAGTGTACTATTCAAACTTTAGAGGATATGCTAAGGGCCTATGTGATTGATTTAATATACTCCCTCCATCCCAAATTGAGATGGCACATTGATTAAGAAAATTAATTAATTACATGCCTAGTTTACCATAGTACCCCTATTAAATGATATTTACATTTTAATTTGAAGAAAAAGAGTAATTAATGCAAAGGGTAAAACATGAAAAAAAAAATTCTCTTCTTGATTAATGAAAAAAGATAAGTAAAATGGGAAATCAAATTAAGAAATTTAGGACGGGTAATTTGGGACGGAGGGAGTAGTTGGGTTGATCATCTGCCTCTTATTGAGTTCATGTACAATAATAGTTATCTTTTGAGGATTCAAATAGCTATTTTCGAGGCTCTTCATTGTAGGAGGTGTACATCTCATATTAGATGGTTTGAGGTTAGTAAGACAAGGTAGTTTGTTCCTAACTTGGTTCACCAAGCATGAAGAAGGTGAAACAGATTAGAGAAAGAATTAAGATTGCTTAGAGTTGCCAAAAGTCTTACGCAGATGTGAGGCAAAGAGAATTGGAGTTTGAAGTAAGTGATTGGGTATTTTTGAAGGTCTTCTATGAAATGAGTTATGTGGTTTGGGAAGAATGAGAAACTCGGTCCATGTTATGTTGGACTATATCAGATTTTAAAAAGATTTGGAATGTTGCGTATGAGTTAGATTTTCCTGCAAGTTTAGATTAGATTCATCTTGTTTTCCATGTGTCCATGTTGAAAAAGTGTATGGGTGATCCTTCTTTGGTAATGCCTTTTGAGGATGTTGGTGTCATGGATTCCTTGTCTTATTAGGAGGTCCCGATGGAGATATTGTATAGGCAAGTTCATAGATTGAGTACAAAGGATGCATCTTTAGTGAAGATTCTTAGGAGGAACTAAAAGGTAGAAGAGACTATATAGGAAGCTGAGGAAGATATGAAGTCCAAGTTTACATTCCCATTCCCTGTGTTGGATAAAAGTGTTTAAGGTACGAGTTTCATTTTTCTCTTATCACTTTTTAAGTTTGTCATTTACTTTGGTGTATTTTTGTCACTCGTGCTAAAAGTGTCCCAACTCATTATTCGGGGATGAATGATTCTAAGAGAGGAAACTGACTATCGAAAAGATTCTTTAAGGATATATTGAGTAAAACTCGAGTGATTTCACCTGTAGGGGATAATGTAAGACCCTTTAAAATTTTAATCATTTTATTTTTGACCCTTCCGTGTGCGTAGCATCAATTTTTTACTTGAATTATGTTTAGGAATGTTAAAAGGGTAAGTTGGGGAAGTTCCAAAACTTTCAAAAGGGGTTCGAGGTCATTTTGGGACCCCGAGACAGTGAGGGTCCACGATATTATCATGGCACGGAGGCTATCCTCCGCGATAACAATGTGCCATGCTGATGGGTTAATTTCTTTCATATTTGATTTTTTTACTAGAGATGAGAGATTTTGGTCTTTTCAACCTTTCCATAACTTATAAACAAAAAAGTGACCTTTTCCGCAGTTTTCAAATATCAATATCTACTTTATTCATCTGAACTCTCCACCCAAGAAAGCTCAAGGGTTTTTCAAGAAATCTCTACTCCAGGATCCAAACTTTAAGGTTAACTCAATTTTTTGTGTGTTTCAAGCATGTTTCTCTTCCTAAACATAAATTATACATTGTTAATTGAATGGATTTTCATGTGATTTAATTGTGGGTTTTGAAATTAGGTTGAGGTGTTTTGGTTGTTATTGAATGAATTACTTGTCCTATGTTTTAAATTGATTATTTATGCTTGAATTGATGATTTGGAAACTGAATTGGTACATTGTTTAAATGGTTGAAATTAGGGACATGGATTTTCCCTAATTGGATTAATTTTGACTTGGTTTTGACATTAATTTCAACCCACTTTATAATCATATTTTGAATATGGATAAATTGATGGTTTAACTTGTTTTTGAACTTAATGCATTGCATTAACGGATAAATGGATATAAAAATGGATTTGGGTGGCTTTGGTCGCCATGGCTTGGATTTCAAAGGAACTTAGGAGTCAATTTGGTTATGTGGATTGGTTTTCGATGTTTAATTTATCTTAAAAGCATATTGGTATGACGATACGAAGTGATAAATGTCTTAATGAATGACTTTTGGGTTAATGGTTGGAATTATGTGTAAAGTGATTTTAATTTGGGATCAACGAGGGTTGTGTAGCTCACCATGAAGGTGTAAGTCCCGAGGGAATGAACACCAAACATCACGTTTGCCGGCATTAGGTGTCTATATGACTGTGTGCTTGATGCACACTTTATATATGTGTTTCTATATATATATATGGGATGTCTATTTCTTGGTGTTTTCCCTTGATTTTTTCTCGATTCATGCAGCTAACACGCACTGGGGCTCTTTCAGCAGGGAAGCTGAACCCATATATCCCATGGATTCCTTTAGAACGGATCGATCCACATAGTCTAGGTTAATGATTTTAAAACTCTCTTGTTCATGACCCTTACCCTATCCTGATATCATATATATATGTGTGTGTGTGTGTGTGTGTGTGTTTGTGTGAATATGTGCATGTGGTCTTGACTGATTTTGGATATGGCATTATTTTATCATTTTTCCTGAGTTATATGTTAGTTTTTATCCTACTGATAGTCCTAGGATGCTAAATCATTTCATGATGTAGGGTCCGAAGACTTTTCTATTGCTCTTATGCAGTGCTAGGTGGTTGAATACGTCTATTGAGTTGTTGTGAAGTGGTGAGCCTCCATCTTTCCAAAGATCTTATCATTTTATTATTCTTTCTTTATTAACTCTATACTTTTATATTCATTTGGTCATAGTCAGGGGCATGTCCCGAATTAGTTGCTATTATGGTTTTAGAGGCTGTTGTGGACAAATGTGGGATGGTTATTATTTTAACTCTTAGTTTTATTTGAGTTATCTATTCATTTTTTTATTACTACCTTGATTTGGCTTCCGCTTTATTGTTATTATTGTGGTAATGAGGTTAGGCTAAAGGGGTGGTCTCTGGTCCATTATGGGCTTGAGATGCGCTTCATAGTCAGGCCCTGATTTGGGTAGTGACACTGAGTTTGTGTTAGGCTGATCTTACAACGAAATACCTTGACCTATAGAGCCTTTTAAGTACTTGACCACCCTATGTGTAGCTTCCAAATGAGATCTCTTTGGTAATTGCATAAATTGACTCAATGTTTGAACAACATAGCTGATGTGTAGCCTAGTTTTGGTAGCATACATGATTTTACCAATTAATCTTTGATAAGAAATGATATCTTTCAAAAGAACCTCACCAATATGACCTATGACTTTATCATACTACATTGATGCCAACCTAGCATTGAATTCCAAGGGTGTTGAAGCTGGTTTTGCACCAGCTAAACCAGACTCTGAGATTAACTCAGGGTGATACTTTTTTTTTTTAATATAACTCCTTTTGGTGGTCTCATTACTTCAATTCCTAGAAAATACTTAAGTTCCCCTAAATCCTTGAATCAGAATTATTTGTGTAGGACTTCTTTAGCTTCAGATATCATAACCTTATTATCCCCAGTAATAAACAAATCATCCACATAGACCAACACTATCACCATCTTGTTGTCCTTTTCAATGTAAACAAATAGTAATCATGAGCACTCTAAGTAAAACCTACAGTTGTGAGTGTAGTAGTTAGCTTATTAATCTATTGTCTAAAGGCTTGTTTAAGTGCATATAAAGACTTAAGCAGCCTATACACTTTATGGCTTCATTTCTGTTAAAAAACTTTAGGCATCTTCATGTATTAATTTTCATCCAAATCATATAATAGGAAAGCATTGTAGGTATCCATTTGATACAAGGACCATTCTTTTGACACAGGAAGAGCAATGACACATCTGATAGTGACCATCTTTGCTATAGGTGAGAAAGTGTTATAGTAATCTAGACCTTCTTATTGACTATAACCTTTAACTACCAGACTTGTGTTGAACCTTTCAACATCACTATTTACTTTGTACTCTTTTTGTAGACCCATTTAGAGCCAATAGAATTCATGCGATAAGGTAAACCAACTAACTCCCAGGTGTTGTCCTCAAGTTCCTGCAAGAATACCACTCTTAACTATCAATGCTATGCGAGTAGACTTTTACATTTAATAGAATTTCCAACTTTATAGTCTGAATCTACATTTTACCTGTTCCATCTTGACTAAAAAATTGTAGCTCTATTAAATGTTAAAGTCTACTCATATAGGATTGATTGTTAAGAGTGGTATTCCTGTATGATAAGTAGTTTGTAATGGGGTATTTGGTGCCTTTCCTCCTCCTAGGTACTATATAATCCTTCATCTAAATAGGCTCCTTGGACATTCTAGGTGTTCTTCTATGTGGATAAGACAAAGGATCTACATTATATCTGTTTGAGGACACTGAATAAAATAGTAGAAAATCTGAATATTCAGATCTATTTTCTAGTGGAGCAGATGTAAGAGTATTTTGAGGAAATTCTTCTGCATTTAAAGTATGATCATCATCATTTGTTGTAACATCTCTACCTACATTATTATTTTTCTCTGCATATTGTTAGGATATGTCTATAAACTGATGAGGACCACTTTGATAAACAAATAGAAAGACATGTTCTTGAAATGTGACATCTCTATTGACAAACAACTTGTTGGAGGTTAAATCCAAAAGAATGTGATTTAGAAAATAATACCCCATACGAATTCTTACCATCAATAGGAGAAGCTGGTAATCTATTCATTAGATAAACAATAGCTTGAACTGCTAAACCCCAAAATTTGATAGGCATTTATAACTGAAATCTGGTTGCTCTAGCTAGATTCAAAATATGTATATGTTTCCTCTCTACTATACCATTTTATTGTGGCGTATAAGGACAACCACTAGATGCACTATGCCAAATGAACTGAATAATCCATTACATTGAATGTTAAAGAACTCAGTTCCATTATCTATTTTTATAACCTTCATACCTGTTGCTACTGAGTTTTAATCATTAGCATGAAACTTTTGACAGCCTTAATGGTTTCAGACTTAAGTTGCAGTAAATGAATCCAGGTATTTCTACTATAGTGATATAAAATTATCAAAAAAAAAAACTTATTATCAAATGTAGGAGTTTTATAAAGTCCCTACAAGTCTATATGTACAACATCAAAAACACACTTTATTTAGTTTCACTGAAAGAAAATGATAATCTAGTCTATTTAGCTAATGGACAGACATGACATTTGTTCAGTAACTCAACATCCTTATTATAAGTTAAAAGATCTAGTGACCTTAATACTTATGTGTATAGATGTCCAAGCCTTTTGTAACACGGGTTGCTAGCACACATAGTCAAACCTACTATCATCTTGCTTTGAAACTTGGTATCAGCTTGCTTTGAAACCTGGTATCAGTTTTCTTTGAACTCTAGGTTTATTCTTCACTTTAGAAACACCTTTGAAAATTTATAAGCCTCCTCTTTCTCTACCAATCCCTTTCACCCTACCAGTGTAGGGATCCTGAAACACACAGAAGTCGAGGTATAAGGATACAAAGCAGGATAACGAAGTAGTAACCTTAGAAATTGACAACAAATTCAGTTTAAAAATCTGGCACAAATAATACATCCTTCATAGATTCATCTTAGAAAACTAATACATATCCAGTATATGATATATCAGTCTTTAATCTATTTGGAAGGTTCACCTTATCCACTCCTGGTCTTACAACCTCATTTCTTGTGAAAATCATATTTTTGTTTGATACAATATGATGAGTGGTGCCAAAATCTACTATCCATTCCTAATTCTCAACATATGTAGCACCAAGATCTACTATACCTGTCATATTGGTTTGGTTTATGTATTATTGATCTTTGTTCAGAAATTCCATGATCTGCTAATATTTTCCATCAATGAAATATTGACCTTTGGCTAGCACTGCATTATTAAGCTCTTTCTAACCTTCATGGCTAGTAGAAGTAGCATCTCCACCAGCAAATTGTCCATGAATGCTATTAGATGAAAATTAAGTGTTAACTTGGGTTGCAAACTGCTTTCTATGATATCCGTAGCCATTGAGTTTCCCAGACTCCTGATTGTGATATATGAATCCTTTTGAACCTGCATTATTATATTTTATCTTCCTCTCTTTTTTTCCTGTCAATAGGATAACCTATCAGCTTATAACAATTCTCTCTTATATTCCCATTGAAATGACAATAATCATATCTCTTCTCTTTGTAGTTTTGTCTCCTATAGTTCATATTTGAGCTTCTGTTAACCTGCACTTCAATAGGATCAGGCTTGTGATTTATGATGAAAGCATAAGCTAGCTGCTGAATTTCATCCCCTGCTATCATAGCATAGGCTTGATTAAGAGTTGGTGTGATTCCCTTCAACAAGATTTGCCTTCTAGCCTGATCATAGAAATCATTCAAGCCTCCGAGAAATTGTATCAACCTCAGTTCAGACAAATGATCTGAACTAATGATCTGCATAGTCCTTAGATATTGGACAATCACAATAGGGAGTAGGAATCACCACGCCATACTCATTTCACAAATTCTTAAGCTTAGTGAAATCAGTAGCTACGTAATCAATTCCTTGTGATAATATGTTAATATCCCTATGCAATTGATATACCCTTGCACGATTCACCTTATCGAATCTTCTTTTTTAGATCTTCCTACACTTCATATGCACTTGTTCCTGTGATTCACCTTATCGTGACGGTGCAAATAAGCAAGACCCTTGAGGATTTGGCGTGCCCAATTCTTAATTGCATGTATATTTACTCGTCTGTATTTGTGTCTATACCTACATCAGGTAAACATGTGTTAGCTAGCCTAGAGCAAGCAATCTAATTAATATCATCAGTATATATAATGTAATAATTGTCGGTAATATTATTTACAATGTCTGTATATATATAACTTAAATTTATTCAAGACATGGTATTAACCAAGATATATGTTGTATGATTTGGTGGGTTGTGGATATATTACTCTCTAATGGTGCCAGATGTAAACATTTCAGTAATGAAGTTGAAGGTTCTGCCTTCAACATTGATCCAAGATGCATGGAATTTCATGAGGGATTCATGATCAAGTTCTTTGAGGAGATGGACTTCTGAGTAGAGCCTTTGTAATTCTTCTGGTGACCTAAAGACATCATCGAGTTTCACTTGGTTCCAAGCTACTTCCATTCCTAGTAACTCATCAAATGCTTTGTATAGTGTCTTTGTTGCTCCCTTCCCAAGGATGTCTTTGAACTGCAAAACAAGACATTAATCATAATTACAAGTGGATTAACTAATATATCAATTTCAAGCAAATTATATATGGGTCACTTTAAGCTTGTAATGGTATAATAGTATAATTAAAATTAAATTCTCTAGAACCAAAGGTGAGTACCCTATATTTAATTTTATGCTTGTTTATAAATCTCTAGAAAACTCCTAGAGAACACTGAATCAAGGAAACATATTACGTGACTAAAATTTAATCTCAATTAATTAATATCGCCTATATAAAGCGATCTGTTTTCGTCGTACATGTCTTTACACTACTTCAGGGTTTGTAGTAAGTATTTAATTCGATCTAGAGGTAAAATGTGGAAAACTAAGTAGCATACACTATAGTCAAACATGATTTGCTAGCTTAAGTTAGGATTTTCTTTTCTTTTCTTTTTCTTTTTAGCTTCCAAATGTCAATTGGCCAAAATCCTATACCACACAAGTTCTATTCGTCACCTACCAAAACTAAAAAAAAGATGGAATATTTCATCACGGGAATAACAACTCAAGAGGTCCCCTTGTGTAAAATTAAATGGCAGCTCGGTGTACTAAAGTTATCGCTATATGCGGTGTTTAGGGAAGGGCCCTACCACAAGGGTGTATCATACACAGTTTTACCTTACATTTCTGCCAGAGGCTGTTTCGACTTGAACCCGTGACCTCTTGGTCACATGACAGCAACTTTACCAGTTACTCCAAGGCTCCCCTCCCCTTGTGTAAAATTAAAAAATTAAATTAATTATTCTAAAAGTCAACTTGAATCATAATATGCTTCTTAATTACTAATGATGAGGTCCGCCATTTGGTTGTTTTCAACTAACGTTTGCCGGCCTATAGCATGCTATTTCTGAGGATAATCAAATGACAGGAAAACGGCAATTTCTTATGTTGGAATAGGTTGATGCACATTTCAATTATTTCATCGGTACCTATTTTTTTTTTTAGTAGCATAGTATTAAGCTATTATGCACACTGAAATTTAAGAAGTTCGTAGAAAACTCCCCAATTGTTTTTTTTTTAAATCTTGATCTAACACGAGAAATAAATGAAAAATGGTTTGGATATTTTGTTGAGTATCACAAGAGAGTTGTGAGCTTCTAAATCCAATTCCTATTTAAGAAATTCAAACTCAAGAAAATCACATGAAAGAAGAATAGAAGAATGCCCAAAGAGATGGATGATTTAAATTTAATTTATCGAATTGATTAAGTGGAAAGCAACCATGAAGGAAAAAGGATAAGAAAAACTTACACGTCGATAGCGTTTAGATGAATCCATTTCCACATATTCCAACTCGAGTTTGCTCCATTAAAATCAAGCATTTCATTCAGTCGAACTTTATGCATGGTGAACCAAAACTCTATTTACACAGGGAAGCAAACAACTCCACCAAAAGAAAAACTTCTACTATTTCTTTTGAAGGATATATATCTCTAGCAAGCAACTACTATATGATTATCACTAAAGTTTATTTTACTAAAAACTGAATAATATGTGTGTTTCTTTTGAGGAAAGATAATAGAAAGAGAGAAATTAGGCTAGTGCTATGAAATCCGAGGCTTTCCCTCGTGATTTTCGTTAGAGAAAACACCAAACAATAGCCAAAACAGCCTTGAGTAATCAATCCTTAGCATAATACAAACCATCCCTACAACTTCACGTGAAAACTCGCAATCCCCACAAATCATTTGTCCCTAATATATTCAGAAAAGAGAGAGAGAGAAAGAGAGATAAGTCTAATCAACAAAAAAAAAAAGAGGAATATCGAAAGTAGACAACAACTTTTCAAGGAATTCAGAAAAGTGGGGTTTTGACAAGAAATATAATTAATGGGATCCAAAACTTGAAAAATCTGTGGCCATTTTTTGGAAGTGACATTTCTTTTTTTTTTCTCTTTTTTTTTTTGGTGGTGAATGATAATCACACAGGGGCTGTATGAGAACAAATGAGATTCTGGACCAATGAGCGATGTGATCGAATCTGGAATATAACCAATAGAAAGAACATAACTGGAGAGAAAGAATATTGAGAAAATAGTAGGGTTGAATTGAAGTTGTTTAAGAAGAAGACTTTTGGGATTACAAAAGGGTGGGGCATTTCTGGTATGTAATAGATACATGAAATGTGACCTTTTAACTACTATGACTTTATTACTGTATAACATTGTTAACCTTTGTTTTAGCTTTTTTTTCCCTTTAACTCCACCTAGTAAATAGGGAAGAATTGGGATTATACCCACTTTTTATAACTTATTTTATCAAATACCTACTAAATTTTTTTTTGGTTTAATTTTAGGATTACGATCCAAAAAGTAAAAAAAGTAGGACCCACAAGTAGGCCAATGGGCGTTTTCATCATTTTTAAAACTTCAATAATATAATAAAATATACCTAATACCCTCCACTTCTTTCAATATTAAACAGAACTCCTTCTCTCTCCTCCTCTTCACTCCTCCTTTTTCTTCTGCTCCCAAGAAAAAACTTCCAATCTTCATTTTTGTTTCATTTGCTTCTCCGACGACAAAGGTCACCATTTTTGGTATTAAGATAAGTTAAAATCAAATTTCGAATATTTTTAAATTCATTTATTGTATTTTATTTGTTATCCATTTTGTAGTGAATTCTAGTATAGGAAATTTTTTTCAAAAAAGTTGAAAAACATAAAATAGAATTAGTGAAAACAGATGAAGAAGAAGCCGACAAAGAAGAAGAGCCTGAGAAATAAGATAAAGAACAGAAAGAATAAAAAGAAGAAACAGTCAAAGAAGAGGCAGAATAAGAGAAGAAAAAGGAGAAAGAAGAAGAGAAAAATGAGGAAAAAAAAGATGTTCATGATGTAGTGATGGATATCGCTGATTTCATCTACAATAACATTTGTATTGATGAGAAAAAAATATTTGAATGGTAATGTAGTGAAAGTTGAAGACAATTTTTTTTTATTTGGGCAACAAATGAGCTGAATGACCATTGAATGATATCACAAATAATTTTTTATTTTATGAAAGTTCTTTGAATTATGTAGTGAATTTATTTTTATCAAACTATATTGTTGCAGAAAATTTGAATATGCATTGTGTTATCATAGATGATACAGTGTATGATTTTCTTTGATTTCTGTAATGAATCTATTTTTATCAAACTGTGTTATTGCAGGAAATTTAAGTATGCATTGTGTTATCATAGATGATACATTGTATGGTTAATATCATAGAATGAATTTTAAATCGTTTGTATATTGCTAGCATGATCGATTATTATCATGCTAGTCGATTTTAAGTTGATGTGTAGTTTGATCGACTATGAATAGCAATATTAACATTCTAGTAAAATAGAAATATTTTTATTTATTCAATCCCACTACATCCATGTTGCACTTTTTAAAACAATGAATATTAGCATTATACCACATAACATTATCTTTAGGTCATTCTCCCTTTCTTCGGACAAAATCAACTTTTATTTTAGTTGATCCCTCTCTATTTGGATGCCTTGTAGCAATACTTTCAAGTAATCCCTCTGCTCTTATGCTTCTTTGAACAATGTAACGAGGAAATCTCTATTTTATTCGTATTCTTCAGAGACTTTGTAATAGATTAAACTTTACGACAACATGAAAGTTTGACGTCTCAAAGCTCGGACTCAACATTGATGGGCTTCTTAGGAGTGATACCTCATCAAACCATTTAAAATATGAGCATACACCGTTATCTTAGAAAAAATTAATAATTAGATAATGATTTATTTAATTTTAAAAAAATCATACACGATTCACCTTCATAACTGCACAGTTATAAAATTTGCGATCTGAATTTGAGTTTGTACATGACATCCTCGAGACGGTCGCATTTCGGTAATGACAAATTATAATATTTTTGAAATTGAATGTTTGAGATACTTGAGTCATTGTAGAATTTCAAAATAAAAATAAAGCCGACGAATTAATGAGGGATGGAGGACTTTATATATGGAGTAAAAAAGTGTTACCATTTAAGAAGTACAAAATTAGCCAATTGTTATCGTTGAAACAATAATTATAATTTTTGAATTGAAGACACTTAATAGACTGTCATCGCTTTTGGATTCTGTCAATCCTCGATCAGACATATTACTCTACTGTAGACCTGATAAATTGATGGACCCTAAGTAGCATGTTGTTTAAAAGAAAATAATTAAATAAAAATAAATAAGTTATGAAAATTTACACATATGGAGGAGTTTAAACAATTTACGTGATCAAATTAGAGTTCGCATAAACTGAGGATGGTGATCAAATGAGTGTGTGATGAGTAGTGATTGAACAAACAACATTCTTAAAACATACTTGCACTTTGAGAGTCCACTAATTCATCTGATATATACCGTAGACGTATAGATTTGGTCGATTATTGATAATTGTACAAATCGATGGTGGAACCCATTGTTATATCTACTTAGTTATAGATGTCATGCCCTGTTTTTGCCAAGGTTAAATCAAACATGACTTATGGACTCTAAAAGAATTAAAGTTTCGTACAGAGTCACCACCTAATTTTTAAGAAAAATAAGAAAACCTATTTATTTATCAACACGTGTGCATAATGTTTTAGCCTGCGAAAAATCAATTAAGATTTCAGGTAAAGGTTCAAATTATCCCGAAGGAAAAGGGTTAGACACCCTTCAGGATCCATAAATGTGGTACCCGGCTAGACTAGATTTATCAAATAGGGAGGAGGTATGATTAAAATGATATAAAAGGTGTATGTATACTAAGTATAAATTAATTCTTTTGAGAAATACAAATATTTAAAACTATGTAAAGGTATATGTATATTAAGAATATAAACAAAACTCATTGTTATGAGAACATGTAAAAAATATGTATAAAATATATAAATTACATGTGAAAAAAAATATTTTGTGACGTATGAAAAGAAAGAAAAAAGAAAAAAATATATTTTTTATGTTCCGTGAAAAGGAAAAATATTTATGAATAATTTTTTACTTGATTAAAATTATAAAGAAAAATGAAGATTCATTTGAGAAGAAAATTACACAACATTTATAATGTAAATGTGTGAACTAATAAATTAATTCTTTTATAAAATATTAACGGCCTAAGCTTGCCTAAACGTATATTAATGTATATGTAAATAAAGAATGTTCCCAAATGACACCCCAAAAAGTAAAGTCTTCACTATGTTTAATGTGTACAATTATAAGAAAGACAAGTATAAAATTCTCCCTTGAATGTCATTTTCGTCAAGTGTTTTCGAGAACCTGTACAAATACATTAGTGATAAAGCAAAATAAATTAAAAGCTATGTGTATATATATATATACAAAAAAATAGAATGTTTATTAAAGTATGGGCTCAGATTAAGTTTTAGATACTCCATGGCTACGAAGTAGTTGCTCGATTAACTGTCGTCCTAAATTGCCTTGTCAAGATACGAATCATAAAATCTTTTGTATTGTCGTAATATTATAAAGATTTCGTCATCACCCAAATTTATTTTATTTTATTAGGTATTTGTATACGTAATATCCGTCTTTTATTTGGGAAGGCCTCGAAAACCGACAAAAGTTTCTTCATTGGCCAAGTGTCTATTTATTGATATAAAATACATAACTTGAAAAGTAAAGATTCGTCTTTTGTATTGGGGTGGCCTCGAAAATCTGGCGGAGAGATAATTTCATCAGCCATGCATTAGAAATAATCAATGTATATAACTTAAAATAACAATAAATAAGTAAGATCAAGACTGATAAGCAACTATGTAAAAAATAAAATTTGAAGTCAATCACAAAGATTGCATGTTATTGTAAACTTCAATGCTACTGAATACATTTGCAAAAGTCAATGACAAAGACACAAGCCAATATAAAGTTAAAGATGAATAAATTTTGAACTAAACAAAAGTCAATATAAAGTTAAAGAAAAATAAATTATTTTTTTTAAAAGGAATCTTACCACAAATAATTGTAACTAGATGGTGGGTTAGTATATAAAAATAATAAAATAAAGAAGAACATCTACAATGAACAACACAATAAAATATCACAGTGAAAGAAAATATCTATATAGCTTCTCCGATGAGTAGGTAAAATTCACCAAAATGAACATAACAGTCAACAAAAATACAAATGAGGGTTTGAAAACTTAAAGAAATAAAATCAAAGGAAATCCAGATCTGTGTAAAATAAGCATAATAATAATAATACAAATCAAAATATCCAGTTAGCCGAAGAAGAGAAAAGCGGCAGCATCAGCCGGCGCTTGAAGCTCGTTGTTTGATGTTAAAGATATTTTGGATAGATCTGTAATAATAATTAAAAATAGAGAAAGAGGGAATGGATCACAAGTGTTACTTCAATAAGTTTCACTGGAACAACACCGGTGAGGAATAAATTTGACTAGATCTGCCCATTTATTCGACAGGCAGTGGTTGTGGCTTGGTGTTCGGAGCTGCTGGTCGTCAAACCCCGTGAGGCAGTAATAAGGGAAAAAAGAGAGAGTTTGATCGGTAGTGTGGAATCATTTACCAGTCATCCGATGGCTAGAT
The DNA here is from genome assembly GCF_002878395.1 of Capsicum annuum. Taxonomy (NCBI): domain Eukaryota; kingdom Viridiplantae; phylum Streptophyta; class Magnoliopsida; order Solanales; family Solanaceae; genus Capsicum; species Capsicum annuum. Next base: position 91,414,499 of record NC_061119.1, read on the forward strand.
TCGGTGATGGGCAGTGAAGAAAAGGGTAGGAAAAGCGGGGTCGGCAGTGGTGATATCGGTGTTGTGGTGTTATTGTGTGAAACCCACTGGGGTATAGGGTCCATCCCCATAAATACATTGTAAAATTTTCTCCCATACTCCATTATTTGAGGAGAAATGTTTTTCCTGAAATTTGGTTTGGTTTTTTAAACCTTCTTTACAGAGAACTTTATTGGCTAGGAAAGTCAAGAAAGGTGATTTTTTTCATTGGTTCTTTTATGTAATTGATGACATCAATAGGGGTATTTCCTTACTATAAAAGGAGCTCATCAATGTAATACCTCAGGAAATTTTTCGTTGAAATTTTGTGCATAAATGTGTTGGGTTCTATCTTCTAGAATAAATTATAAATTTTCGTGCGGAATATCTTAGATTATGACCTACCATTGCGTAGAGTATCGAATAAGCTTTCTAACGATATATGGATCATCCAAAATGGACATTCGAGCGACGAGTTATGAATATTCCGATCGAACCGTGAATAGTAATGAACAGTAAAATGTGCAGGAAAAAGTACTGAGGCCTAGCGTATTTTTGCTCAACCTTTAAACTATCATACCTCCTTGTGCATAATGATCTGGGTGATCTACTATATATCAACGGAAATCTCTGCGAGTTCTCTTTCCAATGAAATTGGTTTCATCCAATTTGACTATTGAAGCAAAAAGTTATGGTCGATCTACTTCAGCCTACCAAATGTAAATTTTTGGGTCAACTTCAAATGATCATAACTCATTGTACACAATGATCTGGGTGAGATTCTATATATCAACGGAAAGATATGAGAGTCATCTTTCTAATGAAATCAGTTTTATCCAATTTGGATATCGGAGTAAAACGTTATGGTTGATCTACTTTAGACTATCAAAACAGTCCACCAAAGGACAGATTCGAGAATTATTTGATTTTTAAGGACGTTTTGGTCATTCCTCCTCACCCAAAATCCATCCAAACACTATATTAAAGCCTATTATAAGAATTATATGTTATATTCCATCAAATTCCCTCAAAAAGGAAACCCTAAGCTCCTACATCCAACTTCAAGAACCTCCAAAGTTCACCATTAATTCTGTAAATTTATTCAAGATTCCAAGTTCCTAGTTCAAGAACTCCAAGAACCATCATTCAAAGGCACGATTAACATCTCAAAAATGAGTATCGATCTAAAGTTCATCATTCAAAGTATGTGGGGTTTTTCAACAAGAACTCTCTTTTGTTCTTGTGCCCAAAAGTAATTTTCTTTACAAAGGCATGATTTTTATTTGATTTTTATGAATTTGAAGCATGAACCCATATCTTATGATGATTATTATGAATTCTTGATGTTTATGATTTTGAAAGATGAATTTACATGTGTGGAGATATAAATGATGAATCTTGAATGATATTTATCATGATTTTGATATTTGAGTAGTGAATCCCCATTGGAAATTGTGTTTTTTTGAGAAAGTGTGTGTTATAAGCACGTTGATGTTGAATATTTGAGATATTTTGAATGATTTGACCTCTTGGTCTTATTGGAGTTGTTTTGAACTCGAGTGTGAAAGAAATCCATAACGTGGTTGATTTTGATAGATGGGAAGCATGATGGCTCCCGATGTATATTTATATATTACTGAAATTATTTTGTTATGGATTGCCTTTGAAATGATCTGAGCTAAGTTTGGGAGAAATCTTTAGCATCAAGTGGGAGGTATAAAGAAAACTTACTTCCCTAGAACTACGTACCCCCATAGGAGTGAACCTGAGGCTGATTTATATAGTGATCACTAGTTTGTGTGCATTTGATATCGATAGTTCTACTCTGATGGCAAGGATAGGATGGATCTCCCCAACATAGGTTGTACATTGGAATCCATGTATCTCACATCGTTTATGTCGGTTATAGGATCTCCCAGTGTGTGTGTTTTCTTGTGTCTATGGTGAACAGTGAAGTGATTTGAAAGTGGAATTGTAAAAGTTATTCTTTCAAAAGATTTAAATGATATTTACATTATGAGAATTGATATTCTTGATGAACTGAAAGTGATTGACAAATTATATGATGACTCACATGTGTTATTGTACTTATTTCATTCTCTCATGATTATGATAATTTTCTTTGGGCTATGTGAGTCTTTCATACATCCTGCATATTTCTTATAAATATTTATGATGATGATGTTTATAAAACTGCATACACCCCCATATACTCTATTCCACTCCATGGTATTGACCCATATCTTCGGATGTGGGCTGCATTTTCTTGAAATGTAGGTTCAAGTGCTCAGTTCCAGGTTCGAAAGTGATTCTTTGGGAATACTGTTCTACATCCTCTATTGTGGCGAGTCCTCATGTTTTGAGGATGTGATGTCTGATGTTGGTTTCATAAAATTGTTTACATTTGATAACTGAGTATGAGTTAGTTGGGGCATGTCTCAATGGCTCGCTGGTTTTATTGATTTTCTTAGAGGCTTGTCAGACTAGTATAGATGTTGGGAATTGACTAATAAGTCATATTTTGTTATCTTTCTAAGATTCTTTTATTCTTGGATGATGATTACTCTGTTGATATTTGAGGGTTATTTATGAAAACCCCATTGATTTGTGTTGAACTGAATGAAAATAGCTTAAAGGGTTAGTAGCCCCAAGCACCGTGTGATGCTCTAAGACATATTTTATGGGGCGTTACAAACTTGGTATCAAAGCCTAAGGTTTTAAGGTGTCCTAGGGAGTCTGACAAGCCGCATTAAGTAGAGTCTTGATCATCGGTGTATAGCGCGCCATATCTATGAGCAAGAGGCTACAAGACGTTTTAGAAAAAAGTGTGATTCTTTCTTTTAGAAGTCTATCATGCTTAAAATCTCTCTCTCTGCTATTGATTCGTGCTCTTATCTTTCAGAAATATGCCTCCACATCGAGCGAGAAGAAATAATCATGGTCAGCAACCTCAACCCGCTGAACCCATTGAATGAAAATGTGTCTCATGCTGAATTTTGAGCAGTCTTTCAGGCGCTGGCCCAAGCTATTACTACAAATATTTAGGCCAAACCGGCCCCAGCTCCATAGCAGCAGGGAGGTGATTTAGCTATTGCCAGGATCCGTGACTTCATGCGGATAAATCCACCAGAATTTTATGGGTCCAAGTCTGATGAGGATTCATGATTGTTCTTAGAGGAGGTGCGGAAGATTACTCAGGTGATGCATGTATCTGAGGAACATAGTGTGGAGTTGGCTGCGTATAGGTTGAAAGACCTTACTTATGATCGAGTTGTTTCTTAAAGGAAAGGTAGAGGTGAGGGAGCTATCCCTACGACTTGGCAAGAGTTCCAGAATATATTCCTGGATAAGTTTTTCCCTTTGAAGATGAGAGAGGTGAAGGTGGAAGAGTTTATGAACCTGCGATAGGGCTCTATGACTGTTAGGGAGTACTATCTAAAGTTCAATCTGTTGGCCAAGTATGCTCCTGACTTAGTAGCTGATAATCGGGCTAATATAAGTAAGTTTGTGACTAGAGTGTCTAGTTATGTAGTTAAGGAGTGTAGGTCGGCTATTATAAATAGTGAGATGAATCTTTCTAGGCTGATGACTCATGCCCAACAGATTGAGGCAGACAAGATTAAAGAGAGTGATAGAATGAGAGGGAATAAGATAGCTAGGTCCGAGTAGCATGGAAGGGTCAGACTAGATTGCAGGGAGGGAGTCACCCTCAGTATCAGGATTGTTCGTCTATGCCAGCACCGTTATCTGCTAGTGCTCCCATTCCTAGAGGTAGGTAGGAGCAAGATAGCAGGTCATATGCATCCAGGTCCTAGTACAGTGCTGGTAGTAAGCCAAATCGTCCCCTATGTACTAAGTGTGGTAGGGCTCATTCGGGTGAGTGTTGGGGTAAGAAGAGGGGTTGTTTTCGGTGTGGTGACATAGGTCACAGAGTTAGAGATTGTCCACAGAATGGACAAAGGCGTCGTGACTATCGCCCTCAGACCTAGACTCAGACTGTTAGTGCTCCAGTTCCAGCGACTCGCCCAGCCCCAGCTCAGGGTGCCTCTTCTAGCAATACTGGCGAGCAGCGCTAGAATAGATTGTATGCTTTACCGTCCCACCAGGAATAGGAGGACTCTCCCGATGTTGTTACTGGTATGCTTCGTATATTTTAGTTTGATGTGTATGCTTTGTTGGATCCTGGATTCAGTTTCTCATATGTTACACCTTTGATTGTTGTGAATTTTGAAATGAGTCCTGAGATTATTCCTGAGCCTATCCTAGTTTCTACCCCAGTGGGTAATTCAATTGTTTCGCAAAAAGTGTATAAAAAGTGTCCTGTTACCATTATTCATAGAGTCTTGTTGGCTGAGCTAATTGAGTTAGGCATGGTAGATTTTAATGTGATTCTGGGTATGGACTGGTTGTATTATTCTTATGCCTCTACTGATTGTCGGACCCAAATGGTCAAGTTTCAGTTTTTGGGTGCATCCGTGTTTGAGTGGTCTGGGAATTCTGTCTCACTCAAGAGTTATTTTATCTCTTACCTCAAAGCTAGAAAGCTTATTTCCAAAGGGTGTATTTACCATTTGGTTAGAGTCAAAGACACTAAGTTTGAGACTCCAACTTTTCAGTCTGTTAACGTCGTTAATGAGTTTTCTGATGTCTTTTTAGATGATCTCCCAGGGATACCTCCTGATAGAGAGATAGAGTTTGGGATTGATCTTCTTCTCGATACTCAGCCTATTTTTATTCCTCCTTACCGTATGTCCCCTGTTGAACTTAAGGAGTTGAAAGAGCAACTCAAAGATCTACTAGATAAGGGTTTCATAAGGCCCAGTGTTTCTCCTTGGGGTTCTCCTATGTTCTTTGTGAGAAAGAAAGATGGTTCTTTGCAGATGTGCATTGATTACCGCCAACTGAATAAAGTCACCGTTAAAATAAGTACCCTTTTCTGAGAATAGATGATTTGTTTGACCAATTGCAAGGTGCAAGTCATTTCTCAAAGATAAACCTTCATTTTGTCTATCATTAACTCAAAGTTAGGGAGTGTGACATCTCGAAAATCATTTTTCGAACTCGTTATGACCATTTTAAGTTTCTTGTTATGTTTTTTGGGTTAACTAATGCCCCAGCATCTTTCATGGACCTCATGAATCGAGTGTTCAGATCATATCTGGATATGTTTGTCACAGTGTTCATCGATGATATACTGGTGTACTCCCGTAGTAAGGATGAACATTCTGATCATCTCCGAACTGTCTTGCAAACCCCTAAAAATCACAAGTTGTTTGCCAAGTTCAGTAAGTATGAGTTTTGGCTAAGGTTAGTTGCTTTTCTAGGTCATATCATTATTTTCGAGGGTATTAGAGTTGCTTCCCAAAAGACCGAAGCTGTTAGAAATTGGCCTAGACCTATTTCTCCAACTGATATCCAAAGTTTCTTGGGTTTAGCTGGCTATTACCGCCATTTTGTTGAGGGCTTCTCCTCTATAGCGTCTCCTATGACTCGGTTGACCCAAAAAAAAGTGAAGTTCATATGGTTCGAATCTTGTGAGAAGAGTTTTCAGGAGTTGAAGACTCGACTTACTTCAGCCCCTGTTTTGACTTTGCCTGATGGTGTTGATAGTTTTTTGGTGTACTATAATGCTTCGAGAGTTGGGTTGGGTTGCGTGTTGATGCAGAAGAGTAAGGTGATAGCTTATGCTTCTAAACAGTTGAAATTCCATGAGAAAAATTACCCCACCCATGACCTTGAGTTGACTGCTGTTGTGTTTGCTTTGAAAATATGGAGACACTATTTCTATGATGTCCATGTTGATGTTTTCACTGATTGTAAGAGTCTGAAGTATGTGTTTACCTAGAGAGAATTGAATCTTAGGCAGAGATAATGGTTAGAATTGTTAAAGGACTATGATATGAGTGTGCTGTACCATTCGGGCAAGGCCAATGTTATGGTGGATGCCTTAAGTAGAGTGTTCATGGGTAGTGTTTTGCATGTGGTAGAAGGTAAGAAAGAGTTGGCTCATGATACACATCGTTTGGCTAGATTAGAGGTTAAGTTGTTTGACTCTGCTGAAGGTAGTATAGGGGTTCAGAGTTGTTCCGAATCCTCCTTGGTTTCAGAAGTGAAGGAAAAGCAATACTTAGATGCTAGTTTGGTCAGACTGAAGGAGTCAGTCAAGGACCAAAAAGTAGAGGTTTTCTTCCAAGGGGGAGATAGTGTGTTGAGATTGCAGGGTAGATTGTGTGTCCCAAATGTTGATGATCTGAGATAGAGGATTATGGCTGAAGTGCATGGGGCGCGATATTCTATTCATCCTGGTGCCACCAAGATGTACCGAGACTTGCGGGAAATCTATTAGTGGAGTGGCATGAAGAAAGATATAGCAACGTTTGTAGCTAAGTGTGCAACATGCCAACAAGTTAAGGTTGAACACCAAAGACCTGGTGGTATGATGCAAGAGTTTAGTATTCCCACCTGGAAGTGGGAAGAGATAAATATGGACTTCGTGATTGGTTTACCTCATTCCCGACGCCATCATGATTCCATTTGGGTTGTGGTTGATAGATTGACTAAGTATGCTCATTTCTTGCCTGTTCATACTTTATATACTGCTGAGGATTACGCTAGATTGTATATCCAAGAACTAGTCAGACTGTATGGAGTTCCCTTGTCTATCATTTTGGACAGGGATACTCAGTTTACTTTGCAATTTTGGAAAGATTTTCAAAAGGGTCTTGGTACCCAAGTGTTTTTGAGTTCTGCTTTTCATCCGTAGACCGATGGTCAGGATTAGCGGACCATCCAGACCTTAGAGGATATATTGAGAGCTTGTGCACTTGACTTTAAGGGAAGTTGGGATGATCACTTACCGTTGATAGAGTTTTCTTACAATAACAGTTTCCACTCTAGTATTGGCATTGCTCCTTTTGAAGCCTTATATGAGAGGAAGTGTAGATCACCCATAGGTTGGTTCGAGGTGGGTGAAGCTGCTGTGAGTGGTCCTGATTCGGTATTTGAGGCTATGGAAAAAGTTAAGTTGATTAAGGAAAGGTTGAAAACTGTGCAGAGTCATCAGAAGTCATATGCGGATGTTAAAAGGAGAGACCTTGAGTTTGAAGTTAGTGACCTAATGTATCAGAAAATTTCACCCATAAGGGGGGTGAAGAGATTCGAAAAGAAGGGAAGCTTAGTCCCCGTTATGTTGGTCCTTACAAAATTCTTAGCCGTGTTCGTAAGGTAGCTTATGAGGTTGAGTTGCCTTCTGAGTTATCCTCTGTTCATCCAATATTCCATGTCTCCATGCTTAGAAATCATATTAGCGATGCTGTGGTAGTGGATTCCTCTGTGAGTGCTGACATTTCAGAAAATTTTTCTTTTGATGAGATTTCTGTTGAGATTCTTGATTTCAGTGTCCGAAGAGTAAGGAACAAAGAAGTTCCCTTGGTCAAGGTGTTGTGGTGAAACCAACCTGTTGAGGGTGCAACATGGGAAACTGAGGCGGATATGCGATCCAAGTACCCGCACCTATTTTTGGCGAACTCCGATCAAGCCGAAGGTACCGTTCTTTCTTAAATCATGCACTTTTGATAAAAGTTGCAGCAGTTTAACTGTCATTTATTATGTGTTCAGCTGTAGTTTCTTGAATTTATGCATTCTATGTTGCATTCGGAGTGAGCAACGATATGGTGATGAGTCTAACAAATGGTTTCAGCTGTATGCTCTATTCCCTATCTAATCTTGGCATGTCTAGCGTTATTCGAGGATGAATGTTTCCAACGGGGGGATGATGTAATATCCTAGGAATTTTTTCATTGAAATTTTGTGTGTAAACGTGTTGGGTTCTATCTTCTAGAATTAATTATAAATTTTCCATGTGGAATGTCAAAGATTATGAACCACCATTGCATAGAGTATTGAATAAGCTTTCTAACGATATGTGGATCATCCAAAACGGACACCGAGCGACGAGTTATGAACATTCCGATCGAACCGTGAATAATAGTGAACAATAAAACGTGCAGGAAAAAGTACTGAGGCCTGGCGTATTTTTGCTCCAACTTTAAACAATCATAACTCCTTGTATAATGATCTGGATGACATACTATATATCAACGGAAAGCTCTGCGAGTCCTTTTTCTAATAAAATTGCTTTCATCCAATTTTTCTATCGGAGCAAAAAGTTATGGTCGATCTACTTCAGCCTATCAAAAGTAAATTTTTGGGTCAAATTCAAATGATCATAACTCCTCGTACACAATGATCTGGGTGAGATACTATATATCAACGGAAATATATGAGAGTCATCTTTCTAATGAAATTGGTTTCATCCAATTTGGATATTGGAGTAAAATGTTATGGTTGATGTACTTCAGACTATTAAAACAGTCCACCAAAGGACAGATTCAAGAATTATTTGATTTTTGGGGGCGTTTTGGTCATTCCCCCTCACCCAAAATCCATCCATACCTTATATTAAAGCCTATTAGAAACATTATATGTTATATTCCATCAAATTCCCTCAAAAAGATAACCCTAAGCTCCTACATCCAACTTCAAAAACTGCCAAAGTTTACCATTAATTCTGCAAATTTATTCCAAGTTCCTATTCAAGAACTCCAAGAACCATAATTCAAAGGCACGATTAACATCTCAAAAATGAGTATCGATCTAAAGTTCATCATTCAAGGTATATGGGGTTTTCCAACAAGAACTCTCTTTCGTTCTTGTGCCTAAAAGTAATTTTCTTTACAAAGGCATGATTTTTATTTGTTTTTGTATGAATTTGAAGCATAAACCCACATCTTCTGATGACTATTATGAAATCTTGATGTTTATGATTTTGAAAGATGAATTTACATGTGTGGAGATATAAAGCATGAATCTTAAACGATATTTATCATGATTTTAATATTTGGGTCGTGAATCCCTATTGAAAATTGTGTCTTTTTGAGAGAGTGTGTGTTATAAGCAAGTTGATGTTGAATATTTGAGATATTTTGAATTATTTAACGTGTTAGTCTTAATGGAGTTATTTTAAACTCGAGTGTGAAAGAAATTCACAACGTGGTTGATCTTAATAGATGGGAAGAATGGTGGCTCCCGATGTATATTTATATATTACTGAAATTTTTTTGTTGGGGATTATCTTTGAAATGATCTAAGCTAAGTCTGAGAGAAATCTTTAGCATCGAGTGGGAGGTATAAAGAAAACTTACTTCCCTAGAACTACGTGCCCCCGTAGGAGTGAGCCTGAGGCTGATTTATATAGTGATCACTAGTTTGTGTGGATTTGATATTGGTAGTTCTACTCTGATGGCAAGGATAGGACGGCTCTCCCCAATGTGGGTTGTACGTTGGACTCCATGTAACTCACATGGTTTATATCGTTTATAGGATCTCCCAGTGTGTGTGTTTCCTTGTGTCTATGGTGAACGGTGAAGTGATTTGAAAGTGGAATTGTGAAAGTTATTCTTTCAAAAGATTTAAATGATATTAACATTATGAGAATTGATATTCTTGATGAACTGAAAGTGAATGACAAATTTTATGATGACTCACATGTGTTATTATACTTATTTCATCCTCTCATGATTATGATAATTTTCTTTGGGCTATGTGAGTCTTTCATACATCCTGCATATTTATTATAAATATTTATGATGATGATGTTTATAAAACTGCATACACGCCCATATACTCGGTTCCTCTCCATGGTACTGACCTACATCTTCGGATATGGGCTGCATTTTCTCGGAATGTAGGTTCAGGTGCTCAGTTCCAGGTTCGACAGTGATTCTTCAGGCACGCTGTTCTACATCTTCTGCTGTGGTGAGTCCTCATGTTCTGAGGACGTGATGTCTGATGTTGGTTTCACAGAATTTTTTACATTTGATAACTGTATATGAGTCAGTTGGGGCATGTCTCAATGGATCGCTGGTTTTATTGATTTTCTTAAAGGCTTTTCAGACTTGTATAGATGTTGGGAGTTGACTAATAAGTCGTATTTTGTTATCTTTCTGAAATTCTTTTATTCTTGGATGATAATTACTCTATTTATAGTTGAGGGTTATTTATGGAAATCCCATTGATTTGTGTTGAACTGAATGAAAATGGCTCAAAGGGTTAGCTTGGGGCTACTCGTAGCCTCATGCACCGTGTGACGCTCCGGGATCCATTTTTCGGGGCGTTACAATCATCTCCTTGGAAAGACACACCAAATAGACAAAAAATAATATGTATAGAGAGCAGTGAGGTATTTCATAAACTAATAAAAAATAGTTTGTAAAGGAAAAATTAGAGTGAGCGATATTTTAGTAAGATGAAAGTCAAAATAGGGTTATTTCTTTTGATGTGCAGTGGTCACTCTGAGTATTGTACTTGTGATTATAGTGTAAAAAATCCTTACTATAGTAATATCAGTTCCTTCTCTTGGTCCGTGATTTTTTTTCTTATTTAAAAGGGTTTCCATGTGAAATCCCTAGTGTCATTTTTTTAAATTTATTTTCCTATTATTTTTCCATAAATACTTGATTGTTATTCTGTGTTTACCCAACAAACTGGTATCAAACCCCACAGTTTGCAATATCTGTAGTTTTTGGTAAGCAATGGAAGCCAACACAAGTAGAATAGTTACCTTAAATAAGATCTGCTCTATGTCAAGAATTTTTATCAACCGGACTTTGACACTATAAAACCTAAAAATAAAACTGATGAATAGTGGAATCGATTACACAGACAGGTTTATGATTTTATCAGGCAGTGGGCTGACGATAATGTGTTGAGCCATATTTCTGGGAGACACATGCTCGGTCCCTATGGGAGAATCTTAAAAGTTTGTATGCTTGAAAGACTGAAAATAATAAAATGTTCTTGATAATACAAATTTTGGGGTTAAAATACCATGATAGTTCTTTGATGACAGATTACCTGAATAACTTTAAGGGGATTATGAACAAGTTATTTGCTATGGGCATTAAGTTTGATGAAGAAATTCAAAGATTGCTTTTATTTGGTTCCCTACCAGACTCGAGGGAAATATTTAGAACTTCTTTATCAAATTCTGCTCTGGAGGGCATGATCTCTATAGATTTTACCAAGAGCAGCGTTCTTAATGAAGAGATGAGACAAAAGTCTCAAGGTTCCTCTTCGTCCGGTGTCCTAGTTACTGGCGTTAGGGAGAGAAGCAAGAATCGTGGTGCTCAAAATAAAGAATACCATAGAAGAAAATCTAAAGGCAAATTTAAAGATATTATGTGCTATCATTTTGGGTTAAAAGGGCACACAATGAATTTTGCGAAAATTTGAAGAAGGAGAACAGAGACAAGGAGGAAAAGAAAGAAGATAATAATGAAATTGCATATCCATCGCTACCACTAAAGATTTTGTTACTGTCTTTGATGCAAATCTAATAAATCTTGCTTGTGATGAGTCAAGATGGGTTATGGATTCTAGTGCCGCATCTCACGTGACATCAAGGTAAGATTTTTTCTAATCTTATACTCTAGGTGACTTTGGAACCTTGAGTATGGGCAATGAGACTGTTTTTAAAGTGGTTGGTATTGTGTAATTTGTTTAGAAACTAGTGGTAGATCTAAACTAGTTTTAAACAATGCAAAGCATGCACCTGATGTTCACTTGCACTTGATTTCTATTGGCATGTTGGATGATAAGGGATATGTTAGTACCAATAATGGTGAAAAGTGAAAACTCATTAAGGGTTCTTCGGTTGTGGCTCATGGTGACAATCGTCATGGTCTATCCTGGACTATGGCTTCTACTTGTGCTAATATGGTGATGCAGTTGAAAGCGTTTGCTCTTCAACATTATGGCATAAGAGGCTTAGCCACATTAGCAAGAAAGGACTTAATGTTCTGGACAGGAAGAAATTATTTTCATATTTTGAAAGTGCAAAATTAGAAAAATGTAAGCACTGCTTGGCTAGAAAAATAAATAGAGTTCTTTTCAAGTCTCACCCTCCTTCCAGAAAGACAAAGTTGCTTGAGCTGGTGCATTTAGATCTATGTGGTCCAATAAAGACAAAGACTTTGGGTGGTGCACTTTACTTTTTCCCTTTTATTGATTATTGCTCAATAAAACTTTGGGTCTATGTCTTGAAGACTAAAGACCAAGTGTTGGGTGTCTTTAAGCAGTTTCAAGCTTTCGTTGAAAGAGACACAAGAAGAAAGCTAAAGTGTATTCGTACTGATAACGGTGGTGAATATTGTGGACCGTTTCATAAATACTGTAAACAATAAGGTATCAGACACTAGAAGACTCCTCCCAAAACTCCTTAGCTTAATGTTTTGGCAGAAAGGATGAACAAAACCTTGATGGAAAAAGTCAGATATTTGCTTTATAAAGTAAAGTTTTTGAACTCCTTTTGAGGTGAGGCTTTATTGACTGCTGCATATGTTATTAACCTATCTCCTACTGTTTCTTTGCAAAGTGAAATAAAATTTGGTATGGGAATGATATTTCCTATGATCATTTGAGAGTATTTGATTGCAAAGCTTTTGTACATGTGCCTAAAGATAAGAGTCAAAGTTAGATGCCAAGATAAGGCAGCGCATCTTCATTAGTTATGAACTTGATGATTTTGGTTATAGGCTATATGATCCAGTTGAGAAGAATCTTGTAAGAAGTCGGGATATTATCTTCATAGAGAATCAAACCATTGAAGATATAGAAAAAGCAGAGAAGCTAGAATCTTCAAGTTTTGATGGTGTGGTTAGTCTTAATCGATTTCCTCATACAAGTTTGCATGGTGTTGGTGGGATAGAAAATCATGGTTATGCCCAAAATCATGTTCAAAATCAGCATGTTAATGTTGATAATGATAACGATGTTGTTGTTTTTGATGATGCTCCAATTTAAAAAGCTATGGAGCAGTTAAATGCTACTTAGATGGTTTACAAGACAATGTAGTCCTTCTTGTCGCTATTCTCCTAATGAGTATGTGTTTCTCACTAATGGGGGATAACCTAAATATTATGAGGAGGTAATGGAAGATGAACATAAGGATCAATGGATTAGAGCCATGCAAGATGAGATGAAATCTCTGCATAAGAACCACACTTATGAATTGGTGAAATTACCTAAAGGAATGAGAGCTTTGAAGAATAAGTGGGTATCAAAGTAAAATTTGAAGAACATAGCTTGAATTCCAGATACAAAGCTAGATTGATTGTCAAAGGATTTTGTCAAAGAAAGGGTATTGAATTTGATAAAATATTTTCTCCTGTTATCAAAATGACCTCTATTTTGTCAAAAGGATTTAGAGATTGAGTAGATGGATGTGAAGATAGATTTTCATCATGGTGACCTCAAAGAGGAGATTTATATGGAACAACCTGAGGGCTTCAAGGTAAAAGGAAAAGAAAACTATATGGGCAAACTTAAGAAGAGTCTCTATGACTTAAAGCAAGCTCCCAGATAGTGGTATAAGAAGTTTGAATCTGTCATGGGGCAGCAAGGCTACAAGAAGACTTCTTCAGATCATTATATATTTGCACAAAGTTTTTTTGATGATGACTTTATCATCTTCTTGCTATATGTGGATGATATGTTGATTGTGGTCAAGAATGCTTCCAGGATTGACAAGTTGAAGAAACAATTATGCATGTCTTTTGCTATGAAAGACTTTGGTCATGCTAAGCAAATTTTGGGCATGAGGATTACTCATATTAAACATGAAAGAAACCTCTACTTGTCACCAGGAAAGTACATTGAACATGTACTAGAGCGCTTTAACTTGAAGAATGCTAAGGTTGTTAACACACCCCATGCTGGTCATATGAAATTGAGTAGGAAAATGTGTCCTACAACAATGGAGGAAAAAAAGTATCACTAAAGTTCCATATCTCCATTGTCGGAGGTTTAATGTATGCAATGGTATGTACCAGACCCGCTATTGTTCACGCAGTTGTTGTTGTCAGCAGGTTTCTTAAAAATCCAGGAAATGGGCACTGATAAATAGTCAAATGAATATTGAAGTACCTAAGAGGAACCTGAGCTAATTGTATATGTTTTGGGGGATCTTATACAATTTTGGAAGACTATATAGATGTTGATATGGCAGGTGACCCCGATGATAGAAAATCTACTACTGGATTTTTGTTCACATTTTCAGGGGGAGCTATATCATGGCAGTCGATGATGCAAAAGTATGTCGCACTATCTACAACAGAAGCTGAGTATATTGTGGCTACAAAGGCTGACAATGAAATGATATGACTCAAGGAATTCCTTCGAGAACTTGGATTAGATCAAATGGAGTATGTTGTCTATTATGACAGTCAAAGTACAATAGATTTGAGCAAGAAATCCATGTACCATGTAAGAACAAAACGCATTGATGTGAGGTACTATTGGATTTGTGAACAAGTGGAAAACAAATTTTTCCATGTCAAGAAAATTCAAACAACTGAAAATCCAGCAGATATGCTGATAAAGGTAATGCCAAAAGACAAGTTCGAATTATGTAAAGAACTTGTTGGCATTAGCTCTCTTGAGAAGATGGAGATACCTTCTTCAGATTCATGGGACTGGAGGGGGAAGTTTGAGTGGTCCATCCCCATAAATACATGAAAAAAATTTCTCCCATACTCTATTATTTCAGGAGAAATGTTTTTCCTGAATTTGGTTTGGTTTTTCAAACCTTCTTTGCAGAGAACTTTATTGTCTAGGAAAGTCAATCAAAGTGGATTTTTTCATTATTTCCTTGATTTCATTGATGACATCAATGAGGGTATTTGTTTCCTATAAAAGTAGTTCATCATCTTCTTAGAAAGACACACTAAATGGAGAGAAAAATAATATATATAGAGAGAAGTGAGGTATTCCATAGACTGATTAAAAGTAGTTTGTGAAGGAAAAATTAGAGTGAGCGATGTTTTAGTAAGATGGGAGTCAAAAGAGGGTTATTTCTTTTGAGTGTGTAGTGGTCACTTTGAGTAATGTACTTGTAACTACGGTGTAAAAAATCCTTACTATAGTAATATCAGTTGCTTCTCTTGGTCCGTGATTTTTTCCCTTATTTAAAAGGATTTCCATCTAAAATCTCTGGTGTCATTATTTTTTATTTATATACCTATTATTTTTCTATAAATACTTTCGTTGTTATTTCTTGTATACACAACATGGAGTTCCGGCAGTGGTGGCATATTGGAGGAGTTTTCGGCCATTCGGCATTCGGATCTGACGGCAGCAATAACTAGGGGAAAAGAAAGCATATGGTGGTGGTAGCCAGAGGTTTTTTGATGGTGACTTGGGTTTTCGGTGGTTATGGGGTTTTTTTATACGGTTGTTACCGTTCACCGACGACCGGAGGTGGGAGGCAGCAATGGAGTTTAGACAGAGAGAACAGAGAGAGGCATGAATTGTGTGTGTGTTGGTATATGTGTTATTTTTTTTGTCTTTTTTCAAAGAAAGTAAAAGGAGTAGTAGTTAAAATAGAAAATAAATACTAAATAATATCATCAAATTTTCACTCTCTCAACATATCACTTAGATTTCGGAAAGTAGATGTGAAAAAGGTGAAAAAGTGGAGAAAATAGGGGAAGAAAATAAAAAAAGGATGAAGATAGATAAATAAAAATATGATAGTGTTTGTATGTGTATGAGTCCGGAACCAAACTATTCCACCAAACTAAAAAAAGTACTAAAATATGCCATATATTTAAAATGGTACCAAAATATGCTTAACTTACAATAAATGTGAGTTCTGCATTTTACTTTTAACGGCTGACCATAAACGGTATAAACTTTTTTTTTTAAAGTGTATAACTCATAATTTTTGTGAGTTATCCATTTTATTTTAGCATAACTCACATTTTTTGTGAGTTATCCATTTTTATTTTAACATAACACTCAATTTTTGTGAATTATCCATTTTATTTTAACGTAACTCATAATTTTTGTAGGTTATCCATTTTATTTTAGCTTAACTCACAATATTTGTGAGTTATGTACATAACATTCAATAAAAACTTTTTCAATTTTCTATTGTATCTCATAAGAAAAACTTTTCTGATCTTCTATTATATAACTCACAAAAAAAGTGAGTTATGTATAACATTCTTTTTTGTGAGTTATTTTAAAATAGAATGCATAAATCACAAAAAAGTGGGTTATACACTTTTCAAATTCTCCTATTATACACCCGTATACATTCATTCTTTGTATAACTTTTTCAAATTCTTCCTCATTATTTGAATTCTTCTTCAACTTCAATTCTTATTTTTCAATTTTCTTCAACTCAATTTGTCTTTCAAAACTCAATTAAATGTAATACCTTAGTTGAGTATTAAAAAATAAATAAAAACATTAAAAAATACTTGTTGAATCGATTAATAATAAAAAATTTGTGTTGGAAAAGGGGGGTGGGGGGAGTTTAAATTGGGTATTTAGTAGGGTTCTTTGATTCTTTTGAATCTCAATTGCGTAATTGAAGCACAATCGATGGACACAATCGATGGACAAGGGGGGACCGACTGAAATTGGGTATTTAGTAGGTTTTTTTGAATCTTTTGAATCTCAATTGCGTAAAGGTGAAGATTGGAAAAAGGTGAAGATTGGGAAAGTGCTTTATTGTTTAACACATAACTCATAATTTTTGTGGGTCATGTACATAACTCACAAAAATTGTGAGTTATGTTAAAATAAAAATAGATAACCCATAAAAATTGTGAGTTATGTTAAAATAAGATGGATAACTCACAAAAATTGTGAGTTATGCACTTTTCAAAAAATTTAACACTGTTTATGGTATGACGTTAAAAGTGACTGTTTATGGTATGACGTTAAAAGTGAAGTGCATAACTCACATTTTTGGTAAGTTAATCATATTTTGGTACCATTTTAAATATATGGCATATTTTGGTACTTCTTTAGTTTGGTGGCATAGTTGGGTTCGAACTTCTAATTTGATTTTGTATGTTCGAGGTTGAGTTGCATTTTGACTTGACGGGGTCTACTATTGTCACCTAAAAAGTTGAGGTGTCATTTCAAGTTCAACATGTGTGACCAAATCGACGAATAGGGAGTTCGGAACCAAAATAAGTCATGAAACTTAAAAAAGTAACAAAATATGTCATGTATATAAAATGTGACCATAATATGCTTAACTCACTTAAAAAGTGAGTTATATCAAAGTGAGTTAACGACAGGTTTCAAACTGTGTTAGAAATCTGAAAAAGTTCGTAACTCACTTTTTAAGTGAGTTATACAATGAAAGTTATATAACTCACTTTTTAAGTGAGTGTTGCATTTTATTTATACATGACCCACTTAAAAAGTGAGTTATGCTTTTTGATTTATACTTATTTGATTTATTATGTTTATTTTTATAATTTATGTGAATTTTTATAAAACTTACATATTATGTGATCAATCAATTTATATTTTTAAAGTTTTATTTTTTTAAAAAAACTGACATATTTATTTTTTTAAAGTTCACTAATTATGTGTTTTGTAAAGCTCAGTAATTATTTTTTTAGATATATTTTTATCTTATAAACTATATATGCCTCTATTTTTATCATATACTCCCTTTGTTTCAAATAAGTTGGCCCCTATGTACTTAGCATACTCATTAAGAAAAAAATTATTAAGGGTTATCAATTTACCAAATTAGTCTTATTAATTATACTTTGATAATATAAATTTAATTTTATATATTTTATTTAGTCATTAATGATCGGGGTAGTATCGAAAGAATATAATTATATTTTCTTGATTTTATAAAAGGGACAACTAAATTGAAATAAAATTTTTAGAAAGAAGACCAACTAATATGAAATGGAGGGAGTAAAACTCACTGATTATGTGAGTTATTCAAATATAAAATAAGTAAAAAAATGAGTTATCCATTGAATATAACTCTTAAAATATGTGTGATAAGTGCATAATGTTATTATTGGTGTGAATATATTTTCAAAGAATAATTAATAAGACTAATTTGGTAAATGGATAACCCCTAATAAATTTTTTCTTAATGAGTATGCTAAGTACATAGGGGTCAACTTATTTGAAACAAAGGGAGTATATGATAAAAATAGAGGCATATATAGTTTTATAAGATAGAAATATATCGAAAAAAATAATTACTGAGCTTTATAAAATCACAAAATTGGTGATCTTTAAAAAAATATATCCATTTTTATTAAACAAATAAAACTTTAAAAAGATAAATTGATTGCTCGCATAATATCTAAGTTTTATAAAAATTCACATAAATTATAAAAATAAAAATAATAAATCAAATAAGTATAAATCAAAAAGTATAACTCACTTTTTAAGTGAGTTATGTAAAAATAAAATGCATAAATTACTTAAAAAGTGAGTTATATACTTTTTTCAGATTTCTAACACCGTTTGACACCTGCCATTAACTATCTTTGATATAACTCACTTAAAAAGTGAGTTAAGTATATTGTGGTCATATTTTATATACATGACATATTTTGGTGTTTTTTAGTTTCATGGAATATTTTAATTCCGGACTCTGTGTGTATTGTTTGTTTGTTGAGAATTTAAAATAGAAAAATAGTAATTCCTCAAATCCACTTTTTCTCAACAAATCCCTTAAATTTGAGTAGTAGGTGAAAGAAAGTCAAGTGTCATAATGATGATGAGACCTTGACTTGACTAATTTGTTCCTTTGTGTATTAAAATAATTGACTCGACTCAACTTTTACAAGTTGCAATAAATGTACAAAAATGTAGGTATTGATATGTAATTACAGGAAAATGTAAGAAATATTAAAACTATTAAATTGTAATTAATTTAAAAATACTGTAAAAAAAATGACGTCAGGTCGTGCACGTGTGCAGATGATTGTAAAAATGTTAAAAGATAATAAATTGATAAAAAAATCTAAATATACCGAGAATTATCAATAAATTATAAAAAGTAAAATGTAAAAAATAATTTGATAAAGTCCTAAAGTAATGATGAATATCAATAATTTATTAACAATTGTAAAAAAATATAAAAATTGTATTTTATGTCCTTTAACGATTAGGAAGCCCAAAGAAATTAATTTTAAGCACAGAGAGCAAAAATTAGGTGTTAACAGTTGTTCCTTTTTGTTTGAGAACAATGTAGAAATCTTCCAATGAAAACATTGACGTATTGCCAATTTTGCTCGACCAATTTTTTTTGATGAAAAGTCGACTGAACTCTAATTTAGAGTTGCCTACACACCTTGAGTTGAATGGGGATCAGATCAAGTATAGTTTAAAAGAATAGGTAGGTTGCCTCTTGCCTTATTATTAGTGGCACATGATCAAATAGAATGATTATTGAGAGGAGGATTGTTTGGGAATGGAAGTGTTCACGTATTCTCGATACTCATTTCAAAATTTCCCAAGTATTGAGCTGTGAGATATTAGAAATGCAAGATTGTGTACTTGCTAGGGAGAAAGAATGATTAGGGGGATTGCGATGACCGAACTCTGCATAGATATCTCGAGTGTCATGAGAATCAGGTTAATGTAGTTCGAGATGAGAAAGTAGAAAATTGTTGGATGGTTATAAAAAATTTCCCTAGTGTATGATGTACGGGATTTTAAAAAATGTGTTGTTGTTCTGAATTGTACTTTTTGGTTGAAAAGATACATAATGTCTCCTATTGTCTACGGAGACTTGAGGATGAATGACGCTTTCAATTATTTACGGAGACTTTGGGATAAATATTATCTCTGATTAATTATGAGGACTTATGTGATGAATGAAAGATGTCTTTGATTGTCTACGAAAACTGATGTTGATTGTCATCTCTGATTATCTACAGAGACTGTGTGATGAATGATGATGTCTTCTATTTTGTACGAAGACTTGATGACATCTCCAATTGTCTATAGAGAGTGATATTAATTATCATCTCCGATTGTCTACGAAGAATGATATTAAATGACGATGTCTTTGATTTTCTATGAAGACTTGATGGGATCGCCAATTATTTATGGAGACTGATATTGATTATTGTCTCCGATTGTCTACGGAGATTGATATGACCTCTTTGATTATTTACGAAAACAGATGTTGATTGACATCTTCGATTATCTATGGAGCCTATGTGATGAGTGATGATGTCTTCAATTATCTACGAAGACTTGATGCATGGCATCTCTAATTATTTAAGGAGGCTGGTGTTGATTGTTGTCTTTGATTGTCTATGGAGACTATGTAATGAATGATGATGTTTTTTATTGTATACGAAAATTTGATGACATCTCCAATTATCTATGGAGACGGAAGTTAATTGTCATCTTCGATTGTCTACAGAGACTATAT
The DNA here is from genome assembly GCF_002878395.1 of Capsicum annuum. NCBI lineage: Eukaryota > Viridiplantae > Streptophyta > Magnoliopsida > Solanales > Solanaceae > Capsicum > Capsicum annuum. The sequence goes on from NC_061119.1 coordinate 91,434,801, forward strand.
GATGTATGATGTCTTCGATTGTCTACAAAGACTAAGATCATCAAATTTTAAAGTTATTGAATTCTAATAGCCTCTCGATAGGTGAAACAACTGTTAGGTAGTAGCCTCTCGACTGGTAGGGCTTTTGAAAATATAAAAGCTCTCGATTGATGAAGAAATTAAAAAATAATAGCCTCTCGACTAGCAGGGCTATTGAGATAAGGGTGATCTCGGCTAGTGGAGCAATTGAAATATAGTAGCCACTCGATTGGCAGGGCTATTGAAAGGTAATAGCCTCTCGACTGGCAGGGATATGGAAATGTAAGAGCCTCTCGATTGGTGGGGCTGTGAAAGGTAATAGCCTCTCGATCGGAGGGGCTATGCAAATGTAAAAGCCTCTCGACTGGCGGGGCTATGAAAATGTAAAAGCCTGTCGACTGGTGGGGTTTGGAAAGGTAATAGCCTATGGACCGGTGAGGCTATAAAAATATAAAAGTCTCTCGACTGTGGAGCTTTGAAAGGTAACAACCTCTCAACTGGAGGGGCTATGAAATTGTAAAAGCCTCTCGACTGGTGGGGCTTTGAAAGGTAATAGCCTCACCACTAATGGGACTATGAAAATTTAAAAACCTATCGAATGGCAAGGCTATGAAAAGGTAGTAGCCTCTCGATTGGCCGGGCTTTGAAAGGTAATAGCCTCTTGATTGGCGGGGCTATGAAAATGTAAAATCTTTGAGAACACCTGAGACAAGAAAAATATCTATGTTTGAAGGCTGTAGCCTGAAAAGAAAGGTCAATTGTTGGTATTTTGAGGTGGGAGTCTTGCAAGTAAAGTGTAATGCATGTATGTGAAGGCATGTGTTTGAAAGAAAAGAAAGTTATTTTTGTATTTTCGTTGTAAAAAAAATTGTTGAAAGATGAAAAATGCAAAAGTTTTCTTTGTGTTTTCTTTGTAAGAAATGTTGTAAGGTAAAAATATAGAAAATTATTTTGTACTTTCTTTGTAAGGAATGTTGAAAGGTAAAAATGCAGAAGATTATTTTGTATTTTCTTTGTAATAAATATTAAACAGTGAAAATGCAGAAGATTGTTTTGTATTTTCTTTTTAAGAAATGTTGAAAAATGAAAAGATATAATTATGTCTTGACTACAGTTGGTACTAACAATTAGTAGTGTCTATAAGAATCCCCCTATCTCTTTTCCAGCTAACCGAGATCGACTTTAGGGTAACTCCTATAACTTCAAGTGGTACCTCAAACATACCTAAGTATCGACAAGATTCGTCTATCTTGCTTTAAATAAAGATTTTGAACTGTGCCTGTTCTCATGTTTTAAGTGCCCTCTCCGGCAAGAATGTCTCATTCTCACACCTATTTGAGTATTATTTTTTCTTAGAATTTAGAGAAGTCTAGCGATATACACTCACACTTAAAAAAAAGTTCAATGAATGCAATTGTGATACCATAGGCTTGACCTTCATGTAAGTATTCACTAATGTGAGAACACTTAGATTAGGATATTGTAGGACTTGTTATCGGCTTGTAATGTAGGCTTAGAAATGGGTAGGATGATGTTTGGGATGAAAGTGACTAATTCCTCAATGAGTATTGCACTATATCTGTGCTTTTGATATTTGTTGCACTTTGACGTTCGATCTTCGTTGTTGTTCTTCTTTGCCCCTTATTTTATGTTTGATTCGACTTTTTTTAAATCTTGTGCTTGAGTTTCTCCCCTTTATTTTCAATATATTTTTTCTCTTTTTCTTTTTTCGATGATGATTCTCCATCTTCGTCAGAGTTATCTCTATTTTATGGGGTTTTTGCTCCTTTTTCATTAAAGTCATCTTATTTTTCTTCTGGGGCTACATGTCCTTTGCCTTTGGTAGCTTTAATCTTAAATCTTCATCCACAACTTGCAAATACTTAGTGCGCTCAAAGAGGTGGGCAAAAATAGGGATAGTGTATATAAACACTCAAAAGGTATAGTCTCAGATGTGGTTATCCAAAGAAAAAGTTTCAGGGTCAAAGGGGAAAATACTAGGGGTCAATCTCATTTGGTAGGCTGTGAAAGGCACAATCGAGTCGAGAAAGGCCTACAATCCTTTTCAAAACTAAGTGTAACTCATAATTTTGCCTCAACCAAGTTTTGGATTAACAATGCAATGTAGTGAACTAGTCTAAAGCTCACCACACAATGCACTTGAAACGATGAGGTTTGTTTTATTCTTTTCTTAGATGTATGCAAGAGAATTTTCGAGTGTTACTTAGGTTTGATTAAAAGGTACCAAAAGAATCTATGGTTTACAATGAAGTCGGTCCTTTCCATCATACCAATTTATTCTTTCTAATGCACAATCCTAACTGTGTTGGTACCAACTAAGTCAAAATTTTGAATTTTTTATTTATTTGAAAAAAAAATAATGGGATCGAACTCGAATAAGGGTTGCCTACATATCTTGTGAAAACAAGAATCAGGTCTGTGTAGTTCAGGCAAATTTATAAATTTATATGTAGCATGTATGAGTCTAAAAGAGTGGCGGTCATCCTTGAATATGATGTAAAAGATGATTAGAACGGAATTGCTTGTAGCATCAAAATTATTTCAATCAGACGATCAAGAGGAAAGATGTCAAGCATAAAGAGAGTTTTGAAATTACTTCAATATGTCGATGAGATTGGAAAGGTCAGACATTGAAGAAGTTATGAACTTATTTCGCTGTAGTTGGCAAGGATTGTTATGAATGAAAGACCATTGAACCATTTATTTGAAAGTGGGGATTGATACGCCACAACTTTAATAATTTATGACATTTAAAAGAAGAAGCTAGGTGCTCTCGAACTAAAATTGGGTGAGGTTTTGGAGGTAGGGGGACTAGGCAGTAATGTTATTGAAATTTAAATCTGAAATTATTTATTTACGCTCTTTGAAGACCTTTTGAGAGCATCTTTGAACTGTTACAGAAAAATTACCCTAGGTTGAATACTGAAGAAATTATTTTGAAATAGTGAAGTGACCAAACCCTAATACAGGGTTGCCTATGTATCTTGTCAGGACAAGAATCAGGGCAAAATATAGTTTAAACGTTTTTATGAGTTTGTATATAGTATGATTTAATAATAGAATAGGAATTTTCCTAAATGGTTGAGAGTAAGACTAAACAATTGTGAGGAGATGCTCTAACCTAAATGCACCAACTCTAAAAATATGGAATTCAAAGAAGATATAGGGGAGTGTAAGACACCCCTACGTGAACCATAGTCTGTGAAGTGTACGGCCAAAGACTCAATAAAATTGTGATTTATGATTAAATGAAGTAAGGAATAATGTGTAACATTTATTATAATATACATATATAGTGTATTAAACAAGTAATGAATAAAATAATTGATAAGGCAACAAAACTAATTATTCAAATAATGTAAAGAATTCATGAACAAACCTACACAATTTGCAATGTGAAACAGATAAAGAATCAAAGGATTAATATTTGCAAAAAATGTATAAATACCCCCCTCAATTGAAAAATTGAGTCTATCATGGTTAGAACCTACTGTTAATTCCCAGCGGGAGCACTATTCTTCCATGCCCCCATTTTGCCAAGGCTAAACAAAACATGATTTATGGACTCTAAAAGAATTGATGTTTTGTACAGATTCACCACCTAATTTTTGAGGAAAATAAGGAAACCTATTTATTTATCAACACGCGTGAATAATTTTTTATCCTGGAAAAAATCAATTGAGATTCCAGGTAAAGGTTCAAATTATCCCAAAGGGAAGGGGTTAGACACCCTTCAGGATCCACAAATGTGGTACCTGATTAGACTAGATTTATCAAAGAGGGAGGAGGTATAACTAAAATGATGTAAAATGTGTATGTATATTAAGTATAAATTAATTCTTTTGAGAAATACAAATATTTAAAACTATGTAAAGGTATACATATATTAAGTATATAAACAAAACTTTGTTATGAGAACATGTAAAAAATATGTATAAAATGTATAAATTATATGTGAAAACAGTATTTTGTGATGTATGAAAAGAAAGAAAAACAAAAAAAAAGTATATTTTTTATGTTTCGTGAAAAGGAAAAGTATTGACGAATAACTTTTGACTTGATTAAAATTATAAAGAAAAACGAAGATTCATTTGAAAATAAAATTACACAATATTTATAATGTAAATATGTGAACTAATTGATTTGCTTACTTCTTTTATAAAGTATTAATGGCCTAAGCTTGCCTAAACGTATATTAATGTATATGTAAATAAAGAATGTTTCCATCCGACACCCCAAAAAGTAAAGTCTTCAATATGTTTAATGTGTACAATTATAAGAAAAGACAAGTATAAAATTCTCCCTTGAATTCCATTTTCATCAAGTGTTCCCAAGAACCTGTACAAATACGTTAGTGACAAAGCAAAATAAATTAAAATCTATGTGTATATATATACAAAAAATAGAATTTTTATTAAAGCATGGGCTTGGATTAAGTTTTAGGTACGCCATGGATATGAAGTGGTTGCTCGAATAATTGACCGTCCTAAATTGCCTTGTCAAGAAACGAAGTGTAAAATCTTTTGTGTTGTCGTAATATCATAAAGATTTCTTCATCACCCAAATTTATTTTATATTATTACGTATTTGTATACGTAATGTTCATCTTTTATTTGGGAAGGCCTCGAAAACCAACAGAAGTTTCTTCATTGATCAAGTGTCTATTTTTTGATTTAAAATACATAACTTGAAAAGTAAAGATCCATCTTTTGTAATGGGGTGACTTAGAAAATCCGATGGAGAGATAAATTTTTCAGCCATGTATTAGCAATATTCAATGTATATAACTTAAAATAATAATAGACAAGTAAGATTAAAACTGACAAGAAGCTATGTAAAAAATAAAATTTGAAATCAATCACAAAGAATGCAAGCTATCGTAAACTTCACTGCTACTGAATACATTTGCAAAAGTCAATGATAAAGACAAAAGCCAATATAAAGTTAAAGTTGAATAAATTTTGAACAAAACAAAAGCCAATATAAAGGTAAAGATAAATAAATTCTTTTTTAAAAAGAAAGCATCCTACCACAAGTAATTGTAACTAGATGGTGGGTTAGTATTTAAAAATAATAAAATAAAGAAGAACACCTACAATGAAACATCATAGTGAAAGAAAATATCTGCATAACTTGTCCGATGCGGAGGTAAAATTCACCAAAATGAACATAACAGTGAAAAAAATGTAAATGAAGGTTTGAAAACTTAAAGAAAAAAAATCAAAGGGAGACCAGATCTGTGCAAAATAAGAATAATAATAATAATACAAATCAAAATATCCAGTTAGTAGGAGAAGAGAGGAGCGGCAATGTCGGACGGAACTTGAAGCTCGTTGTTTATTGTTAATGGCATTTTTGGACAGATCTGGAATAATAATTAAAAAAAGGAGAAGACGAAATGGGTCACCGGTGTTGCTTTAACGAGTTTTATCAGAGCAACACCCGAGAGGAATAAATTTAACTCGATCTAACCATTTTTCCGATGGGCAGTGACTGTGGCTTGGTGGTTGGAGCACGTTGGTGGTCAAATACAGTGAGGAAATAATTAGGAAAAAGAGAGTCCAATCGGTAGTGTGGCATCATTTGTCGATCGTTCGATAGCCAGATTCGGTGATGGGCAATGAAAAAAGGGTAGAAGAGCGGGGTCGGCAGTGGTAATGTTGGTGTTATGGTGTTATTGTGTAAAACCCACTGGAGTTCCGGCAGTGGTGGCATGGTGGAGTAATATTTGATCATCTAGCATTCAGATCTCACGGCAACAATGACGAGGGGAAAGAGAAACATGTGGTGATGTTGGCTGGAGGTTCTTCAATGATGACTTGGGTTGTCGGTGTTTATGGGGTTTTGTTGGTGCGGCTGTTGCCGTCCACTGAGGATTGATGATATGAGGCGGTAGTGGAGTTTAGACAGAGAGAAAAGAAAGAGGCATGAATTATGTGTGTGTTGGTGTGTGTGTTGTATTTTTTTTAGTCTCTTTCAAGCAAAGTAAAAGGAGTAGTATTTAAAATAGAAAGTAAATATTATATAATATCATCAAATCTACACTCTCTCAACATATCCCTTAGATTTAGGAAAGTAGACGTGGAGATAGTAAAAAAGTAGAGAAAATAAGGGAAGAAAAAAAAAGGATGAAGATAGATAAATAAAAATATGATATTGTTTGTGTGCATTGTTTGTTTTTTGAGTATTTAAAAAAGAAAAAGTGTAATTCCTCAAATCCATTTTTTCTCGACAAATCTCTTAAATTTGGGTAGTAGGTAAAAGAAAGTTAAGTGTCATAATGATGACGAGACCTTGACTTGACTGATTTGTTGCTCTGTGTATTAAAATCAATGATCTGACTCAACCCATAAAAGTAAAACCCACAATGTAATTATATTTTATTTAATTATTCTCCTTTAAACAATATGCTTTTCAAGGTCTACGATTTATCTGGTTTAGGATAGACTTATATGTTTGTCGAGTATTCATAGTTGTCAACATCAATGGTAGGCCTAATAGTTCAATGTGAATGATTGTAAATCCTTACTAGCATGTTGTTTAAAAGACAATAATTATTTTTAAAATAAATAAACTAGGAAAAGTTACACATATGGAGGAGTTTGAAAAAGTCACATGATCATGTTAGAGTCCACAAAAATTAGAAGTGGTGATCGAAGGGGTATGTGGATTAGTAGTGGTTGAACAATCAACATCCTCATAAACCTACTTGTGCTTTGACAAACATTACTCTGAGGATGTTATTTGTTCAACTACTACTCATTCATATACCCATTTAATCACCATGCCCAATTTGTGTGGACTATTACATGATCACATGACTTGTTTAAACTCTTTCATATGTGCAAAATCTCATAATTTATTTATTTTTGAGATAATACCCAATTACCCCCCAAAACTATACCCAAAAAGCTATGACATACCTCAAGTTGGAGGGGGTCCTATTACCTCCCTAAACTAATTAAAAGTGTAATTTTGACACCCTTAGTGCATACGTGGTACCTACGTGGCACAACACACTGAAATATCCAAGTAGGCATACGTGTGTGCCACATATGTGCCACTTAGGCACCACGTAGGCTCTAAGGGTATCAAAATTACAGTTTTAATTAGTTTGGGGAGGGGGAGGAAGGGGGTAATAGGACCTCCTTTAAGTTGAGGTGTGTCATAGACTATTTGGGTATGGTTCAGAGGGGTAATTGGGTATTTTTTCTTTTTTTATTTAATTACTTTAAATAACATGCTAGTGAAGAGTTTAAAATCATGTACATAGAACTATGGGATCTACCTTCAATCTCAACAAATGTCAATAATTGACCAAACTTATACGTCTATGATAGACCGTATGAATCGATGGAACCTCAAAGTACAAGTATTTTTTGAGAGTGTTATTGGTTCAAACACTACCCACCCATACACCCATTCAATCACCTACCTCCAATTATTGATCAATTTCCATAATTTAGTTATTTTATTAATTATTTCCTTTTAAACTACATGATACTGGTGGTCTATCAATTTATCTAATCTATGGTAGACCTATATGTATGGTGGAGAATTGACAGGGGATAAGTTCGATGACAGGTTTCATAATAGTAGTTGGTCACTCGTATATCAAAAGCGTTGTTTACGATAGACTATTTGTGCGATCTATATTTATTATCAAACAATTAAATCTTCATATATTTTATCAAGGTTGCTCACTGTTATATTTATTAATTAAGCAATATGAATTTAAAAAGTTGGCAGTGCAAGAAAAAAATATTCAAAAACAATAAGTTAACCAATATAAAAAAAATCACAGAAAAAAGGGCAAAGATAATTAACAAACTTCAATCATTATATTGATATTGTTCATTACAAATGCATAAATTTTACCAATACCAAACCAAAAAAAGGGCAAAAAGAAGAAGCTTTCTTTTAACAAAATCCTAACTAAGAAAGTTTCTTAAAAAAAAAAAAAAACACTACTAAACTATGGGGATGGTGGGGGATGATGTAGTTGTTGGCTTCTAGATCGAGCCTTTCCAAAATTTCCCATATAAAACCGGCATAGTTTACGTTCAAGATAAATGTGGCCCTGACCCAGTCTGCAGAATAGGCGATCGAGGTTATTGCGGAGGAGAAGAACGTCATAGTTGTGATGGGCACTCATTCTCTTGAGTAAAAGAGATGAATCGCAATAGACAATGTCACTTTAGTAAAAGATTTCTATTTCCAGTGCTTGGGAGTCTCCTCCTATTCGTTGGTGAAATCACCAAAAACTAAAACAAACTCTACAACAGACATCCTAGAATTACACTTCAGTTGATCCTCGATTATGCTATTGGTATATGTTGGATATATGAATGGTCAATGATTAGGCAAATATTTATACAAAATAGTAAAATTACAAATATTGCTTCTTGGCTGAGAATTATGCAAGGTTATATCTCCTTAAGATTGTGAAGTTGCATGGGGCGCTAGTTTCTATTATCTCAGATCGTGGTACACAATTTTCATCTCACTTTTAGAAGTTCTTTCAACAAGTTTTAGGGACTAAGGTAAGTCTTAGTACTACTTTTCACCCAAAGTCGAATGGGCAATTAGAGAGAACTATTCAGATATTGGAGAATATGCTTTGGTCTTGCGTGATTGACTATGGTGGTAGTTGGGTTGAGCATTTTTCTTTTATAGAGTCTTACTATAATAATAGCTACCACTCTAGCATTGGGATGACTCCTTTTGAAGCTTTGTATGGTAGGAGAAGTAAGTCTCCTATTGGGTGGTTCGAGGTTGGTGAGGTGGAGATGTTTGGCAAGGATTTAGTTCCCCAAGCCATAGAGAAGTTGAAGGTTATTTAGGATGGACTTAAGGCAGCCCAAAGTTGCCAAAAGTCCTATGCGGATGTGAGGAGAAGGGAGTTAGAGTTTGAGGTTAGGGATAGGGTTTTTTTGAAGGTATCTCCCACGAAGGGAGTAATGCAGTTTGGTAAGAAGGGGAACCTGAGTCCTGGTATCTTGGTTCATACTTGGTTTTGAAGAGGGTTGGCAATGCTGCATATGAGTTAGAGTTGCCTTCTAGTTTGAGCTCCATTCACCCGGTGTTCTATCTTTCTTTGTTGAAAAAGTGTGTGGGTGATCCATATCAAATCGTTCTTATTAAGGATATTGGTATTTAAGACTTCTTATCTTATGAGGAGGTACTGTTTGAGATCTTTGATCGTCAAGTTCATTGGTTGTGGACCAAGGATATGACCTCAGGAAAGGTTCTATAGAGGAACCACAAGGTTGAAGATGCTACTTGGGAAACTGAAAAAGACATAAAATACAAGTATCTATTCCTATTTTTTTCTCCAAAAATTCATATGGAAGGTATGTGTTCTTCATTATATCTTTGTTTTCTAACTTAGTTAAAGTTCAGAGTGGAGGTTCTGGAGTGTAAATCATTGTTGTACTGCTTTGTTCCATCATTCGAAGATGAATGATCCAAGTGGGTGAGTGTTCAAACACCCTGGGTTTTGGTCCTAGGAAATTTCCTGAGTTTTGAGACTTCTGCTGATCATATGACTCATCATACTACTCGTATGATATGGGTACTGGTCTAAGGACCCTAGTTGTATGTTGGTTAGCGTGATGTTGGGCAAGTTCTGTCCAAGTTACGAGAAGACTCCATGTGGGTCACATGTAGATGTGATGAGAGGTAGGGTCCAAATCGTATGTTATCCTGTGTCTAGCCTTTGGAGTGCTGCCTAGGGTATGACTTAGAGGTAATAGTCATATGGTGAGGATACGAGTTAGGCAATGAAGTCGTATGTTGGACAGAATGTGGAGTCCAACTTTCTATTTTGGATACGATTGGAGGGTACCGCTTGTATAATGTGGGAACAAATTGAGCGGTCTAATCGTACTCACCTGTGAAAATTTTTATAGTTTAAGTTGGGGGTTTTCTGGACATTTGCCCTCTTAACCCTTTTTGAATCCATGGCATAAAAGACCTTTGGAGGCTCTCATAACCTATTATTCTCAATCAAACACTCTCTAAACACTCTTAATTCTCTGTCAAGATCTTGGTTCAAGAAAAGTCTTTGGTTCTTTTAAGGTGACCAATTAAGGCTCTCAAGGGTGGTTTATCTTTGTCTTCCTTGGTATCTAAGGCATGTTACTCCTCCCTTATTGTTATTTCAACTAAAAACATGTTTTAATGATTGGTTTTCATAGTATTATTATGGTAATTTTTGGTTTTGAAATACATGTTGGGGGTTTTCGTTGTTCTTGGTTGGATAATGTTTTCTCATGTTTTACTTATGATTTTCCATGTTATGATTGTGGTTTGAACATGTGGTTGCATGGGAATGGTTAATTTATGCTTGGTTTTGATTTTGGAAACTATATGTCCTCAAAATGTTTGATAGAATGCCAACGAGAATGATTTTGTCACATAGTTTGACATATATTGAATCTTTGCATTGCATAACACAGTAATGGAACTTAAATTGGTTTAGTTATTTTTAAATGGATTAGAAAGGCCTTGTCTTCCATGGCTTTTGTTTAATTGGAAACCTTGTGGGGTACATGGGAATCCCCTAAATGTTGGCTAATGACATTGCTAACAAGTTATAGTCGGCATGACAATACCACTTTAGAATACCTTGGTAATTAAATTCTGGAATTGGTGGTTTGATTATGTGCTTATGGTTTAAATTGGGAAATAATGGTGGGTTTTGATAGCTAACCGTGAAGATGTGAGTCCGATTGAAAGACACAGAAAGTTCATATTTTTCATCATGAGGGTTGGTCATGGTAACCATATACTTGTGGGGTACACGGGAATCCCCTAAGTTTCTACTTGTATATATGTATCATCAAGGGCGAAGGGTACATGGGAATTCCCGGACCTTATGATATCTCTAGTTCATGCGACAACAAGCTTTGGGTCCCGTTCATGGGGTAACACTGGACCCATATAACACGTGGGTGGATTATGATGATAAGGCTGCATAACCCAGGTTAAGGTTTTAAATGCCTGCTAAATCCTCTTCCCTTTCCCAACATGGTATATATGTATATATGTATGTGATTGCATATGGTTATTTACTTAGGTTTTGAATAATAACATTATTTTATCCTTATTTTTGGTTACATGCTAGCGTTCATAACGCTAACCATCTTTGGGTGCTGTATCCCCACGCAATGCAGGAACCGACCATACTACTCCCCCTGCTTAGTGACTTGGATTTGGGGACAAATTATAGTCTGACTGAAGTGGTGAGTTTTCATACTCCGAAAGACTCCATTTTATGATTTGTACATATTTACATTAATTTTGTTTCTTGGACTTTGGTTTTTGCTATGGTCAGGGGCATGTCCCGACTGGATGTTCATTGCTTTGAGTTAGAGGCTTTGTGTGACTACTATGGTCATGTGCGGTGTCGCTGTCGGTGTCAGCCTTTGTATTGTTATTGGAATTGGGGTTGACATCTGTTGGATATTTGGTTATATGTTTGGTTGGTTATGGTTATGGATTTTATTAATGACTTTGATTTATTTTTGTTCTATCTTGTTATATGTTTGGAATTCATCCGACCTAGGTTGTAGGCAATTATGATTGGGTGTTGGGGGTGGTCTCTGATCTCGGTTGGACTTGAGGCACCCGAAACGACTAGAACCTGGTTTGGGGCATGTCATTAAGGGGTGTGACATTCCTATGTGTTCAGAAACATCCTATTTCAAACTCTTGAACTCCTTCCCATTCCCTTTGACTTCCTTGCATTTTTTGGTGTGTTTACACTACCCTTTCAGCTTGTTTAGCTTCCAAACATTGATATTAACATCATTAATGGTATCCTATAACATCAAACAAGACGAATTAGTGCACATAACACAATACCATCCACCAAGATACACTTGAACTAAGCATAGCTCAAGTTAGTGCAACTTTCGTCGTCTAAACTCTATTTGATGTTTTTGTCTCTTAGCTTGTTTAAATTGAACCTTAAACGCTATAAACAAGTTATTACGCACATAATTACACAATTATACCCTTAGTAACTCATTACACACACTACAATTAATTATACCCTCAGTAACTTATTACACACACTAAAATCCATCGAGATCAACTAGAACAACACATAGCTTAAGCTAGTAACACTAGTTTTCTTGTCTAAACTCTAAGTGACCAAATTGTTTCTAAACTTGATTAAAACACACCTTAAACATTATAATAAAGTATTTTAACACTGATATGCTCAATTATATTATTACAAACTCATTAAGCACTCAAGAAGTCCTCAAAACAAGGCTAAATAAGATAATGACAATCAGGTGCATAAATCCACCTAAGATTACTACCCCATATGTAAATGCTTTTTCATCCTTGAACTACTATTTACCTTAAGAACCATAACATTGTAAACTTCAATACTACTACTACTACAAGAAAGGCACTCAAGTTAACACTATAACGACAGTACAAGTAGCAAGTTTTACACTAAGCATGTCACATGCACATGAAAGCTTATGAACACTACTTCAAAACATCCTAACCTCAGGAATTGAATCACCAAGATGGTGAACTCATGCATATTACTCAATAAAAGAGATCATATAAGTCACCTAACAATTATGACAATTGTGCCTTCACGACAAGAGAGTTACCCACATTCACTCACATAAATGCAATTCATCACAATAATAGGTATAAGAATTAAATTACACTCACTCTCACAAGGAATTCACAAGTTACACAAGATGAACCATAGGTTTTCCCTTAGTGTAGTACTCTAGTAATGTCAGAATGTTAAAGCTTAGGATGAAATAGGACTTTTATGGTTGTAAAGTAGGCTAAGGGAAGGGTAGGAAATATTTTGTCTTGGACTAGTGACTATCTTCCCTAAGTGTTTTAATATATCACACTTATCAATTAAATTTCCGCCAACAACCAATTTGTACCACTTCCACCTTCACACATCTCTTTTATTTCCCCCCTCATCATATTATGCTAGTTCACATTTGTTATGGATGGATTATTCTTTTTTAACTCATGATAAAATTATTAGTATAATTTTTCTCTTTTTAGTTGCATTCCTTCCAACCACAACACATTAATTTTTTCACACCAATAGCTACTACTTTGGGGCTTCACTTTCACCTTTTTCCTTCTTATTTTCACTCTTCTTAATCTCATTAATTTTGAAACTAAAGTTCTTAGGAGGTTTGGATCAAATTATGGTCAATCAAAGAAGGGAAATAGGCTAATTAGAAGGCTACCAAAGAAATAGGCTAAGGCTCAATGGGGTTAACTAGGATTATGAACAAAGGTAGGTAACAAAGGGTATGAAATATGGCTATCAAAGAAATACCTATTTCATCTCCAAACCCACGCTCTTTATTTCACTTTGCACATATACTAGGCAAGTTCTACATATCAATATACAACAAGGAATATAGAAAACATCACTCATACATGGAACATACTCCACTCAATAGAATCATTGTATACTTTCAACCAAGTAATCACATGAATTCATCACTAAGCCAACAATGTACAAGACTCATAAGCAAGAGATTAGAAGTGTCAAAAGTAGTTATTCAACACAATCAAATGTTTACACATACAAAACCACATGCATCATGCAATCATACATAGAACCAACAAGGACATCTCACTTAACAAACAAAAATAATTTTAGAATTTACTCCTAAAACAAAAAAGAATTACTGGTTCAAAGAGCACTCCATGGAAAAGAACTATAAAGAACAACCACGAGGTGGGCGAAGTGTGTAAGAACAACTACGAGGTGGGTTAAGTGTGCACCTAAGAGATTGAAACCAACAACTACTAAACTAAAATGAAAAATCTTTTTTAAATTCTTTCAAATTTACGAATTAAGACCCTATAGCATCACTTCACTCAAAACCATTGGAATTTCCCTATCCTACACTTAAAAACTAACTTTGTCCATAAAGTAAACTAAAAAGCTAGGATAAAAATACTCCCTAAGGCCTCAAAGCCTTGCTATGACACGACCTGAACTACGGCCTTATTGTACCCTGAGTAAGATGAATTTTAAACATATAACAAGATAGAGTAGTTAACAACACAAAGACTTTGGGATAGGTCCAAGACCATGACCAACCCAAACTAGTCTACCATCTAATATCAATCCAACATCTATAACAAAAAATCAAAATAATAACTAATTCTATATCCATTCCATAACGTACCCAAGTTCATAGTTTCTCCATACAAAGCTTTTAAAAGAAATCTAAGAATATCCGATCAGGACATGTTCTCGACCATAGCCAAAAAAAGGTCCAAGTCTAAACCAACAAAGACTTAAGAAACTAAAATCAAGAAATGGAACCTTCTAGAAATTTGAAGCTCACCATTTCTAATCAACACAACCTGTTCTCGAGTCCAGTCACTGAGTAGGAGATGTAGTATAACCAACACCTGCATTGCATGGGGATACATTGTCGAAGAAGATTAGTGGATGGAGCACTAGTATGTAAAAGAATAAGGATAAAATAATGTCAACAGTTCAAATTTAATCCCCCAATGCATATAACCAATGCAATACATACATATATATATATATACCACACCAGGGTAGAGAACAAGATTAGCATGAACTTAGAAAACATTAACCTGGGTTGTGTTGCATGACCATCATAGAACAAGGCACCTAAAGGCTATATAGGCCCAGCTCTCCCTTAGATGGAAGGGCCCCAATACATGTAGCCGCACAAACCAGAGAATATCCATAACTATATATGCCTATATGGGGGACTCAAACCTCCTGACATAATTAAGGTGACTTAAGAACTAATATATATAGTAAGAGGGACTCGAACCTCCCTTTCATATATTCTTTTAGTGGAGTCGATCCACCCACTCATAAGACACCTGCACCGGCTAGAAAAAATTTGAGTGTTAGTCCTTCGGGCTTCACTTTTATGGCCCAACTAAACATCCCTCTTTAATGCCCAATTTAAAACCATTATTTCATAGACACAACCATTAAGTCAATTAATTACCAAAGGTACTTCATTGGTATCATTCCATATGCTTTTTATTTTCAATTAGAGGCTTGTGTGACTACTATGGGCCTGAGCGGTGTCGGTATTGGTGTCAACCTTTGTATTGGTATTGGTATTGGGGTTGACACTGATTGGATGTTTGGTTGGATACTTGGTTGGTTATGGTTATGAACTTCATTTAATGTTCTTCTATTATAATTGTTTTACCATGTTATACATTGTGAATTCATCTAACATAGGGTGCAGAGTGGTTATGGTTGGGTATTTGGGGTGGTATCCCATTTGGGTTGGGCTTGAGGCACCTAAAACGACTAGGCCTTGGTTTGGGTCATGTCTGTAGTGCTGAAGTGACTAAGGGAAATTGGAGAACTGATCATCTGAGACTATGTTATAAGACAACATAGCATAAAAGAGAGTATGCGATCAGTACTTTAAATGTACTGGTATGTGAGATAAGGACTAACTAAAAGGTATATAGATACTGTGCTTGAATGCATGAACATGTAAAACTAATACAAGACCAAGTAAAGTATGTACTGAAATAATTTATAAAACTGACAGACTGAATAACTAATAAACTCAACATTTGGTCATGTAAACCTGATATGATATAATCTGAGTACTGAACTAAAATTGTGGGAGGTATGATGTAGCCTACATGCTCTAATCTGAGCTGATTGGGTTCCAACCTATAACCCCAGTTGGAAGGGTGTTAATACCTTGCCATGTGTACTAACACTGGTTGTGTGGATCTACTAATCTGATATCCCGAATGACTAGGGTGTCAATTATCTACTGAAGGGTGACCCGTAGAGAGTGTTTATCCTCTACTAGCATGTGACATCTCATAGCGTACGCTGACTACATTGTTTAGGAACTTAGGTACTACTATAAAAGGTCTTAGTTCTCTATTGGTGGGTAAGCCTTCATCCCTGGGTTCTCTTAGTACTAAATCATTTGCCCAATTGAACTGACACTGGTTCTAATTGAAGTTACCTAGACTCATAACTGATAATTTTTCATCATGAATATGAAAATTTGAATATGATAATAAAATCATGATCTTATTGACATGTTTCTTGAAATCAGAAACATGTATAAACATATAGGTATCAGGTGTTCATAAACAATCAACACTGACTAGTATTTTAATGCAATAACATCTTCATATTACTATATGTAAATTATTGATTCGTAGACCTAAGAAATAATTTATTTTGTAAAACAAATGAAATCTATGATTATGAATATGGGAATATGTTAAACTTATGAGGACAACCTGCTCACATGGTTTATTTTGTAACTTGATAAATTGACATGTTATCAACAGGACATGACTTTAGTGACTAAGATTATAGAGCATGTAAGGACATAATCCACATGGGAAGAACTTTATCATGAATAGAATTGAAAAATATTCAAAGAAAATTGAGTAATTTCACACTTAACATTGAAATTTCATAAACGGAGGAAAAAGGGTTTATATAGGAAAACAAGGAATTCCTTGGGACTCAATCGATGAAAGGAACCCATTGATGAGTATTCCACATACCCAAGTTACTTGAAGTCTTGAATAAAACTTGGAATTGGTACCTTTGATAGTTGATTTCTTAGAAGAAGCTTCCAATTTTTTGTGTTCTTGGAAAAGGGGATTGATTTTACGTTGTTAACTGATGAGGAATGGGGAAAATAATGCTCCTCTTAGGTTTTAAATCATGAATTGGGTGTTTATGGAGAGGAAAAAAAGAACAAAATGCCCCTCACCCATTTAATGAAGTTGCAAGATTTACACAGCCTCCATGGCATGAAGGCTATAGTGGAGGCTAGCCTTTAGGCACACTGCGTATCATGGAGGCTTGCCTTCATGACATGCTGCATATCATGGAGAATATCCTCCATGACATGCTGAAATCACGGAGGCTTACCTCCTACATGTTTCAAAAACACCCCAAACCTCTTTTGTAATTTCTGAAACTTTTTTGGATGACCCTTTTAACATCCCCAAACGTATTTTAACTCATAAATCAATGTTTCAAGCACGAAAAGGCCAAAAAATAAAACATTCAAAATCTTGAGGTCTTAAAAAGGCCATGTCACTTGTACTTAGTGAAAATTAAATAGATTTAGGACTTCTAAACATATGATGAATAGCTGAAAACTTGTCTAAAATCTTGCAGGGCATTACACTCTTGTCCTGGATCCAAGATTAACTATATCCTCTCGGTCTCATGTTAATTAGATAAAGGTTGGTAGCTTTAAATTATTGTTGTGGTTTTATTTACCTAATATCAACCTCCCTCTCGAGCTAGAATCGAATATAGGCAGTTTTTTTATGTCTATAGTCATCAATAAAGCAATCAATACAAATAAGACCACAATACATTCAAAAATACCAATCAAGAAAGGCTTTGCACTTCTTCTACTTCGTTATTCTATTTGGGTTCCCACAACCCTAGTGATTGGGTTTAGGTTCTCATGATTGCAATAACACACATATAATTCATAATTAAAAGCATATAACTGATCTCACAAAGAATTAAGAATGAAAACCAAAATCTCAAATTAATATCAAACCCTAACATTTGAGAGCAAGAATTCCAAGATAAAAAATATATCTTAGAACTCAATATAATGTTGTAATTATGTAAAGTGTATAATATAATAATAAAACAGCAATGGAGTATTTATAGTTATATCAGAAAATCTAAAAATCCTTTTCAAAATAAAGTAGGAAAGTAAGGTCGACAATGGTAATGCCTCAGACAATGAGTCATCTGGACTGAAGATGACTCATTATCAACTCCGTATCCTAGGCTTGCATGCAACTCGTGATGACTCATTAGGTCACTAGATGAGTCATTGTCTGACTCAAAGGGTATCCAGTAAGATTTTCAACCTTTAGTTATTTTACTCCATATGCTCAAAAAAAAGGTCACTATGAGTCATAACCTGACCCTAAAAATCATCATCAAACTCATTTCCACTACTATGAATTTTGCACTCTTTTAGGACTTTGCCTATCTTTTGCTCAAAATAACTCTTCCTACGTGTCGTAGCCTATGTATACTTTATTTTTTTCTTCTAATAATTTAATGTTCAAGCAATAACTTGGATAATGAGTCATAGTCTCATCCAATGACTCGTTGTCCAATTATAATACTCTTATTTTGTTGATTTTTCTTTCTTGTCCCATTAGACTCATTTCTGACACCATTTTCCTATAAAACAAACAGAAAAACACATAATATCTAACAAAAGGACCAAAGTACTTGCATAATTCCCTTATTTTAAGTATTTGACATGTAACTATAACACATAAACACCCTCAACTTAGAACATATACATTTATATGTTTTTGTGTTTGTTTTATAGGAAAATGGTGTCAGAAATGCGTCTAGTGGGACAAGAAAGAAAAATCAACAAAATAGGAGTATTATAATTGGACAACGAGTCATTGGATGAGACTATTACTCAGTCAACTAACACATAACAATAAAATATAATATTTAACTAAAAGAAACTTAAGGCACTTATGGAAGTCAACTTAATTTTGGATCAAAACTCTTAATACCTTTTGTTTCTAATTTATCAAAACCACTGTGTGGATACACATAGAAAAATATTATAATAAAAAGAAATCACGTAATGACATTAAATTAGCAACAAACAATCAGGCGTGTCTACAATTTAAATACCCGAACAAATAAGTAGTTTACAGTACAACCCATGTACCTTCATAGAAAAGAAGTCCCAACTCACATAGTATCATTATGCATATCAATGAATGGGACTATATTGAGGCACTAACTCTCACAAAAGAAGTTCCAGCAATATGCATAAAATACCATAGACTTGCCCTTATTTTTCATTCCTCGGCTTTTCAAAAAAATGGACTAGGATTACTATAGGAATTTGCTAGACTTGTAATAGGCTTGGGGGAGGTATGGTATATTTGTAATATAGTGGTTTACCCTCCTTGAAACTACACTTACATTTTCCCCTTTTCTCATTTCTACCACACCTAACTTTACTTTATTTTCTCTTAATCACACCCTTATTCATACCCATTTTAAAATACATACCACTATAATAGCCACCCTCAAGAAAATTTTTTGAGTGCAAGTGAACAGTGTCCAAGAGGGGACCAGGGCCAAAAATATATTCATTGTAATTACATGAGAAGGTGAAAGAGTTAAAAAATAAAATAGGTCACTTAGGCTCAGAACAGGGATCAAGGGGTACTTATTCACATTTGGTAGGTGTTTTAGGCCAAGAGTGAACTAATTCAAAATGCCCTATGATTATTTCCTAACCAACTATCCTACAGACTAGACAAGACTAACCGGGCAAGTTTTTGATAAATGCACAAAGGAAACTATGTAGCTGACTCACACACATATGGTGCAGGGTTATACTATCAACTACTAACTATACAGTTCCTGAAATGCTAATATATGATTATTTTGTCCTTAATACTAATTCCATATAAATATTCACACAGTTTTCATATAAATATTTACATCACACAGTTCATAAAAATTTTAAAGGGGTATGATTTTCTCAAACACTTAAAACACAAACAAAATATGTAAAATGCACTTAGGTTCCTTATTTTTCTTCTACCAAAACATAAAAAACACGTAACACAAAATAATACAAGAAAACTAAACATGATAGTTCTAACTAAGATAACGCAATCGGTAGAAAAAGAAAGACGACAATAAAAACCCTCAGTTATGGTACACCTCCACCCCCAAAAAAAGATGATGCACTATCCCCGTGAATAACTACAATATAAAGACAAGGAATGAAGACATATATGGGTGCACAAGGTGATGAATAAAGATATCTCAATAGAAGGGGCCTTATTGTAATGACCCTCTAGGTCATTTCCTTGTTTTGTGTGCACTTTCTGCATTTCAAACCTTACCATAGAAGCTACAGGTCATGTTTGACTAGACGAAGCTGTCGTTTCAGTGATCGGACAGTTCATTTAGATTTTAGGCTTATTTCCCTATTTTGGAGTTTTCATTATTCAGGATTTGATCTCAGACCAAAACTCCTAGTTTATGACCTTTGATAAGAATTCCAATAGCTTCATCAACTCTTTAATGTCAATTTTAGTCTATTTAGACCTTTGGTTAGGATCTTGAGGCACTCAGGCTCATTTTGACCTATTGGTTAGATAGTTTAGAAAATAAAATATGGGTCTGGGACCCATATTTGGTTGAAATGACCTTAAATAGAAATTATGAGTGTTCCATAACATCTAGAACATCAAATTTAGTATGTATAAATAGACTATTTTCATATACAGAGCTCAAAATGAATCCCGAACCCTCGATTAAAGTATATTCCGGACATAAAAAATCTGATGCACTAGGTTACTGGTGCAACCTGGATCACCAAAGGTAAAATACATTTGGCCCATGTGTTTTATGATCTTTCTGATAGAATCTTAATTACAATGTGTAAATTGCGATCACGACATACAATTGACGTGTATAGATTGCAATCTCGATGCTCAGTCGTGATAGCGATATTCAAAAACCTGGTATAGGTATAAATAGTCCATTTTAGCCTTTTTTGCTCATTATTCACCTATTTATTTAGATAAAAAACCATAAAGTATGAGATAAGGTGGGATTGAAGCTTGTAGATAATTTGGGGAGCTTGGATGATGATAATTCTATGATTTTCCTTCGAATTCATGGTATGATTCCTTTAATTTGTTGATAAATTTTTAGAAATTATGGCTTTGAATTCTTAAAATTTAAGGGTTGATTTGATACTCGATTTATGTTTTGTTTGTTCTCAAATTTTGAGCATAACTTTCTGGTCCTTTGATGGACCTCTTGACGGTTTTAATTTTGAATTTTGTTAGAAGCCTTGCGAGCCCGTTCTTGACCCAAAATTTGATTTGACCCATTATATGGTAATTTGGGTCTTTTTTTACTCCTAATAATGCATAGATTATGATTTTAACAGCGTGATGGTATTTATAGAATATGGAGTAAAGACGAATGATTTGGGCATGATTCAAGGATTTACGGTTCGACATTGAGGTAGGCTTTTATCTACTTTATTTATCAAAATATGTGTTTTTACATATTTTATATGAATATGAGTTTAATATTTATTATGGGTAGAGTATTGTGACTTAGTCTTGCTTATTGGAGTTTTAGGATTAAATGGGTGATTTGACCCGTAAGGTGAAATGCTTATTACACTTTTAGGATCCTATTATCTTCTTGATAGATTGGAAAAATTCATAGAATGGTTATGATATGATTCTAGATTTTGGATGTAGTTTAAGAGTTGGAATTGTGGTTAGCATGATTAACCTTATTTAGGTTATGTTAGTGATTTTGAAATCATAATTTAGGTGGAGTTGTCTTAATTGCTCATGTTCTAGGTAGAATTCCTACCTTAGGGATAATTATGGTTTATATACCACCTATAAATCAATTTGTATATCTTAGCCTAGTATAGGGTAGAAATTTCTTAAACATGGAACTCGAGGATTAGAAGTAGGTTCCTCCAACGCACCTCAGGATAATACTTGTGTTAGCCCTTTTGAACCTATTTACATATCTTAGACATAGTTGAGACTATTAAGACATTAGTATAAGGTTACTTCATGACTTGGTGAATAATAATGGTTTTTTCAGATTATGATAAATGGCATGTCGTAATTATATGACTTTCGGATTTGATTTATGATAGGGTCCATGAACATGCATAATAATATAGGCATAAACAAAGATATGATATATGACCTATAGATATGAGATATCTTAAAGGTGTGATAATCTTCATAGATATGATTTATGGCCTATTGACATGATATACCTCATAGAGATAATTTATGGCCTATTGATATAATATACATCATAGATGTGACATGCCTTATAGAGATGATTTATGTCCTATAGATATGATATGCCTCATCGATGTGAGATCACTTATTGATATATTATGCCTCCTTGATGTGATTTGCTGCATAGATATGCTATGGCTTTTAGATACGAGATGGCTTACGAATATGATTATCGTCATGGGTTCTGGATATGTATGTAGGCATAAGTCCATGATTATGATGTTGTAATTATTTCGGACATATTACTAGTCCCAAGACCATGTTATGATATTGGTTGCACATCCGGTAAGTGTTTTTCCTTGTAAAGGATGTGGTTGTAGTTTATAGAGATATTGATGTATATTATTTCATTATTTGAATACTAGTGATGGCATGTATAGACTTAGTACATTCATGAGCATGAAATTGGTAAATGATATGATTCCAGCTGAAAAATGATTTTATTACTATTTTCCTAAATAGGCGTTAAAGCCCACTCTTCACCTTAAAATGGATTTCTTCATAACAATAATTGTTGTCTTGATCAATAGCCTATGTGTAAAGAGAGAAAGTATGATCTTTTAAAGATTTGACCAAGACAGATTCCGATCTATGATTTAATACTACTAATTACTCCGGTCGTAAGAGATTATGACCCTTTCTACACTTTTATAATGAGTTAGGTCAGGAGTTTACCCCAGGCAATGGATTTATGGATTTACACTCTTTTTAGCCATGACTTAAGTCCATGCACCTATTATATATCTATATACATGATATGCTATGAATTTATAGAACTTTTGATGCTTAAAACTATGAAAATATGCATGATAGGTTGTTTTATTAGATATGGTGTGTTTTCGGTATGTTTTGCATGAAATTAGGTTTTGGATGCTACGTTCAACAAAAAGATGAAAAATGAGGTTTTTGGATACTTACTAGAGCATTTTTGGATACATGGAATTTACCGAGCGTATGTTACCAAAGCATGTACCAGAACTTGAAGTCCAAAGGCTTGGCTGCAAGAATTTAAAGACACTGGCACTTACCTTAGTCCACTTGCAGACCGAAGTGGCTAAGGTAAGTACCAGAATTCCAGATCTAGAGAGGGAAAGCTACTGGAAAATTTTCTGGAACATACTTGGGTCCACATGCGGATCGTAAGTGGTACTTACTGTCCGTAACTAGCCCAAGTAAGTGTCCACCAACTCTATTTTTCCTTTTTCGTCCAGGCTTTTATTTTTAGGGTTTCCTCATGTTCTATAAATACCCTTTATGTGTTTTTTGGTTAAGGTTGTGCACTTTGATATTATTTTACAAACTTTAACATATTGGGATCTTTATAATTCTTGTATCTAAGATTTTTGCTGATAATTCAATTTACGACTTTTGTTTTTGGTCATTGATTACCGTAATACTTCTTTAATTCTTTCAATTATGAAATCTGTGGTTGTTTCATAAGTATGAGTGGCTAAAACCCTTGTCTAGGGTTGTGGGAACCCTGGCATATTAATGAAGTAGATGAATGCAAAGCTGTTCTGAACCAGTACCCATCTATTTATTGTATTGTTTACAGTTTAATAGTTGTCTTAGCGATTAAAAACATTACGATCTTGCCTAGATATTTCTATTCACTCTAAAAAGGGAGTAGGGACTAGGAAAAGATAATAAGCATAGTAATTTGGAAGTTAATCACCAAGATAATCTTACTAGTACTATTTTCTTAAGACAATTACTTTTCATCTAATAACTTGAGACCCACAAGGTAATAGTTAACTGGGATCTATGATAAGGGTTAGTAATGCGACATCTTGAGACTCCAAAGGTAAAGGGTGAAATTCTATATGTTAGGTACTGGGTTGGTTCAGCTGAGCATAACAAACTTATGTATTTAAGATGTTGGGGAAACACAATCCTAGTGTTCATATCCTATTGATTTCAACCAAAGTTTGCATTTTGTTGCTTATAGTAACTTATTTCATGACCCGAGGCTACCCCCTAGTTGCATCAACAATGCTTACAATCACAAATGTGCACAAGCCAACCCATGAGCTAGTACCTGCTGTGAGCACTGAATACAGTAACAAACTACATATGTACGAAAGTAAACTATCAATGCCATAAGGTTTAAATACTGATAAGATAATGTAAAACTAGATACTGAAATATGTATCAAAACGTGTCTAAAAATCTGATAAAACCAATAGACTATCCAACTGACTGACTGCACATTTAAAATCCTCTAAACTAAGGAAAAAAAGTTGATGGGACTGCCCCAACTAACTCCAAACTGAACTAACTAAAAAAAATGAAGAAACATTGAAATAACATAACATGTCATTAATATATAAGGACTCACCACAACTAATGCTGCTGATAGGCTGATCTATCTAAGCGAGGTCAATAAATTGAGTGTTTGAACCTATGATATAAGACATCAAGCGTGAAGAAAAGTATACGATCAGTACTTTGAATGTACTAGTATATGAGATAATGTTTGGTTGAAATGCATGGGTTAATGCGCAAGAAATAATGACTGACTGAATAGCATTAGATAACTGATGCATAAATGCATGAAAGCTATAAAATCTAAGAATGCATGACCAAGCATATAACATGATATTGAAATAGTTTGTGAACTAAAATATTGAAATCTGGTAACTGAATAACTGATGAACTGTATGCTATAGTCAAACAAACCTGAATTAAATTCTATACTGAATACTGAACTGAGACTGTGGGAGGTATCATCTAGCCGATATGCCTAAATCTGAAGTAATTAGGGTCCAACCTGTAACCCTAGTTGGAAGGATGTCGGTACTATGCCATTGGTACTAACTTTGGCTATGTGGATCCACTAAACTAATGTCCTGAAGGACTAATGAGTCACCATCATATGGCAGCTGCTCTAATGAGATATGTGTTACCCTCAACTAGTAGGTACACATTTTATCAACCCTCAACTGGTAGGTTGATATCTCTAACCTACAATAGCTACATTATTTTGGAACTAAGGGAATCCTACTAAAGGTCACACCCTCTACTTGTATGTGAGCCCCAATCCTTGGGTTCACTCGATGCTAAATCCTACTCCTAACTGAATGACACTGATTATGGGCTGAACTAAGCTTAACTGAGCAAACAGTTGATCATGATACTAACAGAATAACAACACTTCTAGTTTATCTAAAATCATTCTAAAGATACTGAGATTATGTAAACAGCTAAGTATCAGGTGTTCATAACCTGCCAGCACTGAATGACAATAACAATAAGGGCATATAAAGCTCTAAAAACCATAATAAAGGATATTTCTCAAAACCCAACATTTAGACATTTCATCAAACACATGGGAGTCATGAATTTAAGCATGGGAATGGATAAAACATGTGATTAAAAACATAGTAACAATATTAAAACCATGAATTAGGGATTTATCATGAGGATTTCAATACTCAAATCATATAAGGGCTCATGCCATCAAAAAACACTTGTAACATAACTTGTAATCAAAATCAATAACAACTTCATGGAGACAATTCATCATAAGCATGTAAAAACTCATAATTTGATATCAAAAGGGGATTCTTGGACTCCATGGGTAAAAAGGGCCCACAGATGAACATCACAAATAACTTAAATCCTTAATTTGAAAGAGAATCACAATCTTGATGCTTTTTTTAAAAGTTCTTGAATTTAGGAACTTGATTTCTTGGTTTTTTTAAGTGAAAGAAATGAAATTGATGAACATGGGGAATGAGTGGGGTTTGTTTTTGGGAGGAAAATTGGTCATATAATGCCCTAACCAACATTTTATTTCATGTTTTTATGAATTGTGTTGAGGGAAAATGACTTAATTTCCCTTCAAAGAATTAAATTCACATCTGGAATAGATATTAAAGGTCCACCGCAATGTGGTGAATGGCTCATTGCTATACCCACTGTGATGCTCCACTATTGCGGTGAGGTTCTAGAATTGAAATCCAAACACGATTCAATCCTCATCCAAAATATTCAAAACTTCCCCATGACATGCTCCTTACAACCCTGAACATGAATTAACTCAAAAACCTACTTCTCAGGGTTGGGAAGACTCATTTAATAATCCTCAAAGCTAAGAGGCCAAAATATGACTAAGTCCTCAATATTTAGTGAAATTTTTAGGCTGTAAGCCTCTTATTCATGAAACTAGGAGGTGAACTAAGCTAAGAAAAGTATGTGGTATTATAACTTGATACTTCTAAAACCCCCATTTACTTTCTGTACTTGCTCATTGATTTCAGCAAAAGAGAGATATGATAGCTGTAGTCCCTGTGGGTATAAATCCAGCCTAGTTGTGTTACTATTTACGATCACTTTATCCTACTATTGAAGGTATGGTTTCGGAGTGGATCAAAATTTTGGCACTATTGTTGGGGATAAGGTGTTGAGTAGATTGAAATTATTGATGTTTATGGGTTTTCATTTTTGTTATTAGTTGGCATATGCTGGTGTATATCTAACACTTGGATTCAAGGAAATTATTTACTCCTAATTTATTCAGAACCTCAGAGAATACTACACACACCACAAAGGGTGACTAAAATAGTGTGTGATTGTATTACAGTCGGGGTTCAATACCTCCATAATTAACCTTCTTATCTAGATGACCCATAAAATATTGCCAATAAATAGACTGAGCAGTTATTGGTAGATGATAAAAACCAAAGGAGAAAAGAGGAGGCACAATGGCTAGCTCATCAGGTAGGGATAACTAGGTAGAGAAAAATTAGAGATTGCCGAGCAGACCTCAGTAGAGATAAAGATAGATAGAGTAGAGTTCAAATATTGCCAACTTAGCAGTACTTACCGCCCTACATTGATAAAAAAGATATGGGATATGTTGATCCTACAGAGACAAGGGCCATTATTCCACCTACCCTACCTCTATTAAATTTTATATAACCAGTGTTGTGATCTAGTTACTAAATGTGAGAGGTGTATTCACGGGCTTACCAACAGATGATACAAATTTGCACCTTGTGAATTTCATAGGGATCCGCACTTCCTATAATATTCCATGGGTAGATTAGGAGGATTTGAGGTTGAGGTTGCTCCCTTTCTCGTTATCAGGAGAAGCTTTACTAAGGTTAGGGGAACTTTCTCAAGGCTCAATAATAACTAGGAATGAGCTACATAGACAATCCTAAGATTGATTTTTTCAGCTATCTAGGATATTGCAGTTGAAGGATGACATTTATAACTTCAGACAATTGCCTTCTGAATCTATGTATGATGCATGGTTTTGATTCATGCTAAATCTGAGTATGGTACCCGATCATCGGATTACAGGTACAAACTTATTGGAAATATTCTATGGAGTCCTAATGATTAATTTTAGAGAAATGGCAGATACCATCACCAGAGGTGCATTTATGAGATAGCACTGGGAGGTAGCTTCAGATATTTCAGACTAGATCTCTATTACAAACTGAGGATAGCATACTTGAGATGCTAAAAAAGGTGATGGACCGTATACCTTTGAGGCATCAGTTATCATAGACTGGTTGATGATATAGTAGAGCAGGAAGTAGCACAACTTAGAACAAAGATTGGGTTATTTACTAAGTAGTTTGCAATAATGAATTATGAAAAAATAAATGCAGTAAGATCATAGGGTTTGTCTTCCAAAAGTTATGAGTCTAGCCAAGTATCTTAATCGTGAGTTAGAGGGTATCTGATCCCAAGGGAAAGAAAATTGAGGTTAGAACTATTATGGTGATAGATATAAGGACCATAGTAGAGACCGAGATAGTAACTGAAGGAAAAAGAATGACTACACAGAGAAGGGAGACAGGTATATTTGACCAGGCAGTTGGGATACAAAATCTAGAATAAAAGTGATGTTGACCAAGCTAGTCAAGGGTTAAAAACTTAGGATGATAGCCTTAAGGAAATTAAGGCTGATATTTTAGAGTTGACCCAGAAGATTGAATCTCATACGACTACTATTAAGTAGTTGGAGCATTATTTTGGATAGATCACGGCAACATTGAACTAGAGGCAGTCGGGTATCCTTTCAAGAAACACTATACAAAATCTAAAAAATGATCATCATGTTCTTGATATTACCATATGGAGTGGTATAACTACTATGGTCCCTCTTTAACATGTTGTAGAAGTGCAATGAAATGATAAAGTTGTTATTGATTAAATTACTATAAATGGCAATAGGTGGGGATGGTAAAGCTAATGACGATAAAGGTACGAGTGATATAAGAAAGCTAGTAATAAAGTATATCCCACAACCACGCCAATATTTTCCTCAGAGGCTAAAATAGAAGAAACTGGAAGAAATGTACAAGAAGTTTATTAAAATTCTTAAAGCCTTGAGCTTGAACATCCCTTTAGTTAGAGCGCTTAAGGAGATGTTGAGGTATTCCAGGTTTATGAAAGATTTAGTAACCAAAAAATAGACTACAAGTTTTGATGATGTGGGTGGATTGTACCATTATACTGTAGTTACTTCTAGATCTTTTGATCAGAAAATGGGTGATCCCGTTGCATTCATAATTCCATGTATAATTGGTACCTCCTCGATATGCTAGATCTCTTTGGGACTTAGACGCTAATATAAATTTGATGACGTTGGCCATATTCATATAATTGGGTTTAAGTCCCCCTAGACGACTACTAAGGACCTTTTATCATCGATCGCACTGTTATGAGGCCTATTGGCATTTTCTATAATGTGATGGTAAGAGTAGATCACCTCATCTTTCAAGCTGACTTTGTGATTTTGGATTGTTAGGTCGATTGTAAGATGCCTATAAATTTGGGAAGGCCATTTATGACAATGGACAGAACAATAGTTGATATGGAATAGGGAGAACTTAAATTCAGAGTAAAAAAGGAACAAGTCATATTCAATATTCGAAGAACAATGAGGCTACTAACCTATATGAGAATGGTGTTGGTCATTTATTGCATTGATAACCTAAGAGGGTATTCTTTTAGGTATCTTAATGAATTCTGAGTTGTCAAGATACCCATGTCATGCTGCAACATTAAATCAAGTGTTGCATAGTAGGAAACCCATTGGCTTGTTGGTAAAGTTTAAGAAACCAACATGGCCACGACGTCCTACGACGTTAAATCAAGCACTAGGTGGGAGGCAACCCGCTATTTTAGTGTTTACTTTCTCTTTTATGTATTATTATAGCTTTTAGACTGACCTGGAATATGGAAAATTGCTACATTCATGATAGTCCAGGTAAGCAGAATGTGTGACCAATCCACATGGTCATAAGTCCCACTCGGGATAGGTAAAGTTGTGCATAGTTAAAAAGATGAAATTTAGAGAGTGTTAACGGAAAATTTTGGACTTTGACACATAATCCTACTTACAGAGACATAAATACGAGTTATAGACCCATAAATAGCAGGTTCAATATGAAAATGCAAAGTATAAAAAGCAGGAAAGTGGGCCAAAATATTATGTCCCACTTATGGATCATATGTACAACATACGACCCGCAAGTGGAAGATGTAAGTGGCCAGTCTATGGGCCCACCTTTTATTTAGAATTTGGGAATACCCATGCTTAAATAATATCTAAACCGGCCCCTTGCTATTTAAGCCACGTCTAACTCATTTAACCTATCAAATCTTCAAAATTTCATTCGTTTCCTTTAAACTTTAGTTCCCCTCTCAAAGAATAAACTTTTCCCACATTAGAAAAAGTTTAAATTGACACTTGTTTAGGATAACAACTTGTCTAAAAGTGTCATACATGTGTTCCAACTTTAGTTTACTTCACTTTTATATAGTACACTTCCTGTTTTTCATCAAAAAGGTAATGTTTACTTGTAGTACTATATGTTAAACTTGAAGACAATTAGTTGATGTGGTTATTTACATGCAGTATATGCTTTTATTAACAAAGTGTTTGTTGAAGCCTTGAACTATACTTGAATCTTAAATTAAACCCTAAAATTTTGCCTTAACTGGAAGTGGTAATTGATGTATTAGAAGGATACTAAGAGTTTGGAATGCTAGTTCATATTGATAAAAATAATTTTTGATATATGTATGCACATTGAACGTATTGGGACTAAATTAAAATTTACGGATGTGAAAATTGAAGAAAAATTCAAAGTTGAAAATTTGGAGTTTTTCTTCAAATTTTGTAGTCTCTGATTCTCTATTTGAAACTAACACGTGGCTTTTCAGGTACACATGGCTCCTAAATCTGCAAAGAAGAAAGTTGCTTCATCGAGGATATGGGATAAGTCCCCCAAGCCTAGTGGTTTGATGGAGTTCCCCATTTCACAGCTTAGAGAAGTTGTGGATAGAGTGACACAACGAGTGACTAGAGGGCAGATACGTGAGGTAGTTGAAAATGTCATTTTAGGAACCATGGGCATACAGCTATTAGATGACCCTTAATGGGGCAGAAGACCAGCCTTTACTTAACCTAAGACACAAATTAAGGCTATTTAGGCTGTCCAAGTAACCCAGGCATCTCCAGCCAAACCACAATACTCTCTTTTATTAGATGATGATGATACTGCAGAGGAGGGAGAGTTATAGCCAGATCTGTAGGTTAATAACCAGGACCCCCACTCTAAGAAGAGGTTCGAGGATGATTTTAAGGCTACAAACTAGAAGGAATCATCAGTAGTACCCTAGTCTAAGGAGGGTACTGCAACTTATGTACAACCATTAGGTGTACCCATATCTGAGAAGGGTACAAGGCAGTCTTCCCATTAGTTTCTAGTTCTTGATAAGAAGCGTCAGCACATCAGGGTTAGAGCTCTACCCCTACTTATGTCTTGGATACACCACTTGAGGAGAAAAACCAAAGATGGTATATGAAGGGACTTTAAATAACATTTAAGAGTGACAGCTATATTACAGAGACTGGCTGGCCCAAGAGGGTTTTTTGAGAGGAGCGCAATGTTAAGCTATCTGGTTTGAGTAGATCACCACAAGTACGGGTAGCCTTTGATTATTATCAATTAGATTGGATGACTACACCACTTGGTTCTTACATTCTGACTATGGCGCGAGAGTTTTATGAAATATATTATGCCATAGTGCTCTGACTATACCCAAGAGGGCTATTTTGAGGAAAAGTGAGCAGCCACATCTTGAGCAGACCCTCATAAGAGGGGTCATTATTGATATAATAGCAGTGTCCATCAATCAATTCTCTTTAGAATATATTATATTTCTCCAGCATCTACAACAGAGTATGAATACAGTCTGAGAGCCATACATAATAGACATATTATGAGGGATGTTGAGCATAGACATGAATGAGTTGAGATAGCGAGATGGATCGCTAGTTTTATTTCACCCTTGGATGAAGAGACCCCATGGATCGATGGGTAGGCTACAATAAAGAAGGAATAATTGACCTTTGGTGCTAATTTTTGGTGGTTGCTTATCAGATATCAACTATGTTTGACTGTTTTAGATAATATATTAACTTGGGAAGGAGCCACTCTGGTTACTAGCATGATAGTTAGGTATGATATTGATTTTGCTACAATTATTCAGCATGAATCCAATTCATGATAGAGCCTTTCCAGAGATAACAACTATGCCATTTCCTTATCTGATTTAGAGATTATGGAGAGGACACCAGTGTACCAGACATGCCGAGAGTTAATTAGAGAGTATAAGTAAAAGCCACTGCATAGATGAAAATAATGAAGAATTTGGCATACCTGGTCTTTCCCAGGAGACCTAGTGAGCCTATTACAGTACCTCAGGCCCAGACTGAGGGCCTTTTAATTTCCACAGGGCCTAATGATGCACAGAGTGCGTACGTGGGAGCTAGTATATATATTGAGATAGGGGAGTAGATATAGGCTCCCATGGAGACTACATAGGGTGAGAGGACCCAAACGATATTCATATCAGTCCTGACTTCCACCTTAGAGTTGGTTGGAGTATCTGTAAGGCCTACTCACCCATCCACTTTAGTTTTTGCATTAGGTATGGTGTTAGTTTCTCATACATTTTTGCACAGCATAGTTGACAGCCAGAGTGCCATAACCAGACAACAAAAGAATATAGTGATAGAGATGGAGACTTTATATAAGCAAATTCAACCATTAGTCTAGAATAGACTAAAGATGAAAAAGTTCAAATGGGAGTATGTAGACACATCTAATATATTATAGTCATGTGCTGATCTACATGCATATATTGATGCTTTTAAGAGCCATGTGAGAGATAGGTTTATAGCAATTGAGGCGCTAGATCTAGAAGTTATTAGAGAGAATATAAACACACCTAGAGTCAAGGTGAACTCACTGATTGAGAGTAACATATCAGACATCCCTTTGATCATACCCCTAGTTGTACCATCGGTATATCCTTATGGATCCAGATATTTTAACCTTTTTATGGAGGATGATGAGGTTGTCCCAATTTTTGGGACCATGAGAGGTCAGGAGGAGGAATTGTAGGATCCAAATATGTTGTATGAGCAGGACTTGAAAAGGGCCACCTATGATTCTCATGAGATTATATTTATTGAGAAGAAGATATACGATAAGATAGCAGTGGGTGTCTCCTCTAGTAGTGCACCGGCACCTCCACCACCTCTGCCAGTAGATATACCCCTAGCTAGGGATGTCAATCATACAGATGCTTAGTGCGTCCCAGGTATGTTCTCACTTCCTTTATTTTTACTTTATTTTTTCACATTGGGGATAGTGTGCAGTCTTTTAGTTAGGGGTAGAGACAAACCATAGCCACCATAAATTTTTATTGCCATGCTTTTTTTCTTATCAATTGTGGTATGGTTGTAGAATCAACATTTCTAGGTTTAATTTTTTTAATGATGTATTTTATTTTGTGTCATGATGTGTTTTGTTATGTATCTATGTGATTCTTAAGTATCTAGGGCAATTGACATATTTTGATTTTGATTTTGAAAAAAATGGAACCCCTCCATAAGTTATTTTTGAATTGTGTGTGATGTATATATATGTGACCTTTGGGGACCTTTTTATGGCATTAGAATTACGGATATGATAATCATAGATATCTTGGGCATGAATCAAATAGGTTTTAGGTTAATTATATAATTTTGTGCTATGAGTGTATGAGATGCTACCTAGTATCCTTTGTGTGTTCAATCCAAAACCTGTTGGTTGGTTTTACATAGGTTTTATGATAGTCGGTTAGGAAAGAATGATACATTTTTTTTATTTTAGCCCACTTTTAGCCTAAATGACCTTCCCATTGTGAAATAGTATCCCTTGATCCCTATTTTGAGCCTTATAGCCTGGTTCTTTATTTTTACCTTTTACCTTTCTAGTTGTGTAAACAATGAACCTATTTTTGTCCTGGTCCTCCTTGGACATTGTGCACCTTAACTCAAGAAAATTACCTAAGTTGAGGGTGGCTATCTTAGGAGTGCATAATGTATAGTGGGTATGAATAAGGGGAAAATAAAAGAAAAGAAAGTAGGGTTGGGTGTGACAACAAAAGAAAAAGGAAAGGAAAAGAAAAAAAGAAAATGTGAAAAAGATAAAAAAGAAAGAATAAGAAAATCACACCTAACCTGAATGTGCTTTAAAATAAAAAGAGAGAAATAAGGGCAGAAATAAAGTGAAAAATGGTTAACAAGCGAGTCCCCAAAGTTAGTGCACTCCCAAGGAGGCTTAGCCACTTGATATCCATATATACCATACTAGCGTCCCCTCCCCCCCAAAGTCTACATTACCAGCTATGAATATCCTATAGTGATCCTAACTTAATTTTCTGAAAGCCTAAGTGTAGAAAATAAGGGTAGGCCTATGGTATTTGGCATGCATTGGTTAGAACTTTTCTACTGAGAGTGAATGTCTCTTCACTGTCCTTGCGTTGACATACATTATTATATATGAGTGAAGTGGGACTTTTTTGACAAGAGGGCATATAGGTTGTTTGCTAGTTGCATACCTATTTGGGCAAGTGTAACTTGTATATATGCATGGTTGTTTGTTATTAATGAATTTTTCATAAATTGATTCTTTGTGTCATACTATTGTGCCTTAGGTATACACGTAGTTTGTTTTTATTTTTGATAAAGGAGGGGACGATGAGTTTGAACATGAATTGCTGTCTAACTTCCTTGGATGTCTTATATTCTCCTAGTTAAGTGTCGAGTTTTGTTTTTGTTTTGTTGCCTGAGAACATGCAAGGTTTTAAGTTGAGGGTGTTAATTTTCTATGAATTTATAGAACTTTTGACGCTTAAAACTATGAAAATATGTATGATTCATAGGTTGTTTTGTTATATATAATGTGTTTTGGGTATATTTTATATGAAATTAGGTTTTTGATGCAAAGTTCAAGTAAAGGATGAAAATGAGGATTTCGACTACTTACTGGAGCACTTTTGGGCGTATATGAACTTTATCGAGCATGTATGACCAAAACATATACAAGAACTTAAAGTCCAAATGCTTGGTTGAAGGAATTTGAAGACTCTGGAACTTATTTAGGTCTACTTATCGACTGTACGTACTACTTACAGACCATAAGTGGCTAAGGTAAGTACCAAAATTCTAGATCTAGAGAGTAAAAGTATAGTAAAATTTTCTGGCACTTACTTGGGTTCATTTTCACTTTCGTTTGGGATTGGATTTTTAGGGTTTCCTTATGTACTATAAATAACCTTTATGTGTTTTTTATTTAAGGTTATGCACTTTAAAATTATTTTACAAACTTTAACATATTGTGATCTTTGGATATCTTGTATTGGAGATTTTGATTGATAATTTAGCTTACGACTTTGGGTTTTGATCATTGATTATTGTGATACTTCTTTAATGCTTTTAATTATGAAATATAGTGGTTGTTTCACAAGTATGAGTGGCTAAAACCCTTATCTAGGGTCGTGGGAACTTTGGCAGATTGATGAAGTAGGTAAGTGGAAAACTATTCTAAACTGGTACTAATAAATGTATTGCATTATCTTTAATTTAATAGTTGTCTTAGCGGTTGTAAATAATAGGATTTTGCCTAGATATTCCTATTCACTCCAAAAGAGAGTAGGTACTAGGAAAAGATAATAACCACTGTAATTTGGAAGTTAATCACCAAGATAATCTTACTAGTACTATTTTATTAAGATGGTTAGTTTTCATCAAATAACTTGAGACCCACAAGGTGATAGTTAACTGGAATCTAGAATAAGGGTAAGTAATGTGACATCCCGAGACTCAAAAGGTAAAGGGTGAAATCCATCAATGAGTCCACAAGATAGTTGATAGAACATAACTTATCAGATTTTACATGCAAGACGCTGGGTTGGTTCAGCTAAGCACGATAAACATACATATTTAAGATAGCAGGGGGAACACAATCCTAGTGTTTATCTCTTATTAATTTCAACCAATGTCTGTATTCTGTTTCTTACAGTTAATTGATACTACTAAACCCCCATTTATTTTCTGTACTTTCCCATTTATCCTAGCAAAAGAGAGATATGATAACTGTAGTCCATATGGATACAAGCCCAACCTAGTTAGGTTACTATACTGACTATGACTATTTTATGGTCATATAGAAGGTATAGTTTGGGCGTGGATCAGTACCTTATCTCCGATATATGATAAAGGAGGATGATTGTATTAATGATATAAATTTTGGGTATAATCCGATGATAGATTATAGTATTGATGTTATATATATATGTATTGATGATATGCCCATATACCTAATTAGGTTGAAAGATGATTATGATGATATTCTTATATACCTAGCAAGGCCAAAGGATGATTATGATGATATGGTTATGTACTCAGTATGGTCAAAGGTTGACTATAATGATAAACTTTTATACACGGCAATGCTGGAGGACAACTATGATGATATTCTTATACACCCAGCAAGGCCAGAAGATAACTATGATGATATACTTAAATACACGATAAGGTTGGAGGATGATCATGATAATGATGGTTATGATGGTGGTTGTTATGATGAAAATCATTATGATATTAATTATACTAGCCAATTCGATTATGAATTTATATATTATGATACTTGGATCTATTATGGTATTATGTATTCTGTTGTATGTGCATTGCCGATCACAGATATGAACCTATATCTATCAGCCTTATGAAGGGTTTCATAGGTATAGGTGATAAGTATGACTTGTGGTGTGAGGTATGTTGATTGAACCTTCTGAGCTTTTGGCGATGGAGCTTCGTAAAAGGCTAGGTTAGGTGTTGGTTGTCCGAGCTAATCAGTTACTCATGTTGTTGTTTCTATTGTTATCATTATTATTGCTATGATCATTTTTATGGCTTATTTATGTAAACTTTGTTATTGATTTGTTATAGATATTGAGGTATGATTCTGGCTATTTTGCCTTACGATTACATTGTTATACATGACTATCTCATAATTAGACATATTGATTAGAAACCTTGAGTACATATGCACTAGTTCCTACTATTATAATGAGGCCTTAAAATGCTAGTATGATGATTTAGGATACAATTCGAGTTGACCTTGGTTATATAGCTGTACATACACATATATATATCGCTAAGGCATTACCAAATATCCCTTTCTTGCTTCATTGTTCAAATTGTATATTTATTCCTTGTCCTTGTATACTGTTATATATCTTTTTTACGACCTTTATTCATATATTGGCCGGTTGAATATGGTATAGTTTTGAGATTCCTAAGTATGACTGGAATAGGATAGTTCATCCTCAATACTTTTTTATCCTTATTATATTAGTTTCTTGGGCATAAATATGATGGTTTATCCTTATTATCTTATTGGCTTTCTTATGTGGTTGTTGGATATTTAGGTGTAGTTTCCCTTCTATTAATATATTACATGAATCTGCATAATCTTTGGAGCTCAGTCGACAGTTACCTGTTGAGAACCACGTGTCTGGTACTCATACTACACTTATGCATCCTACAGATCATAGTACAGGTTATTGTAATTTTTTTTGCATCATGCAGAGTAGCTATGGTTTGGAGACATATGTTGAGATCCTAGTGTTTGAAGTATTACTTTCCTCCCTCTTATGTACTAGACTAGTCTCTACATTATATTCAAATATGGTTGTATCTATATATTTATTTAGTACCTTATTTGTATCCTTCTTATGTTAGAAGCTCTTGTACTGAATCCACCATGTTTTAGGATTATCTTATGTTAGTCTAATATTTTATCTGTAGGTCGTTACTTGTAGTTCTAGACTATGGGATTGACTTATCTACTGGTGGGTTATAGTATGGACCATCATGACCTGAGAATTGGGTTATGACAAATTGGTATCATACATAGGTTCACCGATGTGTTAGTACAATAGCTGAGTATTAGTAAGGTCCTGTGGATAGATGTAGAGACGTCTGTAACCTATCTTTGAGAGGCTATAGGACATTCTTAAGAAATTCATTTCTTGACTCCTTATTGTTTGTCCATATTGCTATCAACCTCAAGCATATTCTTTGACTTTATTCTATCCTAAATAGATGATACAAGATGGTCGATAGATGCAGATACGACTTTGACATGCGTTTTTAGAGTTCCAATGCAACATCAATCTAGAGAGTCAGGGATGGATATCGAAGATCTTTATCACCAATCATCCAATTCATCGAGTAAGTTCTCAGGTTAGAGAGAGCATATATTGAGACTTA
The DNA here is from genome assembly GCF_002878395.1 of Capsicum annuum. NCBI lineage: Eukaryota > Viridiplantae > Streptophyta > Magnoliopsida > Solanales > Solanaceae > Capsicum > Capsicum annuum. Next base: position 91,472,383 of record NC_061119.1, read on the forward strand.
TGAAGGTGGCGGCAAGAGACCATACCATTGGTATAGTGAAATTGGTATTTTATTAGAGAGTGATGATCCTTTCGATAGACATCAATTTTACTTGTATCCCACCAGTTCTATGCAGGTAGCATTTTAGATTAGGAATGGATCTCAGATTAGGCATGGTAATCATAGTAGAAAGAGTTCCTATCAGACCTATCAGAGTTTTTGGTATGGGCCTTCAAGCCTGGCGATCATTGTAGATTAGGCGGGGTAATACCTCAATATATAATAGGAGCTTGTTATAGTTGTAGTGAGATAGGACATTTGTTCAGAGAGTTCCTAGATGCAAATTAGTTGATCAGACAAAGCTAGCATGTATTCCTTACCATCCTAGAGTTCCTGATACATGATATGATAATATAAAGGATGGATATTATTGTAGAGAGTACTCTAAGTGTTAGTTGGCTAGCCATTTAGGCCCTGTTGAAATTTCTTACCAGGTTAGGGATTCAAGAGTTTGTTATGACTATAGAGAGATTAGTCACTAGTTTAAAGAGATTACACAACATGGGATTGTTGGTCATTTAGCTTATTCATATTAGCCTCATGATTATTATGGCACCATCAGTTTGAGATAGTGTGTTTGGTGCCTCAGTTGATGATTCAGTCGGTTGGTCCAAGTTTGGACCTATTTAGATTTATTGTCTCGTAGATCGATCAGGCATGTGATTGCATATTTCACCATGATAGGTGTATTTGTATTTCCCATATTAACCTTTTTTCATTTATATGTATTAGGATTTTTGGACCTATTGATGATTATATGTCTTGATAAATTGATAGTGGTTATTGAGTGCCTTCATATTAAAATCATGATTATATGACTACCCTATGGTTTATTTCTTTTAGTAGTGTATAAAGTAGATCTATATTGATTTTTCTCCCTATGGGTGTAGCGTTTGGGTTCGAGTCCAATTTACCTTGGCATAGTGGCCTTATTGTGGCCTTAGAGTTTCACTTATTGCTGATTTTCATTTTTGTACTGCATGTTCATTATTTTGATAATTATATTGTAATTATTATTGTTATTGATTTTATTAGATGCAATTAATCATCATTGGATAGTTGTTTAAACTAGTGTTATCTAGTTAGATTCTTCCCTTCTTGCAATTCTTATACGATGGCTTAAGAAGTTACAGTTTGATTGGATAATTTCTTTCTAGTGGTGAGGAAGATTGGTCATTATTCTTTTGGTTAGTTGTGCTAGATTGATCGGGAATGAATAATGGTATCAAAGGTAAGTTGACCTTTAGTGGTTCTTTATGGTTCTAGAGTTGACAATTTCGTTATATTATTGTTATTGAGTTTGGAATTTTTTAGACTAACCTTCTAAGTTGCAAAGGTTATTGCATTTGCTATCCCTTTCTATATGGTCCATTTTGAGATTGACCAGTTTTGGATCTATTTTTTACTTATGACTGCTTCATCATCTGATAGTGGTTTTGATACTGATGTCGATATGTCCTGGATTTATTTTTTAGATTTGTTGGATTCATCTCCTAGCAATTATTTGATCTTGGTAGTAGTGTGGAGATTGGATACTCTTTTCATATCGTGATATGTTTTTTGTCTAGACTGGAGTTAGAGAGTTAGAGGATGGTGGTCTTTCCTATAATTGCTTCTTAAGTTGGCAAATGAGAAATTCTTCATCTTGAGTTGCTCGTTTTATCTTCTAATAGTGATCTTGACCTTGACATAAATGTCAGCCTTAGTACTTATTTCCTTCTTCGATGAGCTGATTCATGGGTTACTTGAGTTATGATTGCCCTACTTGTGTGGATTTAGGAAATCCATATTTCAGAGTTGGTTTGGCCTAATAAGATTTGGTGGAGTGCTTCTTTTTTATGAAATGTGCATATTGTTATTCATTGCCGAGATAGAGTATTGGACTAGTTAATTTTTGGCTAAAGTTCATTTCTTTGAGTTGCTAGAGGTTTTGCTATTACTAGGATAGTTTGTAGCCTTGGGGGAGTCCTTGAGTATGTTTTGGTAGTTGATGACCTCCTATAGATATGGAGTGGGTTATTTGCATTTTTCAGTCGGTGATTTATCCTTTGGCATGATCTCTATTCTGTGGCTACATTTCGTGTCCTCTAGATGATATAGAGTTGGTTATTTGCAATTTCAATTGATGGTTTATCCTTGTGGAGATTTTGTTTTTCAGCTATGTTTTGATTTTGGCTAGATATGATATAGATCGGATATGTCAAATTTGGATACTAAGGTTGAGTTGAGAAGTTGACAATAATATAAACTTATTAGCTCGTTTTTTTGACTTGACACCTTGGAATGGCGATTTGGAAGTTATGATAGATTTAAAGTATGAATGCCTACCAATCTTCAGGTTTGGTTTGGGAAGTTGAGATTGAATAAATCATCATTGATATTTACATTTCAGCTTGGAGTGGAAGACCTTGAGTGCATTCTTCATTTTCAAATTTGTTTCAATTAGGATGTTATCTATAGGATGGATGAGCCTACTCCATTGTCACCTATTTGGTCTTCTTGAGCTTGGATAGATTATGGTTGATAGGTATTCAGATTATAGACCATGGACATGGTATTGGTTACTTCATCTTTGACCTCGGGTTTTCATTTCTTATTTAGATTTTAGGATGATATACACAGCGGGAGTAACATGCTTGAGTTGGATTTAGCATGGCATCGTTCTTAGTTGATGGGACATCATGGAATGGATCATTTAGTGGTATGTAGTTGTGCCTTAGACTCTTGGATTTTAATTTTGAGGATTATTTAGACAAGTTTTAGAATCAACTTAAATTGCATACCTTGATTATCTCCACTTGTGTGCTCAGATACTCCCATATGAAATTATTCTCATATTTCCTATATGGACTTTCAGCGGATCAGCTTTAGTTCATCAAGCTCTCTATCATCGGGTTGTGCAAACAAGAATTAGGTGATTTTTCTCCTAGTTTGAGGTGGATAGAAGGTGTGGAATGGTAAAAGAAGGTTGTATTTGGATTGGGAGTTAGTTGTATAACTCATGCCTTATTTGCTTTTGACTTGGGTAAGCTTTTGATAGATTTATATGGGTATTGAGATGGTATCAATGTGTGTCATGGTTTGGATTTGCATGCATTAGCCTTCTTTAATTTAGTTAGAGGCTAGTTGGTGGTTGAGGTTATGTTTCGGCTATTTGGAAATAAAGTGAGAGAGCTGGTTGAAAATGGGATACCAGTGGAAAAATCCCTTGTAAGTGTTATCTGGGAAGTAATGTTCGGAGCATGCGTGCCCAGTACCTCATCCTTTTAAGCTTTTGAGACCTTTCTATCCATTGACTTTCATGAATGAAAGTCATTTTAGTAGTGGATATTGTAATGACCCTTCAGGTCATTACCTTGATTTGCATGCGCTTTCAGCGTTTCAAGCCTTTCCACGGTGGCTACAGGTTATTTATAACTTGCAGTAACTATCTGTTCGGTGATCGAACACTTCATTGGGATTCTAGGCTCATTTTTTGTTCTAGAGTTTTTGTTGTTCAGGATTTGTTGTTGAATCAAAACTCCAAGTAGATGACATCGGATGATATTTACGATAGCACCATCAACTCTAGATTATCCTTTTTTTGGCTAGATAGACCTTTGGTTTGGGTCCTGAGGTATCCGAGCTTATTTTGACCTATTTGTCAAAAAGTTATGAAAATAAAATATAGGTGTGGGACCCATATTTGGTTGAAATGATATCGGATGGAAATTTTGTGTGTGCCATCGCATTCGGAATGTCAAATTTGGTATGTTTGCATATATAGGGTTCTAAACGAATTTCGATCCCTCTATCAAAGTCCATTCCGGACAAGAAAATATGGTACACCAGGTTGCATTTGGCCCATGCATTTTATGATATTTTTGATAGAATTTTGATTACAAAGAATAAATCACAATTATAACATGCAATTTACGTGTCCAAATCATGATCACGATGCTCAGTAGTGATAACGACATTCAAAAACCTTGTATGGGAATAAATAGTCTATTTTATCCCCTTTTTTCTTACTCTTCACCCATTTCTTGAGAGCAAAAAACCTTAAAGTGCGAGATAAGGTGGGGTTGAAGCTTGAAAATGATTTGGGATCTTGGATAGCGATTAATCTATGATTTCCCTTGGAATTCATGGTAAGATTCCTTCAGCTTCTTGATAAGTTCATGAAAATGAGGGCTTTGAATTCTTAAACTTTAAGGGCTGATTTGAGACCCAATTATACTCTGTTTGTGCTCAACTATTGAGCACAACTTCCTTGTCCTTCAAGGGACCTCATGACATTTTGGATTCCATTAGTGAGACCCGTTATCTTGTTCTTGACCCAAAATTTAATCCGACCTGTTATATGGAAATATGAGTGTTATCTTACTCTAAATAATGCATAGACTATGATTTTAATAGCATGACGGTATGTCAAGATTGTGGAGTGAAGACAAATGATTTGGGCACGATTCAAGGATTTATAGTTCGGTATCTAGGTTGTCTTTTATCTTCTTTTCATCACAAAATAATGTGTTTTATATATTGCATGTGAATGTGAGTGTAAGTTTTATTATGGGTAGAACACCATGACTTACTCTTGATTATTTAGGTTTAGGGATTAGATGGACAAATTGACCCGTACGATGAAAGGCTTATTATACTTTTAGCATCCTATTGTCTTCTTCATAGATTGGCCAAATTCGTAGAATGTTTATGATATGATTCTAGATTTGGGATATAGTTTTTGAATTAGAAGCGAGGTTAGCATAATTAACCTTATTTAGGTTATGTTAGTGATCTTGAAATCGTAATTCAGATGGAGTTGGCTTAATTGCTCATGTTCTAGGTAGAATTCCTATCGTAGGGCTAATTATTTCTTATGTACCACCTAGAAATTAATTTAGATACCTTAGCCTTGTTCGGGGTTGAAATTGCTTAAATATGGAAATCAAGGATTAGAAGTTGTTTTCTCCTTCCCACCTTAGGCCAAGACTTGTGTTAGCCCTTGTGGACTTATTTACGCATGTTAAACATAGTTGAGACTATTGAGCCTTTAGTATAAGGTTACTTCGTGACTTGGTGAATGAAAATGTTTTTCCTGGATTGTGATTAATGGCTTGTAGCTATGGTATGACTTTTGGATTTGATTTATGATAGGGTCCATCAAGATGTTTATTAATATAGGCATAAATATAGTTTTGATATATGACCTATAGATATGAGATAATTTATAGGTGTGATATGCCTTGTAGATATGATTTATTATCTATTAATATGATATCCCCATTGAGATTATTTATGGCCTATTGATATGATATGCCTCATAGAGATGATTTATGGCCTATAGATACGATATGCCTTATAGATGTAAGATGCCTTATTGATATATTATGTCTCCTAGATGTGATGTGCCATATAGATATGCTATAGCTTATAGATATGAGATGACTTACGAATATGATTATGGACATGGATTTTGGATACGTATGTGGGCCTAAGGCCATAATTATGATGTTGGAATTATTCTAGATACATTATTGGGCCCAAGACCGTGTTATGATATTGGTTTCACATCCGGGAAATATTTGTCCTTGTAAAGGATGTGGTTGTAGTTTATAGGTATATTGATGTTTATGGTTTCATTATTTGAATACTGGTGATGGCATGCATAGACTCGGTACATTAATGAGCATTGAATTGGTAAATTGTATGATTCCAACAAGATTACTATTTTCCTAAATAGTGGTAAAAACCCACTCTTCTCCTTTAAAATGGATTAATTCATAACAATAATTGTCGTCTTAATTAATAACCTATGTGTAAAGAGATTAAAAATGATGTTTTAAAATGGAGGAGTTAGATGCAGGAGCTAACAATGAACTACAACAACAATCCAACATTATCGGTCAAGGAAACTCATCAAACACCCAAAATCGGAGCAAGGTGAACTGGTGGTGAACAAAGGAAAACTTGGCTACAGTACTAGCTATGGCGGAGGAAGCAAAGTGGAAGTGAGAGCCCAGTTTAGAAACCGTACTAGGATGTTTTTTGTCCTTTTATTTATTTATTTATTTATTTGGCAATTGGGTCGGGAAGGGGACCAATTGGGCCATCGGGTTGGACAAATATTGTACATGTTTGTTTAATTTCTTAATCAATAAAATCCTAAAATGTTGTCCAAAAAAAAGATGTTTTAAAGATTTGACCGAGACAGATTTTGGTCTATGATTTGATACTACTAATTACTCTGATCATGAGAGATTCTGACCCATTCTATTCTTTCATAATGATTTAGTTTCGGAGTTTACTGCGGGTAATGGATTTATGAAGTTACACTCTTTTTAGCGATGGCTTATGTCCGCGCTCCTATTATATATCTATATTTTATTAATAATGTGAATTTCGAGTAGAACCCGATGATAGATTATAGGATTAATGTTATATATATGTACTGATTATATGCCTATATACCCGACAATGCCGGAGGATGAGTATGATGATAATCTTATATACCTGGCAAGACCGAAGGATGATTATAATGATATGCTTATATAACCGGCAGGGTCGGAGGATGACTATGATGATATGCTTATATACCCGTAAAGGCCGAAGAATGATCATGATGTTGATGGTTATGATGACAATCATTATGATATTGGTTATACATACCGTTTTGAGTATGGATATATATATATATTATAATACTTGGATCCTTTATGGTATTGTGGATTCTGTTGCATTCATCTTTGCATGTGCATTTCCTATCACCAGTATGCGCCTATATCTATCATCCTTATGGGGAGTTGTACGGGTATAGGTGATGAGTATGAATTATGGTGTGCTGTATGTTGATTGAACCTTTTGAGCCTGGGGTGGTGGGGGTTCATAAAAGGCTCGGTTAGGGTTTGGTTTTCTAGGCTAGCCGATTATTCATGTTGTTGTTGCTATCGTAATAATTATTATTGTTATGATCATTGTTATGGCTAATTTGTGGTAGCTTTTCTATTGATTCAGTATAGAGATTGAGGTATGATTTTGGCTCTTTTGCCTAATGATTACATTGTTATGCATTACTATGTCATGATTAGGCGTATGTATTAAAAACCTTCAGTATACTAGTACTAGTTCTTGCTATGATAATAAGGTCTTAAAATGTTAGTCTGTCACGACCCAACTTCTCAGGTCATGATGGCGCCTACCATAACCCACCAGTAGGAAAGCCAATACGTAGTCCAAAACGACTTGTAATGGACTAACCAATAATATAAGAAAAATAATGTGGAATATATGAAATAAAGAATAATATATAGAAGAATCCCAAAACCTATTGGAATCAGTACAAGAGCTTCTAATATAAATAGAGTACAAAAGAGAAATATCAAGAGAAATATAATGATACAACTTATCTCCGAATACCACTTAGAGACTAGTCTAATATATAAGAGATAAATAAGTAATGCTTCGAACATCAGGAGCTCACTCTAAGTCTCTGAACTAGTGCTGCTCTGCACGATGCTTACATCAATGATAATAACCCATACTAAGATCTGCAGGCTTTAGAAGTGTAGTATGAGTACCAAACGAATGGTACTCAGTAGGCTACTACCAACTAATCTCCAAATATAAAGTAGACATATACAACATATAAACACAATGGAAACTGCACCCACGAGTCCATAAATCATATGAAAAGTCATTAAGCTAATAAGGAGCAACTATCCTGTTCATGTCTAAGAGTCTAACATAATAAAACTAAGAAAGTATTAGGGTGAAATATCCTATTCTGGCTACATTCAATATACGTCAATTCTATGCTATATATCCCAGGTCAATATACAAATAAAGAGCGAAAGAAAAAATATATAGTACTATACAAGGTGAAGAAATCACTATACAACTTGAATAATGAAGGAAGGGTTATACGGTAGTATCATAGCTTTATCTAGATATATATATATATATAGGTATATATACATATAAAGACGAGGTCATCTCAAAGCTTAACCTATATCATCATATTCTCATTTTGAGACCTCATTATAATAGAATCGAGATTTAAATACTATCATACTCGGGGTTTCTAATCCACGTGGATAGACATGGAATAATCATGAATAATAATGCAATCATAAGATAGGAGAGGCTGATGACATACCTCAAAATCCCGATACCAGATCAAAGACTAATCTGTCATAAGCTAGCCATAATAATGATCATAGTAATAATAACTACAATATCAATGACAATATGAATTAGCGGCAAATCCAGACAACCAAATACCTAGACGAGCCTATGCATACCCCCGCCACCCCAGGCTCGGTAGGTCCAATCAACATACAATAACATAAGCCATATTCTTCTCCCATATCTGTGCAACTATCCCATACCAACTGATAGACATAGGTGCATACTAGTGATAGTCAATGAACACAAAGTACACAATCAATATCACAAATCATCTTAACTGTCCTCATTATAACCGTTATCATCGTAATAAACCTCCGGCCTTGCTGGGTATCAACACATCATCAATATATCCTTCGGCCTTGCTGGGTATCAACATCATCGCAACAGTATTCTCCGATCTTGCTGGGTATCAATATCATAAAATAGTATCATTCGCCCTTGTCGGGTATCAATATCATCATAATTGTATCCTCTAGTCTTTCTGAATATCAATATTATTGTAATAGTATCCTCCTGCCTTGCCGGGTATCAATATCATCACAAAAGCATCCTTCAGTCGTGATGGGTATCAATATCATCGTAATAGTATCCTTTGGCCTTGCCGGTTATCAATATCATCCTGATTACCATTACCAAATAAGATATACTAAAATACTCATTAATATACACATATCACCAAAGAATATCTATCTAGTCAATACTTCTCAACTACTCGTTTTTGGTTAACCAATCACTCATTATAATAGAATTACTAGTTCACTAGTCATCACATACCTCTAGATATTAGCCTAAACATTATCCTTCACATAATACTTACTCATGGGATAGCAACTAACAACTATTTATTAATTATCCAACATCTATCATCTAGTCAAGGTTCATCACTAGACCAAAACTGCCATTTATCCACCATTCATTATTATAAACTAATCATCTTATATCCGTTAATAAGTACTAAACAACACCTTACTAATTGTCACCTAACCATCTTTTATTAACTGACAGCATTCATGAACTAACCATTATTAGCTACCATGTTTCAACTAAGTAAGATTTATTAATTAATACATTAGATTCCTAGCCATCAATAGCTATAGTTCCCTAATAGACAACTAGTTACCACATAGCTTAACTGTCTAACAAGAAGAGCATTCATAAGAGTACATTTAAGCTATAATCACATTATTTATAATGGTAAATAATCATGAACGTACCAAATCTATGCATGCCATCATGTAATACCCCGATCATTCCTTAAGCCTAAATCTGTTTTTTTGAATGGATATGTATGACTTCCAAAGTGATTGATGTTTAAACTATGTTGAATTTATATAATTTCCATTTTTTGTCATGTATAACATTGAATAAGCTTTCCATCCATACCAATTTCATAAAAATTTGACATCGAACGAAGGAGTTATGGCTGTTTTACTAAACGGTATCAGAATGCCCAGGTTTGACGGGAGACTTAGTGGACCGTCAGGTCCCTGGTAGCCCATCAAGTGTCCCGCCAAGCCAAGTAAGTAACCTTATTTTTGGGCCATCGTGTGATGGCCTGGTTGGTGGACCGTCAAAAAGTTGACGGACCGTCATATGGGTTTGTCATGCCGAGACAGAATGTCCCATTCCTGGGCCTTGAGTGACGGAAGACTTGGTAGATCGTCACACCCTTTGACGGACCGTCACTCTGACCATCACTCTGAGGAAGAACATTCCAGGTTTTGCACTTGAGTGACGGACGACCTGGTGGACCATCAGCTCATCTGATGGATCATCAGATTGACCGTCACAGGGCCCGATTTGCAATTTCAACTTTTTCAAAAGGGTATTTTGGTCATTTTTGCTCCTTATGGCCCTATATATATATATATCTAAGTAGAGAAGAGGAGATCATTTTCTCTCTTTTCTCCTTTCCTCTTCCAAGAAACATCTAGAGATTAGGGTTTCTTCTAAAACTCAAAAATCCAATCTTCTTCCAAATAAATTCAAGAATCCTCCATAGTGATTCAAAGTGATTCAACAATTAAGTTTCCCAAGTCAAAGGCATCAAGAATATTGGTCTTAAAGTGTAAGGAATAAGTTCCAAACAAGTTTCTACATCTCCAAAAAAAAAAAATCAAAATCCAAGGTATGTGGGGTTTGAACAAGAACACTCCTTTCATTCTTGTGCCTAAAGATTTACTTTCTATTATTGATTTACATGATATTGTAAGTGGGTTTACACCCAAATTTCTCTATTAATGATTTACGAGATTTGAGTTGAATAAGTTTGATATTTATGATTATTTCACCATCATGTTTCTTAAATTGAGAATTTATTCCATGAGCCGTGTATTATCATTATGTATTGATGATTTTTAAGCGATTTAAGTCAAGTTCCATGAGTTGAATATTTTTATTACGAATTGATGATTTTTGAATGATTTGAGACAAGTGTCATGAGTTATGCCTTTCCATGAGAAATTCGACTATTGAATGTATATTGATATGTAAAATGAGAGGCAAGAATGAGTGTCATGATGTTTTCATGAAGTTTTTGATAGTTGAAATGATTTGATAAACAAATATACTTGATATTGAGAAAGCTTGTGTTGAGTTGAGTCGAGTTAGGAATCCACAAGATGTTTATGATTTTCAGATGAGATATATATTTAGGTTTTGATCTTTATAATAGAACCATGAGTTGATATTGATTGAGGTGGATTTCCTAACGCGTTCTGAGCTAAGTCTGGGAGGAGTATTTAGTACCGAGCAGGAAATTCGGTAGATGCGGCTCACATGGTATAGTTATGTCGGTTATAAGAAACTCCCACGTCCATAATGATTTAAGTCTCTTGATTTACCGAGTCACTCTAAGTCATGAGTTAAGGAGTTTGAGTTGAGATAAATGATTTATGAGATTTATAAAGCATGTATTACTACTGATGATTTATGAGAAAAATGTTTCAGATAATTCAAGCGAAGAGAATTATTATAGTCAGCATGCATGATTTTCTTATACATTTATGATATTATTTAAATGTTGCATCCACCCCCGCATACTCAGTACATTCCCAAGTACTGACTCCTATACTCTTTTGTATTCTATATTTCATCGTGATATAGGTTCAGGTGCTCAGTCTCAGCAGCGACAGTGATCTTTGAGTACCTTCTTCTACATCTCTACAGTTGGTAAGTACTCATGGTTCGAGGACCTATATCTCTCATTTTGTCTTGCTGATAGATGGTCATTTATTTTCAGTTCAGTACGAGTCAGTTGGGGATCTGTCCCAATGGCTCCTCAGTCTTATGTAATAGAGGCTTTGTCAGATTAGTGAGCCAGTATGTACAGGATCTCAGTATTTTGGTGGTATAGGACAATATCATTTTGTATCTAAGCATGGATATGACATGCTTATTCCTCTTTATCTTAGCATGATTTGTGTTACAGTGAGTTCTGAAAGTGATGACAGGCTTAGAGGGTTAGCTTGAGGCCACGTGTGACCTTAGGCACTGTGTGACGTCTCGGGATGGGTTCTTGAGGCGTTACATATCACCAGTATTCAATTAGTTGAATAATAAGCATCATACCGCATCTTCCTTCATCCCATACCAAAGAGATGTGTATAAAAATATATACATATTCATATTCATAGACTGTAATCACATCATGTATAATGATAAACAGTTCTTAGCTATTCAATTAATATCATAACACGTCTGTTGGCCCATTAATTTATTCAAAATAATCATAATATCATAATCATGGCCTTAGGCCCATACACATATTCGAGACTCATATCAATAATCATATTTATAAGCCGTAGCATATATCTAAGTATCTCACATATTGGAGGCATCTCACATATAGAATGAATAATATCAATAAGCATGTAATCATCTCTCACACAAGAGGCATCTCACATCTAGAGGGCATAATATCGATAGACATGTAATTATCTCTCACACAAGAGCCATCTCACATCTAGGAGGCATAAAATATATAGACATGTAATCGTCTATAGGATATCTTATATTAATAGGTCATACATCATGACTACAAGGAATATCACTTCTCTAGGCCAATTCACATATGCAAGAGGAACATCGTCTCTATAGGTCAAACAATCACGACTAAGGGAAATATCAACTCTATAGGCAAATCATTAAGTCTAAGAGGAAATAGCATCTCTATAGGCCAATCATCAAGTCTAAGAGAAAATAGCATCTCTATAGGCCATATAATGTATCTAGGAGGAATATCATCTCTAAATGTCCAATATCACTTCCACAAGGAGTATTATAACTATAACTCAAAAGACACAATTCGGGAACATCAATACAAGTTACCAAGTTACGAAGTAACCTTATTCTAAGGTTTGCAAGCCCTCGTCTATGTCTAACAGCCGCACTAAGTCCACAAGACTTAACATAAGTTTAGGCCTAAGTAGGCTGACGATCCCATTTCTAATCCACAATTTCCATAATTACGTATAGTATGCCACAAACTAGGATAAGGTTTCTAGTTTATCTTTTAGATTTCAAGTAAGCCATATTCAAGCCTAGGATAGAAACTTCAACTAGAAACAAGGGTACTCAAGTAAACTCTACCCAACATACGGTTTTAAGACTACCATATAGCCCAATAAGGCTAAATATACAAATCATGCTTCAAAAGCTAAAACTGTATTCCAAACATAGCAGTATATCATATCCATGCCATAACTAAACTAAAATAAATAAGGAAGGCAATAGGATACAAAAGTGTTATAAACATGCCATCTTAGGGTCCAAAACACTCATCTAATCCCCAAACATCAATATATCAAGATCAAGTTATCCTACTCATAATCAAGCCTAACATCCATATGCACACATAACATATATCATATCTCATCTATCAAGTGTAATGATACCTATATTTCACTATTGTGCTTCAGGTCTAGAAATGACACCAAAGACATACCTAGTCCAAAATCGATATTCGAGATCTGCTGGCGCTGAGTTTTTGCCCGGTGGCTATTTGGAACCAGCAAAGACTTTAAACTAGGGAATTGGCTCTAAGAAACAAATGAATTGCCTGGTTACTAAACCGTTGGTCCCAGTAAGTCATAAATGACTTGGGGCAGCTATGGAGAAGCTCAAACGGTGAAGATAAGAATAAATAAGGAAAATGATCAGAAGGGTCATTACAATATCCACTACTAAAAGGCCTTTCATCCCTAAAAGTCAACAAACAAAAAAAATCTTAAAAGCTCGAAAGGATGAGGTACTGCGCCTGCATGCTCAAGGAATGACTTCCCAGATAACCTCAGCGGAGAGAAAATACTTGTAAAGGATTTCGCCATTAGTATCCCTTTTTCAACCAACACTCTTATTCTACTTCCAATATAGACAACTCAACTTAACCGCTAACTAGCCTCCAACTGAACTGAAAAAGTTGATGCATGCATATCTAAATCCTATCATGTTGATACCATTTCTATATCTACCTAAATCAACAAAGGCTCATCCAAGCCAAAAGCAAACCATGACATAAGTCATAAAACCGAGACCAAATCCAAAAATAACCTTCCTTTACATTTTTGCACCTGCTATCCACCCCAAGCCAGGAGGAAAATCACTTGAGTCTCCTCCACATAGTCTCATCATGGAGAACTCAAAGAACTGAAGTTGATCCACTGAAAGTCCATAAAACAAACATGAGAATAAACTCATAAGGATCTATTTGGGCATAAAATGGAGATAATCGCAGAACGCAATCAATGCCAATGCTTCAACCAGTCTGAATAATAATTGAACTAAAATATCAAAAACCAAGGTCTAACTACTAATCACTGAATATTCCACTCCAGGATATTCCACCTAGAATGAAGACATACTGAATTCAACTTGAGAATATTATTCCCCATAAGTAAATCATCTATAATTCTCAAAGAAAGATGAAACTCAAGGTCAAAACTGAAATAACCAATATAAGGCCCATGGGCTATCAACTGAACACTAATCAACTATAATCCAGACAAAGTCTAGAAGACCAAATAGGCAACTATGGAGTGGGCTCAACCATCCTCTAAATGAAATATGATCTGAAATAAGTCCAAAATGAAAGAAATACGACATCTCTACAACGCCAAGCCAAAATCTTAATATCAAGGTTGAACTGCTCAATTACCAATGTCCAAATCAAAACTAAAAATGGGTAGGCATAAATTCTCCAAATCTATCATACTTCAAAATCACCATTCCAAGGAGTTAAAATCCTAAACTAGGTGAATAAGGCTATATCAATGTCAACCATCTTAAATCAACTCTAGTATCCTGATCTGACATATCCACAATAAATCATACCAAGCCACAGTCGAGACATATCTAGAAGAAAAATTACCACAGGGATAACCGCTGACTGGTAACACAAGCAACTAACTCTATATCAGCTGGAGGGAACGAAACATAGCTGCAAAATAGGAGTTATGCAAAAGGAAAAATCATTAGCTGAAAATATATACAACCCATTTCATATCTTCTGGATGGTATGACCTATCCAAACATACTCAAAATTTGTCAAGGCTAAAAACCACACCAGTCAAGACAAAAACATTAGCAACTCAGAGATATGCAACTTAAGCTGGGAACTAACCAATGCAACACACTATCTAGGCAAAGAAATAGCCACAGGCTTATATCACCAAGGAGAATCACTCCATCAAGCCTCTCTAGGCCAAAACAAATATTGAAATAAGGATTTCCTGAATCCATTCAAGAACAACATCATCAAAGAAGAAATACCAATATCGAAACTAAGGTAAGAGTCTAGACCACCATCATAGTACCAACAACTTGAGATAAAGATTTTTTAATTTTCCATCTTAAGAAGCTCTCACAGGAAAGGCCACCAGCCTCTAACTATCTAACACCAATTAAGGTAAAACTATATCACAACAACAAAGGAGTATCTAATCTTCACACTAATAATAAGGTAAACTATCCCAAGGGTATGGACCCAACATATCTATGAGATAAATCCACGATATCTCAATATCAATATGAAAATTGCTATGAAATGATGAAATAGCCACAAATAAAGAACAAACCTCAAACTGGTCCATCTCACAAATGGGTTATACCAAAAAGGATAGCCAAAATAAGAGATTTCACAAACCAAAAGGCAAGTCTAAGCATCTCAAACTTAAAAACGGGCAACATAACTAAATTACTAACTCAAAAATACAAAGAACCATGGAAGGTCAACTTACCCTTATACCATAATACTTTCTCAAAATCAATCTAATATAACTAACCAATAGGGAACACAGTCAACCTCACCACGCTAGGGGAAAGAAATCATCAAATCAAGAAATATCTACTCAAGCCACCAAATAATATCACATGAAAATAAAAGTCTAACTAGATAACACTATTCTATACAGCTACCCAATAAGAATCAAATTTATCATGTAACAACATCAAGTAATAATATCAAGTAATATCAATAACCTCACATAGTGGTAGCAATAGCAACACAATATCAATATCAATATAATAAACAGGTGGTACCAAAAAAAATATCAATATCATGTACCACTCAATGACCATAATAGGGCTAATGTCCCAAGATAAATGGGACTAAAACTCAAAACCACACCCATAGGGGAAAACACCAATATAGATCTACTCCATACACTACTAAAAGAAATAAACCATGAAGTAGTAACATAATCACAAATTCAAAAATAATGCACAAAATGACCGATATAAATTCATCAAGGCATATAATCATCAATGGGTATAAAAACTTCTATACATATAATAAGAGATAAATGCAGAAAATAAAAGCATGCCAATTACGGTAACATCCACAGTCACATCCTGACAAGCATAGGGAAAATAAATATGAATGGGTCCAACTCAGATTGACCGACAGAATCATTTACTTAGGTGCCAAGTGCACCATCTCTAACTAATGATTCCACAATATTATGAGCTAGTCTAAAGAAGTTGAATGATTGAAATCTCATGTTAGGGAGAATCCCTTGAATAGTAGTCGGTCTCTCTGCAGTCCTAGCAATTCCTGAAGCATCAATATAAAGAGAACATAATCTGAGCTCAAATGGATGGCCAACAGATTCTGAAAGAAATTTACAAAATTATGTCCAAACTTTAAAAATCATAGCCTATCTTATGAACTCTAGGCTGGTAGGGATTATAAGCTAACTCTACTTAATCACTTATCTCATAACAGGGGTATTTTCTAAGCTAATGTCTTATTATAACACAACCAAACCAAGATCCTAGAATACTTTAACATATTGCCTCTCATAATACCAAATGGTCACTATATCCCAAAGAACCATATCAAACTCTGCCAGTTTGATAAGGACTCTTTCTAAATTCTTTTTGGTTTTTACTGAGGATTTTCTATGACCATGTATGACCCTCTAGTGTGATGCTAGCCTCAATTCTACAAACACATAGTGGAGTCTCATCTGCATCTGTCAACAATATTGCATCATCCTCCAGGTATAGAATAGAGATAACGAAAATGTTCAAGGTTCATAGGAATGTGGACACACAATAAGGAGTCATGAAGTGAATTTCCTAAAATGTCACTATAGCCACCTAAAGATAGTTTATGGACGTCTCCGCACCGATCCGCAGGACTCTACTGACAGTTAGCTCATATTCTAATACACCAATGAAACCTAGACACTAATACCAATTTATCACGACCCAACTTCCCAGGTCATGATGGTGCCTACCATAACCCACCAGTACACAAGACAACTCGTAGTCCAAAATGGCTAGTAATAGACTACTCAATAATATAAGAAAAAAATACAAAATATATGAAATAAAGATCAATATATAGAAGAATCCCAAAACCTGGTGGTATCTGTACAAAAGCTTCTAATATAAAAAGAGTAAAAAAGTAAAATATCAAAAGAAATAAAATGATACAACTCGTCTCCGATTACAACTTAGAGACTAGTCTAATACATAAAACAAAAACAAGTAATGCTCTAAATGTCAGGAGCTCACTCTAAGTCTATGAACCAAGGCTGGTTAGCACGATGCATACATCAATGGTGATAACCCATACTCTGATCTGCAAGCTGTAACACTGTAGTATGAGTACCAAATAAATGGTACTTAGAAGGCTACTACCAATTGAGCTTCACACATAAAACAGATATATATATATATATATATATAGCATATAAACACAATGGAAACTACACCTAAGAGTCCAAAAATCATTAGATAAGTCAATGAGATAATAAGGAACAACTATTTTATTTATGTCCAAGAGTCTAAAATAATAAAACTAAGGAAGTATCAGGGTGAACTATCCTAGTCTAGCTACATTTAATATACTTCAATGCTATACCGTATATCCCAGGTCAATATACGAATAAAGAGCAATATATATATATATATATAGTAATATACAAGGCAAAGAAATGACTATACAATATTAACAATGAAGAAAGGGATATTCGGTAGTATCATAGCTTTCTATAGCTAAATATATATAGGTATATATACATATAAATATGAGGATACTATCATACTTGGGGTTTCTAATCCATATGGATAGACATGAAATAATCATGCATAATAATGCAATCATAACATAGGAAATGTTGAAGACATACCTCAAAATCTCGATAGCAGATCAAAGACCAATCTATTATAAGCTAGCAATAATAATAATCATAACAATGATTACAATAATATCAACAACAATGTGAATAACTAACTACTCCAAACAACCAAATACTAAGGCGAGCCTATGCATACCCCTACCGCCCCAAGCTTAGAAGGTCCAATCAACATATAAAAACACAAAGAATATTCTTCATCAATAGCTATGCAATCATCCCGTACCGACTTATAAACATAGGTGCATAATGGTGATAGGCAATGTACTTGCAGGAATGAATACAAAGTACACAATCAATATCACAAATCATCATAACTATCATCCTTAGGACCATCATCATCATAATTAACCTATGGTCTTTTCGTGTATCAATATATCATCAATAAATCTTTTAGCCTTGTCGGGTATCGACATGATCACAACAGTAACCTTCAGCCTTGTTGGATATCAATATCATCCTAATAGTATCCTTCATCCTTGTTGGGTATCAATATCATGACAATAGTATTCTCCAGTCTTGTCGAGTATCAATATCATTGTAATAGAATCCTCCGACATTTTCGGGTATCAATATCATATAATAACATTCTTTGGTCTTGTCGTATTCAATATCATTATAATAGTACCCTTGAGCCTGGTCGGGTATCGACATGATCACAACAGTAACCTTCAGTCTTGTTGGATATCAATATCATCATAATAGTATCCTCCATCCTTGTTGGGTATCAATATCATGACAATAATATTCTCTAGTCTTACCGGGTATCAATATCATCGTAATAGAATCCTTCGATATTTTCGAGTATCAATATCATCACAATAACATCCTTTGGTCTTGCCATATGTCAATATCGTTGTAATAGTATCCTTCAACCTTGTCGGGTACCAATATTATCATAATTACCATTAACAAATAAGAATCACTAAAATACTCATAAACATACACATATCACTAGAAAATATCTATCTAGTCAATACTTCCCAACTACGTGTTATTAGTTAACCAATCACTTATTATAATAGATTCACTAGTACACTAGACATTACATAACCTCTAGATATTAGCCTAAACATTATCCTTACTCATGGGATAGCAACTAATAACTATTAATTAATTAGCCAACATCTATTATCTAGTCAAGGTTCATCACTAGACCAAAACTGTCCTTTATCCACTATTCATTATTATCAACTAATAATCTTATATCCGTTAATAATTCCTAGACAACACCTTACTATTTGTCACCTAACCATTTTTTATTAACTGACATCATTCATGAACTAACTATCATTATCTACCATGTTTCAACTAAGCAAGATTAATTAACTAATACTTTAGATTCCTAGCCATCAAGTGCAATAATCCCTTAATAGACTACTAGTTATCACATAGCTTAACTGTCTAATAAGAAGAGTAGTCGTAAGACCATATTTAAGCTATAATCATATTATTTATAATGGTAAATAATCATGAACATACCAACTCTATGCATGTCATCACTAGTATTAAATTAGTGGAATAATAAGCATCATACCGCATCTTCCATCGTGCCATACCAGAGATATATGTAAACAAACATATACATATTCATATGCATAAACTGTAATCACATCATTTGTAATGATAAACAATTTTTGGCTATTCAATTTATATTATAACACGTTCTTTGGCCCATTAATTTATCTAAAATAATCACAATATCATAATCACAGCCTTAGGCACATACACATATCCGAGCCTCATATCAATAATTCTATTTATAAGTTGTAGCATATCTCTAATCATCTATCATATAGGAGGCCTAATATTAATAAGTATGTAATCATCTCTCTTACATGAGGAATCTCATATCTAGGAGGCATGATATAGATAGACATATAATTATCTCTCATATAAGAGATATCTCATATCTAGAAGGCATAATATATATCGACATCTAATCGTCTATAGGATATCTTATATAAATAGGTCATACATCATGACTACGAGAAATATCACTTCTTTAGACCAATTTACATATCCAAGAAGAACATCATCTCAATTGATAGAACAATCATGACGAACGAAAATAGCAACTCTATAGTCCAATTCTCATGTCTAAGAGAAAATAACATATCTAAAGGCCAATCATCAAGTCTAAGAGAAAATAGCATCTCTATAGGCCAATCATCAAGTCTAAGGGAAAAAAAGCTTCTCTATAGGCCACATAACGTATCTAGGAGAAATATCATCTCTATATGTCCAATATCACTTCCACTAGGAGTATAATAACCATAACTCCAAGGCCACAATCTGGGAACATCAATACAAGTTACCAAGTTATGAAGTAATCTTATTCTAAGTCTTACTAGACTCATCTATGTCTACCAACCACACTAAGTCCACAAGATTTAACACAAGCTTACGCCTAAGTGGTTCGAAAAATCCCTCTTCTAATCTACAATTTCCATAATTAGGCATACTATTCCCTAAACTAGGATAAGATATCTTATGCATCTTCTATATTTCAAGTGAGACATATTTATGCCTAAGATAACAACTTTGACTGGAAACAAAGGTAATCAAGTCAACTCTACCCAACTTACATGTAATTCCCTGCAAAGTTCTCTTCTAATCTGACCCTTAAAGCGTACCTAGCAAAGCAGAAAATCTGAGTCTAAAAGTTTCAGAAGTATCTTCCGAAGTATGAAAAACTTTGAATCATGTGTAATTTCCCTAATTTATAATTTTAGTCATGTATAGCATTAAACAAGCTTTCTCTTTTCCACCTAAAAATCAGGGTTTCCAAAATCAAAATACTCTCTTCTCCTTTCATAAAATTCAAGAGATATCAAGAAGAATCTAGAGAAATCAAAAACTCCTTTCAAGAGCTTTCAAGAAAAGAAATTCTCAGGTATGTAGATGTTGATTCTTGGGTTCCTTTCATCCAAGAAGCTCAAGTACCTCTTTTTAAACTTAAGGATTTTATGTTTTGTGATATTCTATGAATTGCATGAGTTGAAGTTGATGTTACTTGTGTTGTTGAGTTTGGAATCATGATTGTTTGCAAGATTTATGGTCTTTAACCCTAGGATGTAGAATTTTCTATGATGTTGTGATGAGCCCTTTTGAAGTTGGTGTCTATGTGAGGTGTTCATGACATTAGGGTGTAGAGATGCTTGAATAAGTGGAGTATGCACCCCATAGGTTGGATGAAAGGCTGAAGTGAAGCATAGAAGGGCATTATAGTATGTTAAAGGGGAAATCCCAAAGTTGTGGGCTAGTCCATGCACACCTAGTGTTTGATAAAATGCCTTAGTGAGCGGAATGAGCCATAATAATAATATAGAATCCCCGAGTAGGTGTAGAACTGGACATGTCTAGTGGTTGTCGAATGACCGTAGTGAGTAAGTTGATACGAAATAGTGGTAAATCTCCCAAGTGGTTAGCAAGAGAGTAATGACATGATAGTGTGAAGTTTTCTTAAAATCTCATGATATCTAGATATATGTCGAGACCGATATAGGTGTGAAGTACTTGATGCAAGATTTCATTGAATAGGGTATAATTTAATAACATGTCTTCCTTAAGGTAGTTAATGATGATGAATTGATATTGATGACCCCCTAAATGTTGGGAGTGATCCTTTGGTAATCATGATGGTGAATAGAGATTTATATTTCCAAAATGATAGATGCAATGCCATAAGGTTTGTGAGGGGGAAAGTGTATTATGATTCTGAAACACTTAGAGTGACCCCTTGGTAGTTATGATGATGATTAGACGTTTGTGAATTCTTAGAGGCTTGAGGTTATATTGTAATGATTGTGAAATTAAATATATGGCATGATTTCTAAGTTTTTTGTGAATATGCTAGAATAATGGTAATGATTCATGAATGCTTGTGATGCTTGAATGAATGATGATGCTTTACTTCTATATTATCGAGTCCTGGGGGAATTTATACCCAAAAATATAGCTGTTGTCTAGAGCCCGTGTTAGTTTCTCAATAATTCCAACTAAGCCATAATTTTTAGAACTCAGTGAACTATAGAACTTTGTATCCTTAGACAAGTGCGAAGCTTAATAAAGCTCAGTAATCTCAGTTATCTTTGTAATCTCTGTATAGATAGTAATCTAGCCTTAGACCTGTACTCAAACCAGTCCTAATGTAACTTAAATAATTTAATTCTAATCTCAGAAATAATTCGAATAATCTAATCAAGCTATGTATCATCAATCAGATACCTTGATTCGATATTGTTTCTGTCAGATACAAAACTAAGTAATCTTAGCGTATTTTAGCCAAATCATTAGAGAAACATGATCATGTAAACAGATTTAGCTTTATTATGTTTATTCTAAGGATTCAATGAGAGTCTTTCAGTTGGGAAAAGAAACTAGCATCGAGTAAGGAAAGGGATGGTGATTTCTCCCATCAGATAGAAAAGCCGGAGTCATTAATAGCAATCCTTGAAATCAAGAACTTCATAGCCAGCACATCATATAGGAGTCCCCGTCAGTAGAGGCTGTCACCATCAGAGAGGTTGATAATTATATTACCTCAGGTCGACTTCCTGCGAGGGTCATTCCATCAGAGAGGCTTGACCTGAGAGTGAGTCTTTATTCGTTGCATGATATTGATGCCCTTCCAGTTGGGGTTACAGGTTAGACCCCACCTGTGGTAGGTTGAGGTATGCCGGTTAAGTGACTACTTCCCACAGTTCTAGTTTCAGTATCAATCTTTAGAAGTCAAGATCGTATGGTACAGTCGTCTATGTCATTAAGGAACTCAGATAGTTCTGTTAATTCATGGACCATCTCATCTGATAGGCTTGGTCTCATTTTAAGAATTTGTTGAGTATTCTGGTTGTCTGATTTGGATATAATCCTATTTTCTTATCATTGATAAAGTTTCTGAAGTTATCTGTTAGAAAAATTGAATCTCTAATTCTATCAATTGAAAGCGGTAAGCTCAAAACTCAGTATTTGATATAAGTATACTCAGATCCTGAGTTATCAATAATAGATGAGTCAGTGGTTTAGTATCTCAGTGATGGTAGTGATTTTATCTCACAGTAAAGACGTATCTAAGGTTAAGTATCTAGAGTTGTGATGATTATAAGTATGATTTATGCATTCTTGTATGTGTGCTTGTTTTCGTGAGATATTCTCATCATCATTTAGGTTATACATATTTTACGTGCATGATCCCTCGTATTTAGCCTTACCCCATCTACATACTCGGTATATTTTTTGCTGATGTATTTGCCCTATGGTGTCTTATTGAAACCATAGGTTTAGAGGCATAGAACCCAGAGTATCATCAGCAGATCAGTCCCAGTTAGCAGCAGTAGCAGTGAGTCCTCTTCTTTCAAGGATGAGTTTCAGTTTTCTATTATTATAATCAAAATTTTATTTACTTTTAGTTGAAGGAGTTAGTTATGGACCTGTCACATCAGCTCCATAGTTCAGTCAGATTAGAGGCTTTTCAGATGGATGTATTGTATAGTATTCATTTTTATATTGAGTATTTATAGATGTATTAAACCTTATGGCTAGTTTCTATATTTATTTAAGATATTATGTAGTGTACAGGTACAGATATTAGTAAAGGGTTAGCTTGTGGTCCTTTGGGGTCACAAGTACCGTGTGACATCTCAGGATGGGATCTAGGGGAGTTAAAAGCTTGGTATCTAAGCCTAAGGTTCAAGAGTGTCCTAGGGAATCTGAAAAGCCATATTTAGTAGAGTCTTCTGCATGAGTGTGTAGCGCACCACATTTATTGACAAGAGGCTACAGGATGTTCTTAGGAGAAGTTTCCCTTCTTTCAGTAATCATTTCTTGTAAGTGAGCATGAGCTCAGGTTTATTCTCAGTCTAATCCACTTTTTTCTTTCAATTACAAAGTACGTCTCCTTGTAGAAGTTTTGTTCGTGGGGTCGATGATCAGCCTCCTAAACCAGTTGGACCTAATAATGAGAGTGTGTCACATGCAGAGTTTTGGGTAGATTTTTAGGCACTAGCCCAAGCTATGACTAATGTTCAGGGTAACCTTCAGGCTGCAGTCCCACCTCAGCAAGATGGGAATTCCGCCATAACTAGTATTAGAAATTTCATGAAAATAAACCCTCCAGAATTTTTTGGGTCAGTAGTAGGTGAGGACCCGTAGCTTTAACTAGAGAAGGTGAAGAATATCACCCATATTATGTATGTCTCTAAGGAGAAGAGTGGGGATTTAGCATCTTATAGGTTGAAGGATGTTTCTCAAGATTGGGTAGTGATGTGGGAGAAGAGTAGAGGGGAGAATATAGCTCCTGTGACTTAGTCAGAGTTTCAGAGTGCCTTTCAAGATAGATTCTTTCCGCTTGAGATGAGAGAATCTAAGGTATAAGATTTCATGAACCTAATGAAAGGTTCTATGACTGTGAAAAAGTATTGTCTTAAGTCCAACCAATTAGCTAAGTATGCTCCCGACTTGGTAGCTAACCCTAGAGCGAGCATGAGTAAGTTTCTGTCTGGGGTTTCAAGTTATGTGTTGAAAGAGTGTAGAGATGCTATGCTAAATAGATATATGGATATTTCTAGGCTAATGATGCAGGCATAGTAAATTAAGGCAGATAAGATAAAAGAAAGAGAGAGTGTGAGTAAGAGAGCGAAGAGAGGTAGTCGTGGTTTCTCACAGTCAAGGTCCCAAGGTGATAATGGTTCTCAGAATGGTCA
Organism: Capsicum annuum; assembly: GCF_002878395.1. Classification (NCBI taxonomy): domain Eukaryota; kingdom Viridiplantae; phylum Streptophyta; class Magnoliopsida; order Solanales; family Solanaceae; genus Capsicum; species Capsicum annuum. The sequence continues at coordinate 91,496,933 of NC_061119.1, forward strand.
AAGATTTTTAGTTCCAGCTCTATCTTTGGCTAGTGTACCCGCACCTGCGTTTGGGGGTGTCAGATTCGAGGGAGCGCCAAGCGCCAAGGCCCAGAGTAGTGCTAGTGGTGTTCGTACCCATCCACTTTGTGAAGTGTGGCAGGCACTACCGAGGCATGTGTAGAGCCGGTACTGATGTGTGCTTTGGGTGTGGTGATCCAGGCCATAGAATGCGAGACTGTAGAGTTTAAACACAGAGGACTAGATTTCATCCGCTTTAGGCTCGTCTTGATCATGAAGGTCTCCCCGACATAGACCCGGGTATGTTATGAGCCCTTCATTTATATGACATGCATTGTAAGATCCATCAATTTCATCTTGAGCATTATATTTTAGCATGAGTCATTCATGAGTTTTAGATCTCAATCGGTCAATCATGACCCAGGCGGTAGGTGCCCCGTGCACCGCTCCAATATTTCAGCGAAGTGTATAGAGAGGGACATAGGGTCCGAAGGGGGAGATACCCCATAGTTTTATGATTTTTGTATATCCTTAAGTTTATTTAGATACATGTTAATATTTTTCTAATGAAGCTAGCATCAGTGATCATTGTATTGTCAGTCGTGCTTCCAAAGGCCAGTTCAGTTAGACATTTATGCATTATATATATGCAGATTCAGTAGAAAAAGTTTAGCCTGTCAGTGCGTTTTCAACCATGCATTCATGAGATCAGCCCAGCTATGAGTCTAGGCATCATATGTTCATGCATGCTATGAGGATTTAGCTCTAAGTAGCTTCAGTCAAGTGTTCCATCTGTTAGAGATACGTGCCCAGTATGAATACTCAGTATGTTAGTCATTTTAGTTGCAGTCATGACTTGAGATTTTCTATTTCTTGATTAAGTTCTATTGATCAGTATTCCCAGCCTACCAAGCGATATTCGAGGATGAATGTTCCCAAGGGGGAGATAATGTAATGCCCCGCAAAGTTCTTTTCTAGTCTGAGCCTTAGAGAGTACCCAACAAAGTGAAAAATCTAAGTCTAAAAGTTTTAGAAGTATCCTCCTAGGTATGAAACACTTTGAATTATCTTTCTATTGATACCAATTTCATCAAAATCTAACATCGAACGAAGAAGTTATGACTGTTTTACTGAGCATTGTCAGAATCACAAGTTTGACGGTCGATCTGATGGACCGCCAAGTCTTAGTGAACCGTCAAGTGTCCCATCAGAACAAGGCAGTGGCTTTCTTTTTCGGTCATTATGTGATGGCCAAAGTGGTGGACCGTCAGAAAGTTGACGGACCATTAAGGGGCCCATCTGACTGAGGCAGAATGTCCTATTTCTGGACCCCGAATGATGGACGATCTGGTAGACCGTCAGATTTTTGATGGACCATCACTTCAATCGTCACTCCAAGGCTGAACATCCTAGTTTTTGCACTTGAGTGATGTATTACTTGGTGGACCATCAGTCCCTCTGACGGTCAGGTCGACCGTCACAGAGCCCTATCGGAATTTTCTAGAGAAATTTTAAAGGGGCATTTTTGGTCTTTCCCACATCCTCCCCAGCTCTATAAATACCGGGCCAAGGGACTTCAACTTTATTTTTCTATCTTCCACCCAAAAATTAGGGTTTCCAAAGTCAAAATACTCTTTTCTCCTTTCATAAAATTCAAGAGAGATCAAGAAGAATATAGAGAAATCAAGAACTCCTTTCAAGAGCCTTCAAGAAAAGAAATTCCCAGGTATGTAGATGTTGATTCAAGGGTCCCTTTCATCCAAGAAGCTAGAGTACCCCTTTTTAAACTCAAGGATTTTATGTTTTGTGATATTCCATGAATTGTATGAGTTTAAGTTAATGTTACTTGTGTTGTTGAGTTTGGATTCATGATTGTTTGCAAGATTTATGGTCTTTGACCCTAGTATGTGGAATTTATGTGATGTTGTGATGAGCCCTTTTGAAGTTGGTGTCTATATGAGGTGTTCATGAAATTAGGGTGTAGAGATGGTTTAATAAGTAGAGTATGCACCCCATAGGTTAGATGAAAGGCTGAGGTGAAGCATAGAGGGGCATTATAGTATGTTAAAGGGGAAACCCCAAAGTTGTGTGCTAGTCCATGCACACCTAGTGTTTGATAAATGCCTTAGTGAGCAGAATGATCCATAATAATAATATGGAATCCTCGAGTAGGTGTAGAACCAGACATGTCTAGTGGTTGTTGAGACACCATAGAGAGTAAGTTGAGATGAAATAGCGGTAAATTTCCCAAGTGAGTGCTCTTTGATTTATTTTAAGTTTTGATACATGCTAAGTGGTTAGCAAGAGAGTAATGACATGATAGTGTAAAGTTTTTCCGAAATCTCATGATATCTAGATATATGTCGAGACCGATATAGGTGTGAAGTACTTGATGCAAGACTTCTTTGAATGGGGTATAATTTAATAGCATGTCTTCCTTAAGGTAGTTTGTGAAGATGAATCGATATTGATGACCCCCTAAATGTTTGGAGTGATCCTTTGGTAATCATGATGGTGAATAGAGATTTATATGTCCTAAATTATAGATGTGATGCCGTAAGGTTTATGAAGGGGAAAGTATGTTATGATTCTGAAACGCTTAGAGTGACCCCTTGGTAGTTGTGATGATGAATAGAAGTTTATGAATCCTTGGAGGCTTGAGGTGATGTTCTAATGATTGTGAAATTGAATATATGACATGATTTCTGAGTTTTTTGTGAATATGCCTGAATGATGGTAATGATGTATGAATGCTCGTGATGCTTGAATGGATGATGATGCTTTACTTCTATGTTATCGAGTCCTGGGGGTATTTATACCCAAAAATAGAGCCCATGTTAGTTTCTCGATAATTTCAACCGAGCCATGATTTTCAGAACTCAGTAAACTATAGAACTTTGTATCCTCAAACAAGTGCGAATCTTAATAAAGCTCAGTAATCTCAGTTATCTCTGTAATCTCTGTATCGCTAGTAATCTAGCCTTAGACCTGTATGCAACCCAGTCCTAATGGAACTTAATTGATTCAATTCTAATCTCAGAAATGATTCGAATAATCTAATCAAGCTATGTATCGTCAATCAGATATCATGATTTGATATTATTTCTGTCAGATACGGAACCAAGTGATCTCAGCGTATTTCAGCCAGATCATTTGAGAAACATGATTATGTAAATAGATTCAGCTTTATTGTATTCATTTTAAGGATTCAGTGAGAGTCTTTTAGTTAGGAGTATAAACTAGCACCGAGCGAGGGAAGGGATGGTGATTCAGAGAGAGAGGCCAGAGTTGTTAGTAGCAATCCCTAAACTCCAAAACTTTGTAGCCAACACAGGTTACAGGAGTCCCCGTCAGTAGAGGCTGTCACCGTCAGAGAGGTTGACTATTATATTGCCTCAGGTCGACTTCCTATGAGGGTTATCCCATCAGAGAGTCTTGACCCGAGAGTGAGTCTTTACACGTGGCACGGTATTGACACCCTTCCAGCTGGGGTTACAGGTTGGACCCCACCTGTGGTAGGTCGGGGCATGTCAGTTAAGTGACTACTTCCCATAGTTGCAGTTTTAGTATCAATCTTAAGAAGTCAAGACCGTGTGGTATAGTAATCTATGTCAGTAAGGAACTCAGATAGTTCCATTGATTTATGGACCATCCCGTCATATTGGCTTTGTCTCCTTTTCATAACTTGTTGAGTATTCTGGTTGTTGGATTTGGATATAATCCCATTTTCTTATCATTGATAAAGCTTCCAAAGTTATCTATTAGAAAAGTTGAATCTCTAATTCCGTCGGTTGAAAGCGGTAAACTCAGAACTCAGTCTTTGATATAAGTATACTCAGATACTCAGTTATCAGTAGACGATGAGTCAGTGGTTTAGTATCTCAGTGATGGTAGTGAGTTTAGCTCACAGTAAAGCGGTATCCAAAGTCGAGTCTCTAGAGTTGTGATGATTATGAGTATGATTTATGCATTCTTGTATTTGTGCTTGTTTTTATGCGGTATTCTCATGATCATTTAGGTTATACATATTTTGCATGCAGGAGCCCTCGCATATTGCCTTGCCCCGTCTACATACTTGGTACATTTTGTGCTAACGCATTTGTCCAATAGTGTCTTATTTGACACTATAGGTTTAGAGGCACAGGACCCAAAGTATCATCAGCAGATTAGTCCCAGTCAGCAACAGTAGAGTTAGTCCCCTTCTTTCGAGGATGAGTTTCAGTTTTCTATTATTATAATCAAAATTTTATTTACTTTCAGTTGACGGAGTTATTGGTAAACCTATCCCATCAACTCCACAGTTCAATCAGATTAGAGACTTTTCAGATGGATGTATTATATAGTATTCAGTTTTAAAATTTGAGTATTTATAGATATGTTGAACCTTATGGCCAGTTTCTGCATTTATTCCAGATATTATCCAGTGTATAGGTATAGATATCAGTAAAGGGTTAGCTTGTGGTCCTTCTAGGTCACAAGCATTATGAGACATCTCGGGATGGGATCTCGGGGAGTTACATTACGGTTTCAAGACTACAACACTAGCCCAATAAGGCTAAATATACAAATCATGCTTCAAAAGCTAAAACCATATTCCAAACATAGAATTATATCATATCCATGCTATAACTAATCTAAACTAAAGAGAGGAGTCACTAGGATACTAAAGGGTTATAAACATGCCATTTTATGGGTCCAAAACCCTCATCTAATCCCCAAACATCAATATATCAAGGCCAAATTATCCTATTCATAATCAACCCTAACATCCATGTTCACACTTAACATATATCACACATTATCTACAAAGAAAAGTAGATAGAAGCCTACATCAAGACCAAACCACAAAACCTCACTTCATGCACCATATGCTCGTCTTCAGTTTACAATCCT
>NC_061119.1:91504825-91551446 GCF_002878395.1 Capsicum annuum
AAAACCTCACTTCATGCACCATATGCTCGTCTTCAGTTTACAATCCTTAAAACGCCATCACACTATCAAAATCATAATTTACTCAGCAATACGAGTATAATGATACCTATATTGTACTGTTGTGCTTTGAGTCCAAAAATGACACCAATGCCCCAAGTTGGTCCCACATACGAAAAATAAGTTTCTGAGACCAACCCAATGTTCATTCATGAATAAGGAATCATAACCCTCCAAGAATTGGTGAAAACTAAGCAGACGTTGGGCTATAATTATGCTCTTAGCTAAATTAGGGATTTGGTTCCAAACTAAGAAATTTAAGCATGATTTCAAGAAATTCTTGACTTAATCTTGAAGATAATCTCGATACAAAATGATAATTATGCTCCAAAGTCATCCCCATGACCAATTTTGAGATATTATACTCATTTTGGGCTTTTTAGGTCTAAATAGTGAATGGTAAATTCCCTAAATATATCTTGGGGCCTTTATATAGCCCTTACAAGTACTTAGATATCACAATTATGAACCTACGGCCCGCAATCACACACTCTTGGCCTCGTCGTGGTTGCACCAGATGACAACAAACTCAAAAATAAGTTTTTGACCCTTGGAACTCATCCGAAATCTAATGAACATGATCCAATAGAGGATTTTATGTTTAAAAAATATTTTGAATCCACTGGAATCATCAAAACTTTCATCGGAGATCGTTTAGGCAGAAAGTGGAGCCCACATCTATAGTTTCATCACTTTTCATAAAATCTGTTCAATTGCCGAAAATAAGTCCAGGAGCCTTGGGACCTGAACCAAGGGTATTACTAGACTAAAATCCACATTTTGAATGCGATGGAACAGTTAGATTTTTAATCCGAGGTCATTTAGACCAAATATGGGTCTCATACCCTTTCTTTCTAATTTTTAACTTTTTGACCAATAAGTCAAAATGAGCTCGGGTGCATTGGGACCCACACCAAAGTTCTACCTAGACTAAAATCAATATTTTAGATTTGTTGACATAGTAAAATTTACATCCAAGATCATTTTCATTAAAGTTTTCTCCCGATGGCGATTTAGAACCAGCGAAGAATTTAAAATAGGGAATTAGCTCTAAAAACCAAATGAATTGCTCAGTAATCAAAATGTTAGTCCCAACAAGTCATTAATGAATTAAGGAAACTAGGGAATTTTTCAAACGATGAATATAATCATAAATATGGAAAATGACCTGAAGGGTCATTACTAGTCTATTTATTTAGGTTGTACTTCGAGTTAACCACGGTTATATATATGTATATCTAATCATATATATATCTACAGTATTACAATATATCCCTTCCTTTCTTCATTGTAAAGATAGGTTACGGAAGTCTCCGCACCGATCCACAGAACTCTGCTAACACTTAGCCCTTTTTCTAATACACCAATAAAACCTGGACACTCATACCAATTTATCACAACCCAACTTCTCAGGTCATGATGGTGCCTACCATAACCCACCAGTAAGCAATCCAACTCGTAGTCCAAAATGGCTAGTAATAGACTAAATAATATCAGGAAAAAAAAATACAAAGTATATGAAATAAAGATCAATATATAGAAGAATCTCAAAACCTGGGGGTATCGGTACAAGAGCTTCTAATATAAAAAGAGTGCAAAAGTGAAATATCAAAAGAAATATAATATTACAGCTCATCTCCGATTACAACTTAGAGACTAGTTTAATACATACGAGAGAGACAAGTAATGCTCCGAACGTCAGGAGCTCACTATAAGTCTATGAACCAGGGCTGCTTAGCAGCAGGCCTACATCAACGGTGATAAGCCATACTCTGATCTGCAAGCTGTAGAACTGTAGTATGAGTACCAAACAAATGGTACTCAGTTGGCTACTGCCAACCGAGCTCTAAAGATAAACCAGATATATATAGCATATAAACACAATGGAAACTACACCCAAGAGTCCAAAAATCATATGACAAGTCAATGAGATAGCAAGGAACAACTATCTTTTTCATGTCCAAGAGTCCAACATAATAAAAGTAAGGAAGTATCAGGGTGAACTATCTTATTCTAGCTACATTTAATATCCGTCAATGCTATACCATTTGTCCCAGGTCAATATACGAATAAAGAGCGAATGAAATATATATATATATATATATATATATAGTGGTATACAAGGCAAAGAAATGACTATACAATATTAACAATGAAGAAAGGGATATTCAGTAGTATCATAGATTCATATAGCTAGATATATATAGCTATATATAAATGTAAATATGAGGTCATCTCAAAGTATAACCTATATCATCACATTCTCATTTTGAGACCTTATTATAATAGAATCAAGATTTAAATACTGTCATACTTGGAGTTTCTAATCCACAAGGGTAGAAATGAAATAATCATTCATAATAATGCAATCATAAGATAGGAGAGGCCGAAGACATATCTCAAAATCTAGATAGTAGATCAAAGACCAATCTGTCATAAGCTAGCAATAATAATGATCATTACAATGATAACAACAATATCAACAACAACGTGAATAATCAATACTCTAAACAATCAGATAATAAAGCGAGCCTATGCATACCCCTACCACCCTAGGATCAGAAGGTCCAATCAATATATAACAACACAAGGTATATTTTTCACCCATATCTATGCAATTATCCTATACTGGCTTATAGACATAGGTGCATACAAGTGATAGGTAATGGGCATGCAGGAATGAATGCAAAGTACATAATCAATATCACAAATCATCATAACTATCCTCCTCAGGACCATCATCATTGTAATTTACCTCTGGCCTTGTCGAGTATCAACATATCATCAATATATCCTTCAGCCTTGCCGGGTATCAACATGATCACAACAATATCCTTCGGTCTTGTCGGGTATCAATATCATTATAATAGTATCCTCTATCCTTTTTGGGTATCAATATCATGACAATAGTATCATTTAGTCTTGCCAGGTATCAATATCATCGTAATAGTATTCTTCGACTTTCCCAGGTATCAAAATCATCATAATAACATCCTTTGCTCTTGCCGTTTATCAATATCATTGTAATAGTACCCTTCGACCTTGTCGGGTACCAATATCATCATAATTACCATTAACAAATAAGATACACTAAAATACTCATAATCATACACATATCACTAGAGAATATCTATCTAGTCAATACTTCCCAACTACTTGTTATTAGTTAACCAATCACATATTAGAATAGATTCACTAGTATACTAGATATTATATAACCTCTAGATATTAGCCTAAACATTATCCTTACTTATTGGATAACAACAAACAACTATTTATTAATTAGCCAACTTCTATTATCTAGTCAAGGTTCATCACTAGACCAAAACTGCCATTTATCCACCATTCATTATTATCAACTAATCATCTTATATCTGTTAATAATTACTAGACAACACCTTACTAATTGTCACCTAACCATTTTTTATTAACTAACACCATTCATGAACTAACTACCATTAGCTACTATGTTTCAACTAAGCAAGATTAATTAACTATTACATTAGATTCCTAGCCATCAAGTGCTATAGTCCCCTAATAGACTACTAGTTACCACATAGCTTAACTGTCTAATAAGAAGAGTAGTCACAAGACCACATTTAAGCTATAATCACATTATTTATAATGGTAAATAATCATAAATATATCAAATCTATGCATGTCATCACCAGTATTAAATCAGTGGAATAATGAGCATCATACCATATCTTCCTTCATATCATACCAAAGAGATATGTAAATAAATATATACATATACATATTCATATTCATAAACTATAATCAAATTATTTGTAATGATAAACAATTTTAGGCTATTTAATTAATATTATAACACGTCCATTAGCCCATTAATTTGAAATAATCACAACATCATAATTACGTCCTTAGGCCAATACACAAAGCTGAGACACATATCAATAATTATATTTATAAGCCATAGCGTATCTCTAATCATCTTACATATAGGAGGCATCTCACATATAGGAGGCCTATTAATAAGTATGTAATCATCTCTCATACATGATGTATCTCATATCTAGGAGGCATAAAATTGATAGATATGTAATCATATCTCATATAAGAGATATCTCACATCTAGGAGGCATAACATATATCGACATGTAATCGTCTATAGGATATCTTATATCAATAGGCCATACATCAAGACTACAAGGAATATCACCTCTTTAGACCAATTTATATAACCAAGAAGAACATTTTCTCAATAGGTAGATCAATCATGACTAAAGGAAGTAGCAAGTCTATAGTCCAATTATCAAGTCTAAGATGAAATAGCATATCTAAAGGCCAATCATCAAGTGTAAGAGAAAATAACATCTCTATAGGCCAATCATCAAGTCTAAGGAGAAATAGCATCTCTATAGGACACATAATGTATCTAGGAGGAATATCATCACAATATGTCCAATATCACTCCTACTAGGAGTATAATAACCATAACTCAAAGGCCACAATCTGGGATCATCAATACAAGTTACCAAGTTATGAAGTAACCTTATTTTAAGTCTTACTAGCCTCATCTATGTCTACCAATAGCGCTAAGTCCACAAGACTTAACACAAGCTTAAACCTAAGTGGGCCGAAGGATCCCACTTCTAATCCACAATTTCCATAATTAGGCATACTATGCCCCAAACTAGGATAAGATATCTTGTTCAGCTTCTACATTTCAAGTAAGACATATTTATGCCTTAGATAACAACTTTGACTAGAAACAAGGGTACTCAAGTTAACTCTACCTAACTTACGATTTCAAAACTACAACACTAGCCCAATAAGGCTAAATATACAACTTATGCTTCAAAAGCTAAAACCGTATTCCAAACATATAATTATATCATATCCATGCTATAACTAATCTAAAATATAGAGAGGAGTTGATAGGATATTAAAGGGTTATAAACATGCCATCTTATGGGTCTAAAACCCTCATCTAATCCCCAAACGTCAATATATCAAGGCCAAGTTATCCTACTCATAATTAAACCTAACATGTATATTTAAACTTAATATATATCACACTCATCTACAAAGAAAATTAGATAGAATCCTACATCAAGGCCAAAATGCAAAACCTCACTTTATGTACCATATGCTCGTCTTCAGTTTACAATCCTTAAAATTCCATCACACTTTCAAAATCATAATCTACTCATCAATACGAGTATAATGATACCCATATTGAACTATTGTGCTTCGAGTCCGAAAATGATACCAAAACCCTAAGTTGGTCCCACATACAAAATATGAGTTTCTGAGACCAACCCAATGTTCATACATGAATAAGGAATCATAACCCTCCAAGAATGGGTGAGAACTAAGCATACTTTGGGCTATAATTAAGCCCTTAGCTAAATTAGGAATTTAGTTCCAAACTAAGAAATTTAAGCATGAGTTCAAGAAATTCTTAACTTAATCTGGAAGATAATCTCGATACAAGATGATAATTAAGCTCCGAAGTTACCCCTATGACCAATTTTGAGTTATTACAATCATTTTAGGGTTTCTAGGTCTAAATGGTGAATGGTAAATTCCCTAACTATATATTGGGGCCTTTATATAGCCCTTATAAGTACTTAGATATCACAAATACGATCCTATGGCCTATGATCACACACTCTTGGCTGCGGTCGTGGTTGCATCAGATCACAACAATCTCAAAAATAAGTTTTTGACCCTTGGAACTCATCTAAAATCCAATGAACATGATCCATTTAAGGATTTTAAGTTTAAAGAACATTTAGAATCCATTGGAATCATCAAAACTTTCATCGAAGATCATTTAGGAAAAAGGTGGAGCCCATATCTATAGTTTTATCACTTCTTATAAAATCTGCTCAATAGCCCAAAATAAGTCCAGGAGCCTTGGAACCTGAACCAACGGTATCCCTAGCCTAAAATCCACATTTCAACTATGACGGAAAAGTTAGATTTTTAATCCGAGGTCAATTCAACCAAATGTGGGTCTCACACCTTTTCTTTCCAATTTTTAACTTTTTAACCAATTGGTCAAAATGAGCTCGAGTGCATTGGGACCCAAACCAAAGGTCTACCTAGACTAAAATTGTTATTTCATATCTATTGACATAGTCAGAATTTGCATCCGAGATCATTTTAATTAAAGTTTTCACCCAGTGGTGATTTAAAACCAGTGAAGAATTCAAAATAGGGAATTGGCTCTAAAAACCACATGAATTGCTCAGTAATCAAAATGTTAGTCCCAAAAAGTCATTAATAAATTAGGGAAACATGGATATGCTCAAACGATGAAGATAATCATAAATATGAAAAATAACCTGAAGGGTCATTACATAGTCTATTTATTTAGGTTGTACTTCGAGTTAATTGCGGTTATAGATATATATATGTATATGTATATCTAACCATATATATCTAAGGTATTACAATATATTCCTTTCTTTCTTCATTGTTAAGATTGTATATTCATTCCTTGGGCTTGTATACTATTACATATCCTTTTAGTCCTTTTTTTCATATAATGATCGGTGATATACAATATAGTTTTGAGATTCCTGAGTATGGATGGAATAGGATAGTTCATAATTAATACTTCCTTAGCCTTATTATGTTAGTTTCTTAGACATAAATAGGATAATTTATCCTTATTATCTCATTGGCATTATTAAGTGGATGCTAGACATTTGGGTGTAGTTTCTATTTTGTTTATATGTTATATGTATCTACATTATCTTTAGAGCTCAGTCAACAGTTGCCTTTTGAGTACTATGTTTATGGTACTCATACTATACTTCTGAATCCTACAGATCATAGTACGAGTTATCAACATTGTTTTATTCATCGTGCAGAGTAGCTGTGGTTCGAAGACATGGGGTGAGATCTAACATTCTAGTATTACTTTCCTATCTCATATATACTATACTAGTGTCTACATTGTATTCAGAAATGGTTGTATTTGTATATTCATTTACTATCTCATTTGTATCCTTCTTATTATAGAAGCTCTTGTATTGATTCCACTAGGTTTTGGGATTATCTTATGTATATTGGTATTTTATTTCATTTATTCTACATTCTTCCCTTCATTCTTTTGGTAGTCCATTACCAGTAGTTTCGGACTACGGGATTGGCTTGCCTACTGGTGGGTTATAGTAGGTGCCATCATGACTTAAGAAATATAACCATGATACATAGATTGAGACTGGACCCACTCTTATCAACAGTGGCCCCAGTGGTGACTGGGATACTTATATCAATAGTAGCATCGACAATGGTTGATGTGATCAATGATAGTTGGATATTGGGAGGCAAAGTTGTGCTCCAACTTGTATCTACTATAGCTGCAGTAATCATCTAAACCCATTCAATAGCTATCATCTCCTACTTTGATCTCGTAGACCTCGTTCAAGTAGTCCTAGGAATCTGTAAGCTAGCTAGCTAGGATGTCTATATCTCTTCTGTCTCTCTTCTCCTCTTTTTTTCTTACTCACTTGCTTATGACCTTTCTATTTTGTACCTCCTTTTTACCTTCTGTGCGCTAAATATCTATCATATCCTTAACCCATACCTCCTTAATGATAGGAAAGTCAGGGAATGGTCTCACGGCTATGTCCTGGATAGCAGCTCATAATGCGACCAACTCCTTATGAAATCCTATCAGATCTAGGGCTTGAAATACTGTCAAATCTAAGGCTTGAACTCCTACCTCTCAAAAATGTCAAACTGGGTTTGCATTCCCCACATCTGACTCCAGATCTTCTTCTTTACCCAAGGATTCACCTCTCCTTTATATTAGTCACTTTTTGCTTGAGGTTGCCAAACTGCTTCAGAGCACTAGTTGAATACTCCTATAAAACCAAAACATAGCTAGCTAGAGTTGGACATAAAGTGGACAGTCTTGATGCCAAAGGAGTGGGGGCTTGTGAGACCCTAGAATTAGTATAATTGGCTGCATCTGTGGAGGCCTATAACTAAAATCATACAATCTCAGCTAGAGTGTCTCTGAGGTCAGTAAAACCTGGAGTATCTATGTCCATGTGACTGCTTGACTGAAAAGATACCTGTATAAGTTATGCCCCCACCCTATCCTTCGAAATAAGGTTGGATTAATCCAAAATAAACCCAATTCAATGGTCTAATGGACCATCTCCAAATTGTCAACATCTGAGAGTTCACGGTTACTCACGCATCTAAGCTAATCTATGTTAGTAAAAATAGGAAGGAAGTTTGGTGTCTGTTCTGACTGATCTATCACAAATCTCCCATGTAAGGATCATGTCTATGTTATCTAATAGCCTTTCAAGATACCAAGTACAAGAGCAGCCCAATCAGGTCTCAAAATATTGTCTCCCATTGTCGGGCTCTACTGATGCCAAGCCAATGTCCACCAGGACTTAATAGTAAAACTTAGACTATCCTTGGTGATCTATAGGGATGGACCCAAATCCATGATGCATACTCCTACATAGTAGAAATAATACCCTCTATCCTCTTTAGGTGTAAATACTTTTTATTAGTACAAATTATATTCATCTTTACTTTTACAATCCGATCAATGCAGTGATCAATAGCTAAAGTATCGGCAGGAAGCTCAAACTCTGCTCCATGTAAGAACTGGGAAATAATCTGTGTAGAGATTTTCACCCGACCACCTCAAATTATAAGATAGTGAAAAGGATCTCCCCCTTTCTATGACAACACTTGTAGATACATATGCCTCATCTCCATATAATAAGAAGCATAAAACTCTTCAACTAGTGTCGAACTATATCTCTCTGAGGCTTTTGTCATCCACTCAAAGTGGTACTTCTAGAATCGGGCCTCAAGCTCAGGTATCTTAAACATTCCTACTGTCATCAACTTAGGTTCAACTTAGAACCCCCTCTTCGGTCTCCCTATGCTTAGGACAATAACACTGTCCCACTTAAATAGCTCTTGTAAGTTGAGGTACCTCTACCGGTTGATAATAGGAACTGGGCTTGGCTCAAGCTATAATATGGACTGGAACTATGGCATAGGAGAAATTTTTACTGGTACACTGTCACTTGAATCCTCCTCCTCGCTACCCTTCACATCCTTCGACTCTAACTTAGAACTTTGACTACCAGAAGTACTGACAGATATAGCTTTGTTAGTGTTGTTGGAGTCATCTTCCTCCATTAATCCCCCCAGACCTAACTCTAACTCTTTTTCTTCTTTAAACTGGGGAGGAGAAGTAATGGTGATTGGCTTTGATTTTTCATCTAGGTCTTATCCTTCTGGCCCTGAAGTAACCTGCTTTATTGTTCCATTAGTTTCTATATGGGTTATTCCTTAATGGAACCACTAGACTCATCATCAGTAAGCTCATCCCTAAGTTAATTGATGGGACAATCTTTCTTCTTCAGGGTTTGCTTGGTTCCCTATATAGAGTCATTATTTGGTTACATTGCACCTGAGGAAAGAACATACGTTAGTTAATACTTAAATAAGTAAAGAAAAAACAAAGAAAAATTGAAAGTTTCCTATAGGAGTTTGGGTACTAGGGACCCAATGTGTCATTAGATCACGTAATAAATCGTAGAGTGACTCGTTGCAGGACTAGAGAAATAATTCCTCAAGTTCCATGTCTGTCCAATCACTACAAGTCAGGCTATGAGTCGTAGGGTGAGACAACAACACATAGGCTGAGTTGTACTATGACCAGAAAGTTGTCATCCTTACTATCAATTGTTAATATTTTCTATGAGTCACCCAATGACTCATTAGGTAACCCTACGAGTCATAACTTGAGTCGTAGAAAATGTAAACATGAAACTTATGGATACTTAATGTTCAATCATATATCCGGAGGGCACTCAAACTTCCCCCACTTAATTAATACACGCAATCCACTTCTTAAATCATGTTTCACTTACTTTATACTTCAATATCATTTGAACACCATCATTTATGCAAGTTTTGAGTAAAATATCAAAAAAAACACCTATGTAACATTACATGACAAAAATTTAGCACATAATCTTAGCATTCTTAATTCAAATCGTAGAAATTCTTGAATGTTTTACTTCATACTTAGCCTTGTTCTTGAGAAAAGAATTTTGACAGCTTTAAGATTACTTATAAAGTAAAGTAGGGTGATTGTAGATGACGAAACATTCAATGATATTAGGAGAGCAAGTTATGGAAGGCTAGGGAGGTTTGTATTCAAAAAGGGGAAAGAAATCATGTGGAATTTGGTCTCCCCTATTTATTTTTGACAAACCGGGTTGGGTCGGCCCCTGAGATCTGTGATATTTTACGATGAACGAGAGTCTTTCAATGAATTATAGTTAATGGCTATGAGTTATTTTCTTCCTCTCTTCACCAGTCCTAGTGACTCAAGATGATGAGTCATTGTCATAGACAACAACTCGTTCTAAGAGTTGTCGGGAGTCTAGAGACCATTTACCTAGTTGGCTTAACCTGAAAATCTCCTAATGAGTCATAGGGTTTCCCTAAAACTCATAAGGTCCTTGTAGGGACCTGGGCACTAAATTTTTTTGGTCTTTCGTAAATACTTCAGACCTGCACACTAAATGCACAGATTACCCTATAACTTAATTAAGTACAAAACATTGGTTGCCTCCCATGCAATTCTTGATGTAATGTCGCGCCATGATATGGATATGTTGGGAACTCAGACTTCACCAATAATCCCATGGGTTGCCACTCATTCAGTTCCTGATTTAACATTGTGGCATGACTCAATTGCCTTGTCTACTTAGTCTTCACCAAGGCTAATGCCTCTCATACCTTTAATTCTTCCATGCTTCCCATGTAATGCTTGAAACGATGCCCGTTGACTTTGAATGAAGGATCACCTTATCTTTTCAGCTCAATTTCACCCTGTGGAAATACTCTAACCACTGTAAATGGTCCAAAACACCTAGACTTTAAATTTTCAAGAAATAAGTGAAGTCTTGAATTACACAACAGAACCATATCACCAGGCTTGAATACATTTTTCTAGATCTTCTTGTCATGGTAAAACTTCATACACACAGAGGCAAAATTCATATAACTTATACATATTGTCCAACCTCAAGTGTGTAGCATTGCTCCACTCAAAATTCAACTTCTTTAATGCCCATAGTGCCTTATACTCAAGTTTGACTAGTAAGTGACCTGCTTTACCATACACAGCTAATAAGGAGAGGCACCTATGGGAGTTTTATAAGTTGTTCAGCATTCCTAAAGTGCACCATCTGGTTTTCTCGACCAATCAATTCGGTTAGCATTCATATCCTCTGCCAAAATGGACTTGATGTCCCGATTGGAGACGTCAACCTGCCACTTGTCTGCTGATGGTAAGGTGTTTCCACCCTATATTTCACACTATATTTCTCGAGTAGGACCTTAAATAGATTATTGCAGAATTGTGACCCATCAATCACTAAAGATAGCATATGGAGTACCAAACTAAAGAATATGTTCTTTTTTAAAAATAATGGGACACTGAGACCCTCAATATTGGGAAGGGCAACCACTTTAACCAACTTTGATACATAGTCAACTGCCACCAAAATGTACTTTTTGACATGCGAACTCACAAATGGACCCATGAAATCAATTCCCCACACATCAAATAACTTAAGATCAACTATAGGTGTCATGCGGAGCTCATGCTTTCATGAGATATTTCCTTTCCACTGACATTGATCATAGGACAAAGCATTATCGTATGTATCTTTAAATAGAGTTCATCAATAGTACCCACACTGCAAGATTGTGTGGGCCATGTGAGTACCTACATGGTGACCCCTAACTGGTGATGAATGATAGGCCTTAAGAATTCTCATCATCTCAACTTCTAGAATACAACTCCAAATCACACCATCTACACACACCCAAAATAAGTAAGGCTTATCCTAGAAAAAATTTTATACCTCATGCATAAATCAATTTCTCTTTTGAAATGACATCTATTTCGAGATGAGATCACTTTCCAAATAATTAGTAAAATAAGCAAACTAGGGGGTTGGTTCTTGTGATGTTTTCAAGACCCTATTATCTAGAAAAGTATCATCAATATCAAGATAATCCCCTAATTTAAGCATCGAATCCTCTTCTAGGAGGGATATATGATCTGTAACCTAGTTTTTTATCTCCTTCCGGTCTTTCACCTCAAAGTCAAACTCTTACAACAATAGTACCCATCAAATCAACCTAGGGCTTTCATATTTCTTCGCCATAAGGTACCTTAGAGTTGCATGATCAGTATACACAATGACTTTGCTCCCAATCAATTAGGATCGGAATTTCACAAAAGCCAACACAACAACAAGCAACTTCTATTCAATAATAGTGTAATTTTTCTATGTGAAGTTGTGTGCTTTACTAGAATAATAGATGGGATGAAGTATTTTCTCATATATTTAGCCTAGGAAAATTGTCAGGCTCATATATCATTTAAATTGGTAGTGGACGATTGTTGTCTATAGCTCAACTTATGTTGAGGTTGAATCCACGAGGAGTGAAGTTAGATTTCTAGTTCTATGGGTGTTAATAGTTACAAAAAAGATACCCATAATGAAAACAAAGAAAAATTCATGATTTTAAATGGAAAGTTGGTTTGGATCATGGATTGATCGAAGTCTATTCAAGCTAACAATCAGTAAACAACAGTTATGATTGAAAATTCAACATGAGAAGGTTCTTGGAATTATGTATACCTAAGGGAAAATTATACATGGGTGCATGATTATTTGGTGAAAATTCTAGTCTTTAACGATATGGTAGGCTAGGTTGAAGGTCCTTGAGGCTAGTTTGTCAACAAAACATTGCAAATATCACTTATTGACTCTTTCAGGTACCTAACTAGTATGCCAATTAAAACAACCTAATACCTCAATTGGGCATCCCTATTGCTAGGACGATGCTCAAGACATAGCCAACTCTCTACGAATCATTATTTCTAAGATAGTGAAAATATAGCAAACTACATCAAATATTGACCACTATTGCTTTGTCACCCATATCCCTATTTCAAGGATGAAATAGGTTCCACAAGTTCACCCACATCCCCCTTTCAAGGATGATGTGGGCCTTCAAGAACTTGGAATTTTCACCTACAAATCCATTTTGGGCATCTGGGGTTTTCACCCACAAACCCCAACTAATTCTAATTAGCAATAGTGAAACCCATCATCAAGAAACTAGAATCTACACATATACATCACAATTCACAGTTAATTGCACCTTAGTTCAACACAATCCTAAGACAAACTACTTAACTACTCATGAAGTTAGGAAATAGGAATATACCAAATTAGTTGTTCAACGCTTTCCTTAAAATATGCAATAAAGAATAATCCAATATCAAACTTCAATTACAATAAAAACTAATTGAAAAATTAACCGTAATAACTTTCCCCAATTTTTGTAGGTTTTTTTCAAGTTTCCAATTTCTAATTCAAAGTTCTGTGAATGACCAAATGAAGGGATTTTCACCCCTTCTGGATTTGGGACCGGCCATGTAAAATTTTGTTTCTTCCCTGGGCCAAAATCCTGCATTGCCACGATTGTAGCAGCATACTCCCGATTGTGGTCACTGGGATTTCCTTTTGCTCATCGTGATTGTTGTATTTGACCTATCTTGACCGATCGCGATCATGGTAACTGAGACTATTTCATGTTCAGGGTCTTCCAGCTGCACTTCTCTTCTCTACTTGATCCCTTCAATGCTCAATTCCACACCTTTCCTTTTCATTTCCTGTATACCTGTAAAATGTCAAAATTAGTGCATTCAACTAACCAAATTGTCTCATTCACATTTCCAAATCATAGTAGTGTGCACGAATTTAGATCTAAATGAGTGGTATATTCACCACTCATCAATAACCCCAACTTAAACCTTTTCTTGTCATCAAGCAAAACAATATATTACACAACGAGACAATTCAAATTACCCAATGATCACAATACTTTAAACTTGATTATTACCCCAACATAGAAATTTAGCCTTAATTTTTATTTTTCATGTTCAAGGAGGGTAAGACTCATGAGAGGGAAAAACTTTGAATAGATCAAGGCTTATAACATAGTTGCCAAAGAAAGGTTTCAAGGCTCGAATTGGGTGACTAAGGGTACTATCCTAAACATGGGCAGGCTATTTAAGCTAAAGTGGGTTCCTATATTCATAAAGATTGCGTAGGATCATTTCACCAACCAAGCATAATCAATATTAGCCTTGAGAGACTAACCAGGCAAGTTCTAGATGGTACAAGTATACATGAGATTTAGACAAATATGCTCACAGCACATGGCATGCAATCTCTTCAAAGGGGCTCAATTGACATTCCCATTAGAGAAAAAATGGAGTATCTATAAATTTCTACAAGCCAAAATTTTGGAGTCCCAAAAAGGGGTAAAGTATTGTTACAAGGTCTCTCGCATCTTGCCCTTTATTTTTATGAAAATTTTTGGACGGAGAGAGGTGTTCGCTTTGCATTTGCAAAGTCATCATATCACATTTCATCTTTCTTACAGGGAAAACCATATAGCTACTCAGACTTCAGTATCGTTATAAATGTGATCCCAAATCCAAAATACTACAGGTACTTAGCTTTTCTTTCCATTTATAGCTTCGATGCTATGGGTACTCAGTCTTCACCTGCGTCTATGTCTTAAAACCCAATCATGATGATTTTTTCTTAAGAATGTCGTCACTCAATCTATCATAGGGAAAGGTTCATCTAAAATCAATTATAAAATGCACAATAATCTCTTTGATTAGCATAAGACATTTTAGATTACAGTGCCTGAACATAAAAGTTATTCGCCCAGCTTAAAGAATTAAAGTGTCCTCACTGCAAGATACAAAATAAGTACAAGGATTTGAATGGACTCCCTTAGGTAGCAACAAAGCTTTTACGGGGATGTCATAATTGTGAGTGGATGTACCACGATTGTGTGACCTCGTGGATAAATTTTTGGAACCTATATCATCCTTGAAAGAGGGGTATGGGTGACAAAGAAATAGTGAACAATAATGGATTTTGTTTTCTTTCTTTTGGCTATTTTAGAAATAAGAGTGAGTAGAGAGTTGGCTATATCTTGGGCATCTTCTTAGAAATACAATGCCCAATTGAGGTATTAGGTGATTTTACTTAACACACTCGTTAGGTACTCGAACGGATAAATTGGTGATATTCTTGAGGTTTTGTTGACAAACTAACCTCAAGGACCTTCAACCTAGCCTACCATATCATTAATGACTAGAATTTGCATCAAATCATCATGCATAACTTGCTCTTAGGTAGACATAATCCCAAGATCTTGCACATTTTGAATTTTCAATCACATTTGTGTCCTTCACTTTTTAACTTAAATATACATTAATTAATCCTTGTTCCAAATCAACCTCCCCATTATAAATCATGTATTTTACTTTGCTTACATTGCGGGTATCTTGTTAGTAACTATTAACACCCATAAGAATAGAAATGTAATTTCTCTCCTAGTGGATTCAACCTAAACATATATTAAGATATTGACATCGATTGTCCTCTACAAATTTAAATAGTATTGGTGCACATGATCAAATGATTTCCCCTATTTTCGCTCTATTTTCCTGCACAACTGCCATTTTCAGCTCTGTTTTTCCCCTATTTTTCCGGACTGCTAACTTATGTTAAAACACCTACAAAATATCAAAAAGTCAATAAATATGTAAAGGATGGGTTTCCTCCCATGATGTACCTGGTTTAACATCGCATAACGACATCTCCTTTATCACTATGTAGGGTCTTTGAAACAAACCAACTCCACCTTGGCCACTATGGGACCTCCCATATTTTTGTGTTTTACCCTTTGGCCATTTATTATAAATCTTTTTTTGTCATGATATTACAATTCAATGGAACCACTAGAGTATAAATGTCAAATCACAAAAGGGAACGACCATTTGGAATAAAGCTTTCCTGCAAAGAGTTTTAGATTAGAATTGAAAAGGAGTACACTCTCGCCAACATGAAATACCCGCCTCAGAATTTTTGCATCAAGCCATTTCTTTATTTTCTCCTTATACAATGCAAAAATCTCATCGGAATTGAGTTGGAAATCCTCCAACTCATGAATTTTAGTTACCTTTGACTCATAAGTCTTTCCCTAATTTATGTTTAACCTCTTCAAAGCCCACAAGGCTTTATTCTCAAGCTCGATGGGCCAGTGGCATTCCTTCTCAAATACCAATTGGTAGGGATACATTCCCATTGGGCTTTTGTAGGCCATTCTATATGCACAGAGTGCTCCATCAAGCTGCCTTACCTAATTATTTTGGCCTACATTCACGGTCTTCTCGAGTATGGCGTTTATTTCTCGACTGGAAACTTTGAATTGGCAAATTTTTTGGGGGTGATATGGGGTAGAAACCTTGTTCTTAACCCCATATTTGTCAAAAAGGTCCCTAAATACCTAATTGAAAAAGTGTGAGCCTCCGTCACTAATGATGGCACGGGGTGTTCCGAACCATGTAAAGATGTATTTTTAAAAGTAAAGTGACTCTCTAGCTCTTATTACTTTGAAGTGCTATAGCTTTCACCCATTTAGAAAAATAATCAGCCACTACCAATGTATATTTGTTTCCAAAGAAGCTCACAAAAGGTCCCATAAAGTTGATTCCCCACACATCAAAGAGTTCAACTTCAAGATTTAATCAAAGGTGCATTTTATGTCTTCTCGAGATTCCACCTTGCATTTGACATTAATGACATGGCATTACTCACTCAATGTCATCTATATGAATGGTGGGCTTCCACATTGAAGGATTTTTGCCGGATTCCTCAATGATGGCTACCGTCAGGTGAGGAGTGACATGCTTTAAGGATATCTGTCATTTTAACTTCCATGACACAACGCCTAATCACACCATCCGTACACTCCCAAAATAGGAAGTGTTCATCCTAAAAATATCTTTTTACATTCAATAAGCACCGCATCTTTTGATGCTATCTAAGCCCCTCGGTGAGTATACCACTTGCCATATAATTAGTATAGTCGGCATACCATGGTATTCTTTTTTCCTAGATTGACATGACTAATTTATCAGGAAAAGCATCATTAATCTTAATTTCTCCATGCTTTTATGATTATTCTCAAGACGAGAAAGATAGTCAGCCACTTCTTTTTTTGCAACCCTTTCTATCCTTCACCTCGAAATCAAATTCTTGCAAGAGCAAGATCAATCTAATTAGACACGACTTAGCTTTCTTCTTCGCCATGAGTTATTTAAGAGCAGCATTATCCGTGTGTACCACCTCTTTAGTTCATAACAAGTAGGCATGAAATTTCTTAAAACATATACCACCGTGAATAATTCTTGCTCGATAATAGTGTAGTTACGTTAAACATCATTTAAGGTCTTACTAGCATAATAGATGGGATGAAATAGATTTTTCTTGCATTCCCCTAATACCGTCACTAATGCAATCCTTCTTGCATCACATATCACTTCAAATGGGGATGACCAATCTGGAGAAACAATAATGGGGGCCAAAATAAGCAAATCCTTGATACAATTGAAAGAATTCAAACATGCATCATGAAAATAGAATTTTTCCTCCTTTTCAAGGAGCTTGTAAATTAGATGAGCTATTTTGGAGAAATCCTTGATAAATCATTGATAGAACCCAGCATGCCCAAGGAAAATCTGAACACTCTTTATGGAAACGAGAGGTGGCAACTTGGCCCTTTTCTCTACCTTAGCTTGATCAACTTGTATTCCCTTACTCAATATCTTATGGACCAACACAATACCTTCTATTTTAGAGATTGGATAGATGAACCCTACATCAAGCCACTTTATAATTTCTTTCTTCACCACTTCTTGCATAGCTTGATTTAGCCTCTTTTGATGTTCCAAACTTGGAACATGATCTTGTTGAAGATTTATCCTATGGTAATAAATGCTAGGGGCTATTTCGGTGATGTCCAGAATTGTCCATCCAATGGCTCGAATGAACCTTTTCACCACCAACTTCAAAGCTTCAACTTGGTAGAGCTCAAGATCATTTTCAATGATGATGGGTAAAGCTTCTCCATCCTATAAGAACACATATTTAAGATGGGGAAGCAATATCTTCAATTTAATTATGGGTGTCTCAAGAATGGATGGTTTTGCAAGTGGGCTATAACGGTTTTTAAGATCAAGGTCTAGCTTTATCAGGTTTCTGGTATAATATCCAAGTCCCATTAAAGATGTAACCACTTCCCCAAACTCTTTAATTTCTTATATTTAATAATTCCAAAAAACTCCGACAAATGGATCATCCACCAAACTCACATTAACATGATTTGTCACCTCACAATTAATGGTATCAATTAGCGATACTACTTGTAAATCTATTGGTTGCTTTATGGACTTGTAAACATTGAAAGAAACCTCTTCATTATTTAGGTGAAACTTCATCTCACCATATTCCATATCTACCAATGCTTTCCTGATAGCTAATAATGTCTTTCTGAGAATAATAGGATTTCACGGTCCAAAGTACAATCACGGATCACAAAGTCGGTCGGACATATGAACAGATCAACTTTTACTAGTATATCATGAAGTATTCCCCTAGGTTTCTTGATGGATCAGTCGAACAAGAAAAATGTCATTATGGTGTGTTGTGTTTTCCCAATCTGAGCTTGTAAAATGTGGCATATGGCATTAAATTCACTGACACAACCCAATCGAGGGCCATGTCATAATAGGCATCCCAAGTCCATTTAGGATCGGAGACCACCCCCTTTACCGAACACAACCTCTAGCCGCCTGCCCTGAGTTAGCTGAATTTTGAGCATATAACAAGATAGTTGTAATTCCCCAGATCTGGTACCCGAAATGCTACACGGTGCTCATGACCCTAAAGGACCACAAGCTAACCGATGACTGATATTTGTACCTATATACTTCATAATATACTGTATAATTGCGGAAACCTGAATTGAAAGGCCATAAGGTTTAAGACTGTAACATAACTGATAAAGATATAACATATGAATGGGGTATGAAATACCCAAAAAAAACTAAAATAACATGATAGTCTAAATATGATAGTCTGGAAAGCCTCTGACTGACTAAACTATATAAATAAGGAGTTGATGGGACATATCCCCAACTAACTTTGACTACTATAATGACTAAGTACAGAGATAATAAAATAACAAACCATATCATCCTCGGAAGATGAGGACTCACTGCTGACTAACTGCTAATATCTAGAATCTACTGATGCTCTAGAGCTCGTGTCTCTGAACCTATGGTATAAGACACCATAGAGCAAATGCGTCAGTTCTTTGAATGTATTGGTATGCAGAGAAGGTAGGCTGAATGCATAGGGTTTAAATGCATGAAAAATACAGGCTAACTAACTAACATGAACGTGAGAATACATGGAAGAATACATAGTAACTATATCTAAGATCGTGATAACATAAAATTACTGATAACTAACATGACTGATAACTGAGTTTTGATGACTGATATAACTGATAACATGAGTGACTGTATCTGACATTCCTGAATTTGATGGAACTAGATAAGTTTCAAACTGTTCTGAGTAAACTGTATATGACATATCTTAATTCTGTAGAAATATCTGAGTTCTATTATTGAGACTGAATGACAGTATCTGACAGTACTGAATTCTATAACTAAAACTGTGGGAAGTAGTTATCTAACTGACATACCCCTAATACGCCATAATGGCTGTGTTGGGGTCTAATCTATAACCTAATTAGAAGAGTGTCAATACCATACCACTTGTAAGGACAAGCTGTGGGTAACACTCATCTGATAGTGTCCCCTAAAATAGAATGGTGGGACCCTCATCGAATAGTGTTTATCCACCCAATCAACCCTCATCTAACAGAGTTGATGTCTCAACCTATGTTGGATATATAGTTCTGTAATGCAAGGATGACTTCTAAGAATTACACCCTCATTTGACAGTATATGTTCCTATCCCTAGGTTCACTCGGTGCTAATTTCTACTCCCATCTGAATAGACACTAAACATGGATTACTGAACAGAACTGAATTAACTGCATTAGCTAAATTCTGTAGACTGATGAAATATTACTGAGATCTGATAACTGACTAAGATTACTGAGATTATTGAGTTTTTCCCGAGTTATGAGATTGATTAAATTCTAGTGAACCTGGCTTGACTGAGAGTATCTTGAAACATGACAATGATTCTAGGCACACAGCTATGTTTTTTGCATACAAGTACCCCCAGGACTCGATGGAAGGAAACTTAAAAGGCATGACATTCTTGAATACATGACCAACATCAACAATCCATAATACAATAATTAAAGACATTTCATGGGAATTTGATTATCATAGCTTGGTACGTAAATAAGATAGCATGTATACATAGCATAATTTCATATGGCTAAATCATGAGCAATCAGACAAACAATTTCAATTTATAAGAATAGCATGGAACTCATTTTGGATCACAATTAAGCTATAGTGCATAATTAATATCCTCGTAGGCATTTTATCAAACTCTTTGCATACACCCTTAGGGAATAGGCCTAATAATCAAATTGACATGTTATAAATAATTCAATTTATGGATTTCACTCACTTGCTAATATAGTTTCATGAAAAAACACATAAATTTTCCAACTTGGGAATCATATAACAAGATAAATATAGTTACAACTAACCCACAACATAAATATCATGATTCATAATTTAAAATAGGGTTCTTGAGCTTTATGGATGAAAGGAATCCATAAATAAACACAAAGTATACCTTAGTTCTTGATTTAGAAAAGATTGATGGAGAGATTTTCTTGAAATTGAAACCCTTGTTTGTTCTTGAGAGAAAATTGACAGAAACTAATATATTTTGGGTGAAGAATGGATAAATCACATGTTATTGGGTTTAAATAGGAGTGGAAAATTGACCTTTTTAATCCTGGAAGCGTCTTTTAAAGTCAGTGAAATTTCCCCAAATTGGACCCCTGCGCGATGCGGCACTGTCGCGCTATGTCACTGTAATTTGACAACTAGAAAATTGAGGGATGGCGCAATGCGGAGCCATCGCATTGCCACTTCATTTGTGAAATGAAAGTTTGGCGTAACACGCCACTATTATAGACCCCTACTGGAATTTGACAATTGCCATTTTCCCCTGTGGCGTTGTGCGCCATTAACTAATTTGGTGCTGTTTTACAATGGGAACTTGAAATAGTCATAACTTCTTACCCGGTGATTAGATTTTGGTGAATCTAATATCGATGGAAATATTATTGAATTTCCTACATGAAGAAAAGTGAAAATCTTTCAAATTCCCCATGAAATAAATATCTTTCAATTTAGATAATAATACTACACATTCTTTGGATGAAATTAGCTAGGAAACTTTGGGGTATTACAATATCTCCCTCTTGAGAGCATTCGTCGTCGAATGAGACTGATTGAGAGGAGAGTAATGATAAGATGAAGTACACAGTGAATATGAATACTAAAACAAGACAACATGACTGAGATTTTTGATAACTGAGTTTCTCACAATGAGAATGTATGTCTGATGCAAGAACACATGAATAATCTAATGCATTAACATATAACTGAATATGCAATAGTACTTAGTACCAAGTGTAAAAATAGAATTATGAACATGAGACTGATACTAAGTCGTAACTGAAATCTGGACATGAAAAGTGAAGAGATTAAGGAGAAATGTTATCTTGAGATAGATCTGAGTTAGCGGGGAAGAGGTGAGAATACTTGATACGCATGTCTGCATCTACTTCCCAGATATCTCCCTCAATGGATTGATTCCAGCAAAGAACTTTAACTAGAGGGACTTCTTTTTTCCTCAATCTGCGAGTCTGATAGTCTAAAATTTTGACTGAAATCTCCTTATAAGAAAGGTTGTTCTGAAAATATATGCTCTGAATAGGGACTACAAATGTTGGGTCACCTATACACTTCTTGAGCAAAGAGACATGGAAGACCGGATAAACTGTGGCTAGATATGAAGGCAATTCGAGCTCAGCTACCTTACCGAAGCGATTGAGAATTTTGAAGGGACCGACATATTGGAGACTAAGCTTTCCCTTATTACTGAACCTTTTCACTCCATTCATGGAAGATATCTTTAGATAGACATAGTAACTAATATCGAACTCGAGATCCTTTCTACGCATATCTGTATAACACTTCTATTGTCTCTGAGCAGCCCAAAGTCTTTCTCTTATTAATTGGACTTTCTCTAAGGCATTGAATACTAAGTTAGGCCCTATAACTAAGTCCACTTTAACTTCGAACCAACCAATTGGTTATTTGCACCTCCTACCATAGAGAGATTTGAATGGAGCCATTCGAATACTGGAATGATAGCTATTGTTATATGAAAAATCAATCAAAGACAAGTGGTTATCCCAACTACCCTTGAAATCAATTGCACACGCCCTTAGCAATTCTTCTAGGGTATGAAAAGGACCTTTATGCTTGACTATCTATTTGAGGATGAAAGGTTGTACTGAGATGAACTTGGGTACCAAGACCCTTTTAGAATGCTTCCCAGAAATGAGAGGTGAACTGGTACATCTGTCTAAGATAATAGATAATGGAACACCATCTAATCTGACCAATACTTGATATAGAGTTTGGCATAATCCTTGGCTTAGTAAGAGGTATGGACTGGAAGGAAATGAGCTTATATGGTCATTCTATGTATAATGACCTAAACTGAATCATGCTAGTGATGAGTATGAGGCAAACCCATCACAAAGTCCATGTTCACTTCTTCCCACTTCCAAGTAGGAACACTGAACTCCTATATGGACCCACTAGGTTTCTAATGTGTGAGCTAATGCTAACATATTTGAGGCTTTTAACTAAGAATAATTGCAAAGTCTTAAGTAACTTTTGTTGTTTTTGATTGTTTTATGTTTGATTTTGTAGAAGAAGCTAATATGTTAGAGAACCAATAATAATGGAAGAAAATAAGATA
The DNA here is from genome assembly GCF_002878395.1 of Capsicum annuum. Lineage (NCBI taxonomy): Eukaryota > Viridiplantae > Streptophyta > Magnoliopsida > Solanales > Solanaceae > Capsicum > Capsicum annuum. Next base: position 91,527,871 of record NC_061119.1, read on the forward strand.
AAATCTAAAGTAAATAGAGGCAAAGTATGGCTGACGACATTTGTGATAAGTCGTCATCCCTGTTATAAGTTATCAACTTCATCATTAGCCATAGATAAAGAATTAGCCTAAGTTGAAAGCTGTGATGACATTTTGTGATAGGTTGTCAAGGATGTGATAATCCATCAAGAATACCGTCAGCCTAAGGCAGCATATGAGAAATGAAGCAGAGACTTAACGATATTTGTGATAAGTCATCAAGAAGCTTATAGGGAATTACCATTTGTCTTTAGCATTAGGCAGCAAGTGTCCAAAGCAATGAGGAAGCTAACGACATTTGTGATAAGTCGTCAGCCTCTTGATAGGCTATGACAAATGGTGTCACCTAATTCAAAGAATTTTTGAATTTTATTATTTTGTTTCCATAACTAGGGTAAACTATTTAAAGCCTTGTTTAGGGTTTTCTTAAGAATTCCGAACCTTGAGTTTTGAGATGATACTTTGATATTTTCTCTCTCTAACTTCTCATCTTAAAAAAACAATTATTTTGAAGAGAATTTAATCATTATTTTGGGATTTTCTATTGTGATCTAATTTGAGATTCACTAGTTATTATTCATCTTGTGGTAAGTTTATCTTTCAAAGCTTGAATTCATCTAGTTTCTTCGATTATTGCATCATGAGCAGCTAAATTTCTTTAACCTGAATTATGGGATCTAGGGGTAGGTCTTGATAAGGTGCTGAGTGTTTTAGATTTGAAAGGTGGTAGGACTCCTTGATAATTCTAATGTTTTAATTACTGTCTGTTGGTTGTAAATAATAGATAACACCTGCTTTGATTTTCTTGAGAAAGAAATCAAATATAGTGGGAAGTGAATTATCAACAGGGACTTAGAAATACTAAACTTCCGTTTAATAATCAGCGCTATAACAAGGTTGGTTAACCTGAGGTAAAATCTGGGCAGTGAATATAAATTCCCTAAGTTCGAGAGGATTAGGTAATTTAATGCTTAAGTATGTCGAGAGACATTTAAGCATAACTTTGATAAAGATAACTTGTTGTCCTACCTACCGTTAGAATCTTGAACCACTAGTAGCATCTGCCAAGTACCAAAATCCCTAGTGAACATAATTCTATTTTTTATAAACTCTTGATTATGAACACTGATTAAAGTGATTAACAATTACTTGTTCAACTAAAAACCCCCATTTTAGGAACCAAAAGTTCTGATTAACAAAATCCCTATTTTTTGTTTATTTGCAGGATCTTTATAGTGTATGCCAAGAACCCAAAGTTCTGGAGAACCGTCCGGAACCCCAACGAATTGAAAGAATGGTAGAACAACAAGAGGCTGATAGATTGGAAGCTTTAGCTAGAGCTCAAGTGAATGTGCAAAATGTCAAGCAATAAGCACTACATCCAAATCTTGAGGATGAAGATTTGGGAGATGAGGAGTTGTTGAATCCTTGTAAACCAAAGCGTGCAGAGAAAATAGCTACACCAGTAAGGCGTAATGTTAACAGGAATCGTCTGTTCTGAGAAAGGCAAGAGTACCAGCCGGTCCAGTATGATCTCAATGATGATAATGATGGAATGGATGGAGCAGGTTCAATGGGTGCAATTATTCCTCCACCGCTGGCACCTGGGGCAAAATTCAACATTACGAGTACTATGATTCAACTCCTAAATTTGAAGGGGTTATTTGGTGGCTTTCCTGGGGATGACCCGAACTTGCATCTAGCGAATTTTGTCACCATCTGCAAATATTTTGATAAGTGGGCCAGAATGCTATCCGGTTGAGATTGTTTTCGTTGTCTCTGTTTAGAGAGGCAACATTGTGGCTAAATAAGCTGACACCTAATTTTATAACTAACTGGAGGCAATTCAAAGGAGCTTTCCTAGAAAGGTTCTTTCCTCTTTCCAGGAGGGTACAGTTGAGAGATGAGATCAGCAACTTTAGGCAGCTCCTGATTGAAGCCTTGCATGAAACCTGGGAAAGATTCAAGAAGAAGCTAACACAGTGTCCGAACTACAACATGACGAATATACATTTGATGGAGACTTTGTACAATGCTCTTAACTCTGTTACAAAGTCAATTGTAGACAATGTTGTTGGTTTTTCATTTGTTGATCTTACAGTCGCAGAGGCTTCAGAGATGCTGGATAGAATGACCAAACAGAGTTGGGCATGGCATACCAGAGACTCTGTGGTGGCCAACCCCACTTCTTTTTTAGGTATTACTATGGAACAACGTAAAATAAAAGAGGAGCATGACCAATACTTGGCTCACCTTAAAACACAGATGGACTTACTAACGAAGCACTTACTATCAAGCAAGATTGAAAAGGTGAAGGCTGTCAGATCTCAGGATAGAAGTGAGGCTAATGCAGATAAAGAGGCTACCTATGTTAATAATCAGGGGGGTTTTCGAGGAAATAGCCAAGGGAATCAAGGTTGGACTTACTATGATAAGCCTGGATATAAAGATAGGAAGAAAGGAAATTAAAGGAATAACAATGACAAGAGTGGCTTATATGTTCCTCCTGGAAATTGTGAGGCTGCTTCAACAAGTTCTGAAAAGATATCCATGGAGGACAAGATGGCTAAGTTGTTGATGGGATTGGATGCAAACAACTCTGGTTTGACCACCATGAAGACCGATCTAACATCTATCAGTCATTTGGTGCACTCACACTCCACCGCAATCAAACATTTAGAGTAGCAGATAAGCCAACTCTCCGTAGCATTTAACTAGAGGAAGAGAAGAATATTACCAAGTTATATGGTCCAAAATATGCGGAATGATGGATCCTACATGGCTATTTCCACTAGAAGTGGTAAGATATTACCTAAACTTTCTGTGGGAAAACCAGTAGTTGATGAGGTAGTTGATGTCGAATCGGAAAGAAATGGTCTAGTGGATTCTGAGAAGCTGGATAATTCTGATGAGGCTCCAGATAAAGACAAAGACAAGGACAAGGAGGTAGTGCTGAAAAATATCCCAAGACCACCACCTCCATTTCCTCAGCGGTTGAAGAAAAAGGTTGGTGATGCAAAATTCAGCAAATTCATGGCAATGCTCAAGTAATTAACAATAAATGTGCCTTTGGTTGAGGTACTTAATCAAATGCTAGGATATAAGAATTTCATGAAAGACCTTGTGACTAAAAAATGGAAGGTTAGCCATGAGTCGGAGGACAATCTCTTTTATTATGGAGCTATCTCTACAAGGTCTTTAGTGTAGAAAAAGGCAGATTCGGGAGAGTTTACCATCCCGTGTACTATTGGGTCCCTGAATTTCACAAAAGCACTATGCAATTTGGGAGCTAGTATAAACCTAATACCACTCGTTTTGTACAAAAAATTAGGTTTGAGGGATCCTACCCCAACGAACATGCGATTGGTGATGGCAGATAGGCCTATAAAGTGGCCAGTGGGTATTTCACATGATGTATTGGTAAAGGAGGCTGACTTCATTCTTCCTGTTGATTTTGTAGTCCTAGACTATAAGGTGGACTTCGAAGTGCCCATCATTTTAGGTAGACCATTCCTTGCAACTGCATGAGTGATAGTGGATATGGAACTGAATGAGCTGAAGTTCAGGATCAATGACAAGGAAGAAAGATTCAAAATACACTCATCCATGACACCGACAAAGGAAATGAGTGTTTTCTCAATCATGGACATATTCTATAAAAATAGTAAAGGGGTATCAATAGGTTGTCTTGGCGAAGTCTGAGTAGTCAACATAGCCAAGTCGTGCCGCGACAGTAAATTATGCGCTATTGGGAAGAAACCTAAAATTTTTATATTCCGACAAATTATTTATTTTTTGTAGTTAGGTTCTAGTTTAAAGAATATGGAATTGATATATCCAGCCAAGTACTCGTGATGACATTTTTGACAGGATGTCACAATTGTGATAAGCTATCAGCTTTGTCATCAGAAACAACAGCTCTGAGGCAATTTCTATTAAGGCTGATGACATTTATGATAATCTATCAAAATTGTGAAGGCTTATCAAAAATATCTTCTCAAAAAGCCCAACATTAGCTAAAACTGTGGGCCAAATTTAAAAGACCCGACCCATCCCACAGCTTGGCCTTTCCACCTTCCCGCTTAGTTTTTATTACCTTTAAGCTATTCTCTTTCCATCTTTGGTTTATTTTATTCCCTTTTCAAAGTCTCTCCAACTAAAACAAAAGAAAGTTTCCTTGTATGCATGGGTTTTCAATCAAAATCAAGAACCTCTCTTTATTTTTTTCTTGCTCGTGTAACCACATTGAAGACTCCCATCAGGTATGCTCAAAACCTAGTCTTTCTTTTCAAGTGGTAAGTGATAAATTGATGAAAACCCAAGTTCCCAAGAAGCTTGAACCAAGTTGAACTTGCAAAAATGGCTAAAAATCGGAACTAGGGTTTGTTGTGCAAGGTTAAGTTTAAAAGTTCAGCTCAAAAACAAAAATCGAGTGGATTTTAAAATAAAATGGGACCAAAAATTATGTCAAAATCAAGTTGGGGTTTCGTTTATAGCGACGACATTCATGATAAGCTATCACAACTGGGACGTCTTGTCAGAAGTGTCATCAGAAGTCGATAAGAATTTTATGGGATCTATTTAGGGCTGACGGCATTCACGATAAGCTATCAAAACTATGACGGCTTATCAGAAATGTCATCACACCTGGGACCTGAAGTATTACTAATCCCTTTCAAGGGGTGTGAAATTTCAATTATCAATGTTTTTATGTTAATACTCTAGAGGGTCAACTAATGGTTTTTCTCTTGCTACAGGTCTTAAAATGCCACCCAAAGGAAAGAACTCAAAATTCCAAAAGGAAGTGACCAAGGGAAGTATACCTCGGAGACTCTTTAATGAAGAGTCTGATTATGAAGAGGTAGAGCCTCTACTCAGGAAGTAAAAGAAGAAACAAAGCACTAAAAAGAATCCACCACCCTCACCAGTTGAGGTGGAGGAGAGTTTAAAAAGTGAAATTGATCCAACAACATCTGAGCATACAACTTCTGAGCAGATGGTCTCTGAGAAACAAGAGTCTGAATATGCTAAATCTGAAGAGCATGATTTAGATCATCCTAATTCTAAGGGGCATGAGTCTAAGGGACCATCAACTGAGTCCCCTTCTGCTGAGCCATAAGATGATGAAGACTCTCCAATTTGGGGAACTATAGTCAAATGCAAGAATCCTAAAGTCTGAGATAGAACTAGATGGCAGATTCCCAAAGCTTAAAAAATCTTCTTTGATAGGCTTCACAGAACCCACAAAAGAGTTGTCAAGACACCAATCTTTAAGGAGAAGAGAATCATCACTAAGGGGTTGAGCAGGTACCCGAAGATGGAGAAAAAATTTCATGGCTATGATTTGGGATGGACTTCGGAAGGAGAAAAGTCATTTTACCCTACACTATTTAGGGATTTCTATGCAAACTACCAAGCTCACTTGGAAAACATGTGTAGAGAAGGAGAGAAAGCAGCTGACCAACCTTTGTTGGATAAAGTAATGGTATGGGGTGTAATGGTGGATATTTCTCAAGCAACAATCAACAGGTTCCTTCATGGCCCTACTTCACTCCTCAGGCCACTACACAATCAATGGGTTTATATGCCTAGTTGAAGCATTGAGAAAATCAGTAGAATTGGTTAGCCACACTCATAGCCGATGGAGACTCAGAATGACTAACAAATCTGAGTGAAAGGATCTTCAAGGCCTCCCTGACTTTAGTGGCAAGATTTTGGTAGGGTATTGAACGTGCGTGGTTGATGCCCACAACTGGTGATACTACCCTTGGGGATGACAGAGCAATATTAGTAGCAAGTTTTGTGGCTAACCTTAAATTGAATTTTGGAGAGATTATCGCTGAAGAGATAAAAATCCGCGTCTTGAGGTTTGATACAACATATCTCTTCCCTTGTTTAATTACAAGGTTGTGTAGGGAAACAAATATACCGAAGATTGTAAGGTTACAAGAAGAACTCTCTTCCAGGAAGACCCACAATCTGATCCAAAATGAGGAAAATCAGCCAAGGCTAATGCTTGACAGGGACGCAGAGATTCCAACTGATCCACTGGTTACAAGTACTAGTTCAGCACCTAATGCAGAGGGTCCTGATTCTGAAGCCGTACCTCTAACATCTATAACAATGGCAGAATTATCAATCCCAAGAACTGAGATAATTCCTCCAGCTGCAGTGCCTACAATAGAATTTTCCTTCAACCCTATGAATTTTAGGAGAGTAGCAAAGCATTCCAAGTTGTGTGAGGCTCAACTTAAACTCTTTGCCAAGTAATTCACAACTACTGTTGACAAAAGAGTTAAGGAAGGACTTGAACCTTACAAGGCTCTGCTGCATCAGATTGATGAATTGGAGAGCTATTTCAATGCGTAGTCGAAAGACAGGTCAGCTCTAGAGATGATATTATTCAGATCAGACCCAGACAAAGTAAAGGCGAAGGTTGGAAAGCTATAACAACACTACTTTATGGTGTCAATAGATCTAGTAGTTGAAGAGTCTGAGGGAGAAATCCCAATGCTTGATCTCACAGAGGAGCCAGTGAAGAAAAAGAATAAGAAAGGTTAGAAAAAAGGAAAAGGAAAGAGAGAGAGGCCCAATAATAATGAAGAAAGAAATGAAGAAAAGAGGGCTAGAAAGAAGTCTAAAAAGAAAGAGATGAAAAAGGCGAGAATTGAGTCCTTAGTGGACAATGAGAAATGGGAGGCAGCCATCCTAGCGAGAGCTGCAAGTGCCTCTACTAGTATGCCTATGTAGACTGATAGACCCACTGCACCAGAATAGAGAGAGGCTCCTGATGGAGATACAACAGCAGGGTCAGGAACCCATAACCCTCGGGATTGATCTATTCCAGGTATACTCTAACCCTTCGTTTAGATTTTCTTTGATTTTAAGTTGAGGGTGTAGGGTAAAGTTGTTGTTGTAAAATTTTGTAGTCAGCTAGAAGAAATACTTGTATTTGAGGTAGTTGAATTTTTTTTATGATTTTTGTACACCTCTTCAAGTGGTCTACTACTTTAAACTGAGTGATTTGCATTTAAGTGTGATCAACATACATCTTTGTATGGCATTAGTTCTAGTAACATAATAATCATTGCTAAGCAGTTGCACAAACTAAATGAGTAGTCGAGTACGATATACCTATGCACCAAGTGTGTGTGTGTGAGAGATGTTACTCAGTTCCTTCTGTATACTGAAGCCATAACTTGCTCATTTAGTCTTACCTAGGTTGAAGGATAGGGGTTAGGAAAGGATCATAGGCCGTCGTAATGTTAGCTTACTTTAGCCTAAATGACCTTCCCTATGTGTATCATACACCTTGATCCCTTTTTTGAGCCTAATTAGCCTATTTCTTTGTATGACACCTATCACCTTCTTATTTAGATCACAATGAATCTATTTTGGCACTGGTCCTCCTTGAAAATTATGCACCTTGACTTAGGTAAATGGCCTAAGTTGAGGGTGGCTATCATAGGGGTGTGTGATGTAGAATAAGTATGAAGAAAGGTAGCATAAAAGAAAAGAATTAAAAGCTGGGTGCAAAACAAAAAAGTAAGAAAAAGAAAAAAATTATGAAAAAAAATAAGTAATTGAGAAAAGACTTCACCCATCCTAAATAATTGTGATCAAGAAAAGAGAAGAGTGGAAAAGGCTAATAAGTGAAACCCCAAAAATATAGTGTAGTTTCAAGGAGGCTTACTCACTTTAAATACCATCGAGTAACATACCAGCTCCTAGCCTATGTTACAAGCCTAAGAGAAGTCCTATAGTGATCCTAGCTGACCTATCTGATGATCAGGGTAATGAAAATAAGGGCAAGCCTATGGTACTTACCATACACTGATTGGAACTTCGTTGTGAGAGTGAGTGTTTTGATTGTCCCCATGGTTACATATATAATTCTTGATATAAGATAAGGGGGATTTCTTTGCTGTGAGGGCACACTGGTTACATTGCTAGTTACTAACTTGTTCGGGTAGTGTAATACTAGTCTATTCATGGTTGTTATAGATGAATTGAAGCCATATCTTGATTCCTGTGTTGTATTGGTGTTATTCATTGTACTTGAATTGACTGAATTTGGAGATGGTGAAAGTGTTTTGAGATGATATGGATGAATGACTGTCAAATGTGCTTTGTATTCTCTTAGTTGTGCTGAGTTGCTTGAGGACAAGCAATTGTTTGAAGTTGAGGGTGTTGATATGTAGCTAATGCTAACACATTTGAGGCTTTTAACTAAAAATAATTGTGAAGTCTTAAGCAAATTTTGTCGTTTTTGATTGTTTTATGTTTGATTTTACAGAAGAAGATAATATGTTAGAGAACCAACAAGAATGGAAGAAATGAGATGAAATCTAAAGTAAATAGAGGCAAAGTGTGGCTGACAACATTTGTGATAAGTCGTCAGCCTTGTGATAAGCTACAAGCTTCATCGTCAACCATAGACAGAGAATTGGCCTAAGTTGAAAGTTGTGACGACATTTTGTTATAGGTTGTCAGAGAGTTGATAAGACATCAAGAATGCCATCAGCCTAAGGCAGTACATGAAAACTAAGGCAGAGACTTGATAATATTTGTGATAAGTCATCAAGAAGCAGATAGGGCTTTACCATTTATCATCAGTATTAGGTAGCAAGTGTCTAAAGCAAAGAGGAAGCTGACTACATTTGTCATAAGTCATCAGCCTCCTGATAGGATATCACAAATGGCGTCACCTAATCCAAAGAATTTATGAATTTTATTATTTTTATTTTCATAATTAGGGTAAACTATTTAAAGCCTTGTTTAGGGTTTTCTTAAGAGTTCGAACCTTGAGTTTTGAGATGATACTTAGATATTTTCTCTCTCTAACTTCTTAGCTTAAAAATCAATTATTTTGAAGAGGATTTAATCATTATTTTGGGATTTTCTATTGTGATCTAATATGAGATTCACTAGTTATTATTCATCTTGTGGTAAGTTTATATTCCAAAGATAAAATTCATTTAGTTTCTTTGATTATTATGTCATGAGCAGCTGAATTTCTTTAACTCGAATTATGGGATCTAGGGGTAGGTCTTGATAAGGTGTTGAGTGTTTAAGATTCGAAAGGTTGTAGGACTCCTTGATAATTCTGATGTTTTTATTACTGTCTGTTGGTTGCAAATGATAGATAACACCTGCTTTGATTTTCTTGAGAAAGAAATCAAATATAGTGGGAAGTGGATTATCAATAAGGACTTGGAAATACTAAACTTCCATTTAATAATCAGTGTTGTAACAAGGTTGGTTAACCTGAGGTAAAATCTGGGCAGTGAATATAAATTCCCTTAGTCTGAGAGGATTAGGTAATTAAATCATTAAGTAGGTCAAGAGACATTTAAGCATAACTTCGACAAATATAACTTGTTATCCTACCTACCGTGAGAATCTTGAACCACTAGTAGCATCTATCAAGTACCAAAATCCCCAGTGAACATAATTTTTGTTTTTCATAAACTCTTGATTACGAACACTGATTAAAGTGATTAATAATTACTTGTTCAACTAAAAATCCCCCATTTCATGAAACATCTACTATCATTTGATTAAATAAAAATAACTTAAGTTCACACCATATTCCCTGTGGGATCGACCCCAACCTAGTTGGGTTTTATGGTGGCAACGATCGCTTACATTCTCATTGAGATGTGTAGTTTGAGCATTATCAGCTTCTGATGCTCTATCTTAACCTACTGACATATAGAGCACTTAGCCACAAACTCTGCAGTATCTCTTTTCATCCTATTCCACCAATAGATTTCCTGCAAGTCACAGTACAACTTTGTGGCCCCTTGACAAATAGAGTAACATGCACCATACGCTTCTTCAAGAATTCACTGCCTTAAGTCATCTACAATTGAAACACACAAATGACCCTAAAAACGTAAAACACCATCTCCCCCTTGGGATAAAACCTTTACCCTCTAATCCTTGACTAACTCATTTAACTCGACTAGACTGGGATCTTTATCTTGCTTTTCTTTTACCTCAAAAACTAGAGATAATTCTGAACTAATCTGAACCCATATGTCACCCTCTTCTGAATAGACTAAGAGAACGCCTAGTCTAGAAAGATGATGGACTTCCTGAGCTAACTCTTTCTTATTATCCTTGACATGAGTAACACTACCCATAAACAGTTTACTGAGAGCGTCAAACACTACATTGGCCTTACTCGAATGATAAAGGACACTCATGTTATAATCTTTCAAGAGCTCTAACCACCTTCTCTGATGAAGATTAAGATCTTTCTGAGAAAAGACATACTGAAGGCTCTTATGATTGGTGAACACATCTACATGAACTCCATATAAGTAATGCCTCTAAATCTTTAAGAAAGAGACTACGGCTGCTAACTCAAGATCATTAGTAGGATAACTCTTCTCATGAGGTTTAAGCTGTCTGAAGGCATAGGCTATGACCTTACTATGCTGCATGAGGACACAACCCAAACCTACTCTTGATACATCACAGTACACCACGAAACCATATGAACTATTGGGAAGAGCTAAACTGGTTCTGACGTGAGTAGAGTCTTCAACTCTTGAAAACTCTTCTCATAAGGATCTGACCACTAAAAGTTGAGTTTCTTCTGAGTTAATCTGGACATAGGGGATACAATAGATGAAAGTCCTTCAAAAAAACATCTGTAATAGCTAGCCAAACCCAAGAAACTCTTGATATTTGATGGAGAGATAAGTCTGGGCCAGATTTTTACTGCTTCAGTCTTTTGAGGATCTACTCTAATGCCATCACCGAAAATGATATGACCAAGGAATGATATTGACCTTAGAAAAAATTTGCAATTACTGAATTTGGCAAACAACTAATGATTTTTGAGAGTATGAAGTAAAATTTTAAGATGTTCTACATGATCACGCTCACTGTGAGAATAGACCAGAATATCATCTAAGAAGACTATGAAGAACATGTCCAAGTACTGCTTGAACACACGGTTTATCAAGTCCATAACAGCTGCTGGAGAATTGGTGAGACCAAAGGACATGACAAGGAATTCAAAGTGACCATATCAAGTTCAGAAAGCTATTTTTGGAATGTCATATTCTTTGACTCTGAGCTGATGATAGCCTGATCTGAGGTCTAACTTAGAGAAATAAATGGCTCCCTAAAGTTGGACAAATAAGTCATCAATTTTGGAAAATGGATACTTGTTCTTGACTGTGACTTTATTGAGTTGATGGTAGTCTATGCACATTCTGAGAGAACCATCTTTCTTTCGCATGAATAAGACTGGTGCACCCCATGGGGAAACACTGGGTATAATGAACTCCTTATCTAAGAGATCCATCAACTCCTCTGTCAATTCTCTAAGTTTTGTTGGTGCCATTCTATATGGAGGAATAGATATAGGCTAAATATCTAGAAGAATATTGATGTCAAAATCTATTTCCTTTTCGGTAGGAATCCCTGGAAGATCTTTGGAAAAGACATCTGAATATTTATTCACAACTATGATTGAATCAAGTCTGGGAGTTTTAGAACTAGTGTCCTTAATTCGAATAAGATGATAGACACATCCTTTAGATAATATTTTTTATGCCCAAAGGTAGGAAACAATATGACCTCTGAAAGTGGATACACTACCTTTCTACTCTAGGATGAGTTCATTCGGAAAATAAAATTAGACTATTCTATCTCTCCAGTCGACTGTGGCATAGCAGGAATGAAGCCAATCCATGCCGAGAATGATATCAAAATCAACCATCACTAATTTGACTAAGTCTGCTGAAGTGACTTTCTGAAATATCATAATCGGGAAGTTCCTATATACCCATCGGGCTATGATGGTTTTATCCAATGGGGTAGAGACTGAGAAGGTCTCTGCTAGAATTTTGGGACCGACTCCAAATTGACTGCTATATAGGGAGTAAAAAAAGCAAAAAAAAGCTCCTGGATCTAGAAAAGCATAAAAATGTAGATGAAAGATCTATAACGTACCAGTAACCATATCAGGAGAATTTTCCTAATTATGCCGAGACTGGAGAGCATAGAGTCTATTTAGGCGTTTCCCACTAGTAGCACTGGAAGTGGAACCCTGCTGACTTGGCCAACCAAACTAAGCTGAGAAGTGGAGATGACTCTGATAAATTGACTGGGGGCAGTCTCTGACTCTGTGTCCTGACTTGCCACATCCAAAACAGATATCATTACCAGCTCTGCAAGCACCCTTATGGTTCTTACCACAAGTCTAACAAAAGGGATTTGTTTGAGCATTGCTAACACTTTCCTGAGACTTAGAGACTGGCGGCCTAACTCTATTACCATCCCTAAACTTAGGAGCTGGAGCACTAGCTAAAGAAGGAGCTAGAACTGAAGGCTTAGGACAAAATTGAGAATGATTTTCTCTTTCTGAGTTAGGCTGAGAAAAGTTGAAACTACCTATCTTTGTTCTCTTATTCTTCTTCTCCCTCATCTTAATCTTTTGATCTTCTATCTACTGAGCATAAGTCATAAGCCTGGATAAAGTCATATCACTATTCAATATCGTAGACCTACACACGTTGACCACACTATCGTTCACCCCAGAAATAAACTTACTCATCTTGACCCTGCTGTCTGCAACCATATGAGAGGAATATCTGGCTAATTAGGTAAACTTAAGATAATTCTCTTTCACCATCATGTTTCCCTACATGAGGTTGACAAATTCTAACACCTTAGCTTCTCTTAGTTTTAGGGAAAAGAACCTCTCTAAGAATACGGTGACAAACTCCTCATACTCTATAGGCCCTACACCATCTATCCTTTTTGACTTCCACTGCTTGTACTAAGTCTGAGAAACATCCTGCAACTAATATTTAGCTAGCTCATCACTCTCACTAGGAGTTAACCCCATGATGTCAATAATTTTTTTAACCTGATCAATGAATCCCTAAGGGTCCTTATCTGACTTAGACCCGAGAAAGGATGGAGGATTTATTTAGGTGAAATCCTGAATCCTAGCTGCAATTGAATTGGCCACTGAGTTGGTCGGAACGATAGCTGGTAGTTCATTCTGAGCGGCAACTGACTGAGAAAGAGTAGTGAATGCAGCCCTAAACTCTGCATGAGAAACATGTTTGACCAAAGGTTTTTCGGGTTAAGGGGCTGACTGATTCCCGTTTCTTCTTTTAGGAGGCATGTTTTGTAGAAGAAAGGGAGAAACGGATTATACCGAGAGATTGACTTGAGATTATGCTCACTGGCACGACATGAATACTTAAAGAAGGGAAATTGTTCCTCAAACATCTCACAGCCTCCTGTACATAGATGTTACACGCAACACACCCATGCAAAAGACTCTACTAGATGTGACTTTCAAACTTCGTATGAATCTTTTGAACCTTAATCTCTGACACCAAGTTTGTAACCCGGATATAGTACCCAAAATGCTATACGGTGCTCATGACCCCAAAGGAGCACAAGCTAACCCATGACTGATATCTATACTTGTATACTGCATAATATACTGTATGATTGTAAAAACATGAACTAAAAAGCCATAAGGTTCAAGACTGTAACCTAACTGATAAAGATATAGCATATGAATAGGGTATGAAATACCCAAAACAAAACTGAAGTAACATAATAGTCTAGAAAGCCTCTAACTGACTGGACTGTCTGAATAAGGAGTTGATGGGATATGTCCTTAAGTAACTCCGACTAATGAAATAACTAAGTACTAAGATAATGAAATAAAAAATCTTATAGTCCTTGGAGGATGAGGACTCACTGCTGACTAACTGCTGATATCTGGAATCTACTAATGCTCTGGAGCTCATGTCTCTGAACCTAAGGTCTAAGACACCATAGTGCAAATGCGTCAGTACTTTGAATATACTGGTATGCATGAAAGGTAGTATGAATGCATGGGGTTCATATGCATGAAAAATACTGTCTAACTGACTAACATAAATATGAGAATACATGCTTGAAACCCTAGCTTGTTCTTGAGAGAAAATTGAGATAAACTAGTATATTTTAGGTGAAAATGGCTAAATCACATGTTATTGAGTTTAAATAGGAGTGGGAAATTTACGCTTTTAACCCTGGACACATCTTTTAAATTCAGTGAAATTTTCCCAAATTGGACTCGTGGTGCAACGTGGCGCTATCGCGTCGTGTCACTGGAATTTAAAAACTGGGAAATTGAGGGATAGCGCAATGCAAAGCCATCGCATTGCCACTTTATTTACGACCTGGAAGTTTGGTGCGATGCGCCACTATTGTGAACCCCTATTGGAATTTTACAAGTGCCATTTTATCCTATGGCACAGCGCGCCACTGACTAATATGGCGTTGTTTTACGTCGGGAACTTGAAATAGTCTTAACTTCTTACCCGGTTATCGGAATTGGGCGAATCTTATATCGATGGAAAGCTTATTGAATTTCCAACATGAAAAAGAGTGAAAATCTTACAAATTCCTCATGGAATAAACATCATTCAATTTAGAAGATAATACTAGACATTTTTGGGACAAAATTAGCTAGGAAACTTTGAAGTATTACAATAGTCTAATAGCTCACATGAAAACTTTGGGATAAGATCACAACCGTGTTTGACCCAACTGAGTCGCACCATCCCACACCAATCGCCCAACCATACCAAACCATTCAAAAGACCATAAACCACGCCATAATCAAATAAGTTCCAAAACATAATATAATTAATACAAAAATAAAATAATATGGAACAACCAACAATCCCATAGACTAGTGTAAGCCCCAACGTCAATACCAAAACTAAGGATAACAATAATACCAATCCCGCCTATTCCAACCCATAGAAGTACCACAAAGCCTCTAACCAAAAAAGTAATAAAATTCGGTTAGGATATGCCCCCAACCATGGCCAAAAATAATATACAAAATAAAATCAAACTGTCTGGAAATATCCATAACATGAAATAGAGCCTTTCAAAAAGATGAAAGCTCACCACTTCAATCTAAATATTGATCCTTGAGTCAATCACTACGTAGAAGGAGTAGTACATCACCCAAATATAAAGTGTGACATCATGCACATGGTCACCAAGATCAACCTCACGTCCGCAAATATGAATTTCCAGTTTTCGTCCCCCCGGGACCTCCACCTTCCACAGCTTTGCTATATATCCTGCCATTATTTCAAAATTAAAACTATTACTAAGAAACCAACCAATCCATTTACTATTTATTAACCAAGGCCATTTAGTGGTGGTATCAACATACCAACCATACTTGCATGTACTATCCATAGCCAACCATACATAGGTTTAAGGGGACTTCTAAGTGCCCTTTCATTTACCATATTAAACCACTTGGGGGATTCCATGTACCCAACAAGCATAAATATTTATCCATTGACCTTTCCAACCCATTTAAACCATGAATAATTTCTTTACCAAGTTATAAAACAAGAAGTAGTTCCATTAAAAGTACTCAATGCAATAAAAACATTATTATAGGCATTTTTTTAAAACATATTGGGGGCATAATATAACCAAAACCAATTCCAATTACCATTGAACCAATCCCATGAAATCCAATTATCCAAAACCACCACTAATGCAGATAAAGCATAATTAAAATAATGGAAAATCATAACCAACCATTTAATATCAAAAACCTTAATTCATACTTTAAAACCTAAGTCATACAATCAATGAAGTCCTAAAAAAAATAATAAAAACCATGATTTTAGTTAGAACTAACAATGAGGGAGTGGAACATGCCTTTAACCAATATAATGATGGAAATAGATCACCAAGACAAGCCCCAAATTCCTCTAGTTAAAACCCTAGTTTTCTTTTCCCAAAAGCTTTTGAGAGAATTATATAGGGTTTTAGAAGAGTTTATAAGGGTTACTAAACAGAATAATAGGGTAAATAACCTCCCAAGTAGGTTATAAGTCATGGGACCTCATTAGGATAAGTGGGGAAATGCCCAGAATACCCCTACTTAAGTTTCACAAAATCCCATTCTAGGGGTATGACTAACCCTCATGAGACATACCCTCTAATATGATTGGTACCCTTTACTTCAATCCTAGCCTTAAACTTTAGATCCAATATTGTTTAGTGTATAACTCATCCTTCCCAAGTTATATTAACAGCATATGATTTGTACCCTTCACCCGTATCCCTGGAAAGATAAAATCACAGAAGGTTTGAACACAGTCTACCATATGAGTCCTGGGTATGACTCATACCTTGGCTTACGGCTCATAGTGATCCACTCGTACTCTGATCCAACCTAATTAACCAAGTCTAAGATTAAGTTAAAGAACTAAATGATCTGTTATCCACTAATACAACTCATACCCCTAAGTCATATCCATTCCAGTAACCAAAATCTATCCCACCAACTAACACTGTTCAGTTTATGACTGGACCTTACTATTCATACCCTAACATTTGGCTCATACCCATGAGTCATATTGGGTCTACAAACCAAAATTTTTGGAAATTTTCTAAGGGTCAAAACCCAGGGTATTATAGTCTCCCCCACTAGAAACAATCACCCTTGAATGACGAACAAGGTAGTGGTAACCACACACATGAGTCATTTGCATTATCAAATATATTCCTAATCTTTAATAGAGTTTGAAAACAAAAAGGCAAAGATATTAATCTTTCCTTTTACAAACGCAGAACATAAAGATGTGTTGAAGATACATATCTTCCATATGAATCCCAACAGTAGAAAATAAATGTGGATACTTGGACTTTATGTCCTCCTCCGCTTCCTAAGTAACCTCCTCCACCTTGTTGTTCTACCATAGAGCCTTAACTGAGGCAACATCCTTGGTCTACAACTGACAAACCTACCTATCCAAGATCTCAATCGAGACTTTCTCATAAGATAAAAAATTTATGATACTCTATCCATCCAAGGGAACAACTAAATAAGGATAACCAATACACTTTCTTAACATGGAAACATGATAGACCGGATGAGCCAAGATCAATCTAGAAGGAAACTCAAGCTCATAAAGAATATTATGAACTCTTTGCAAAAATACATAAAGACTCACTAATGAGTGGTAACCCTACCACTCATTTGTACTAATCATGCATATATACTACCATGTTTTGCAATAGAAACTAAGGCATTAAGTGGATTTTAAGTGCACTGGAACCAATATTTTGCAGGTATAAAGTGGAGACGATGATAATATGTGGAATAGAGCTAAAAATGGAGCAAATAGACATAAAAGGAGTGTAGCTGGAAACCTAAAATAGTTAGCCTTAGTTATGACCGCGATCGCAGTCAGTCTAGGTGGTCAGAAAGCACGATCATTGAACCTAACCGTGGTTGCATAACCGTGATCATGGACAAACACACATAATAACGGATCAGTAGGAACAGTCCTAAGGATAGATTTGTAAAATTTCATGGATGAATCCCAAATCATATATAAGCAAAAACCTTTTCTTCTTTGGGTATTACTCACTCATAACATAGTTTTGAATTCTAAGCTTGGAATCCTAATTGGGAAAATGTGTAATTAACTTGGGAGGCTCAAATTTCTTAGTTTCTTTATGAAGGATGAATGCTTGGGTTGACCCACATGGTATATTTCTCTTTACTTTCTTCATGAGTAGCTAAGTAATTTAGTTTTTAGGTTATTTTGAACTAGAGTGTAATTGTGTATGGGTATTGTGGTGTTTGCATGGATTTTAGTTGTTGAGTATGGATTTCACCATTTCTTAATCTTATGTGTTAGAATTTGATGGGTGAAAACTCTAAATCTCTAAATAGGTTTGATCAATGAAAGCTCCAAGATCTAGAAACCCTTTGTTATCCTCGAAAGAGATATTTAGGTAAATATTAGGTAACCAATAACATCCTCGAAAGAGGGTTATCGGGGGACAAAGCAATGATGAACAACTGAGCCTATGGTTTACTACCCTTTGCAATCTTAGAAATAACTTTTTAGGGGGTGTAAATCATGTCAAGAGAATCATCCTAGAAATAGGGATGCTTGGTTAAGTTTTTGGGTAGTTATATAAACTCCACACTTATTAGGTTCTCGAAAGAGCCAATGGGTGAAATCATTGGGATCCTATTGAAAGATTAACCTTAATGATATTCGAGCTAGCCTATCCGTTCATTAATAACTAAATTCCATAACAAACAAACATTATGCCACATACTTTACCTCTAAGGATACATAATCCCAAGATCTCTCCAACCCTTGAATTCAAACCAAAGATAGCATTTACCGCATATTTATTAAAGGTTGTCTGAAAATTTTTCAAAAAATTCCCCTATTTAATTATATATGTCATTTTTATTAGCATTTCGGGTAACCTTATAGTAATTTGAGTCCCGCTAGGTTTGAAGTCTATATCATTCACTCTATGAGATTCAAACCCAATTTATATTTGTTTACTTGACAATGATTGCCTCACCCCTAGGAGTAAGTTAAGCGTTATCAAAATAGCGTCATTGCTGGGGAGTGAAATATAGATTTCACTTTTGTGGTGCTATTCTTACTTGGGAATACTCGGAGTAGGGTAATTTATTTTATTTATTATTTTTGAATATTTTATAGGAGATCAAAGTGTGAATGGAGAGATAAGTGATAATGCAATTAATTGGAGCCTCTTTGATGCCCCACTTAACGATAAGGGCCAATTAAATGAGGAGAGGCAAATAAGTATAATTTGTATCCCGCCAATCAATGGGAATGGTGTGTTTTATGTTACTATCGCTATGATTCACATATTGGAAATGAAAGGATTATATGGGGTTCAAGCATATGAGGACTCAAATGTCCATTTGAAGAACTTTGTGGAAATTTGTATGCTATTTAACATAGTGCATATTACACAAGAATCCATTCGGCTTCTACTTTTTTCATTTTCAATAATAGGCGAAGCAGAGTTATGGCTCTGCTCACTTCCACCTGATTCAATTACATCTTGGGAGGAGTTTACCATGGTGTTTCTTGATAGATATTTCCCACCATAAAAAATGCTTCAAAAGTGGGATAAAATTGTGAACTTTGGGTAAATGAATGGAGAACCATTGTTTGAAGCTTGGGAGGGAATTAATGGAAAGCTAGCTTAATGTCCAAACCAAAGTCCCGAATAAAATTCTCCTTGAGATTTTCTATAGAGCTCTTGACCCATTGAAGAAAACTGTGATAGATAATGCAGTGGGTGGCTTTATAGTAAAATTACATCATCTTACGGCCTTCTGTTTGATAGTTAAAGTATCAAAACAAAACTAGAGATGGCACACCCATGATTTCAGCTCTCCTAGGACCCCTTCTACTAACTCAGTGGTGACTAATGATCAAAGAAAATGAGATGAGGAGAAGGAGTAGAACATGGCCAAGATGATGACCCAACTTGAGCTTTTAATGAAACATGTTATGGGTGCACCCAAAAAAGTAGTAAATGTCATAGAATCAAAGACTTATGAAGATGATGATAAGGCAAGAAAGTTGGATAAAGAAATTTGGTACTGGGTAAACTACTCGAAGGGTTCCAGCCCCCTATCAAAGGCAAGGTAGGAACCAAGGTTCGATGAACCGCGAATGAGAGAGAGATTGGAGAGATAGAGAACATGATTATAACCACTACATTCCTTCTCATGATACGGCTAAGGCCAAAGAGTCAAATATCATCAACCCCATAAAGTTCAAGACCAAAATTGTTTTGGCAAGAATCTTGAGTAGAGTTAAAGGTATGAACAAAATAGTCTATGAGTTGAAGGGTGACTTCTCCGTGCTCTCCCAAACGATGGTGTCTCACTCTGCCTCCATCAAATAATTAGAGACCCAAGTCGGGCAAATCTCAACGCAACTAAATGCAAGGGCTAAAGGTGGACTTTTGAGTGACACAATTACTAACCCAAAGAATAAAGTACAAGTCCTAGCAATTGTCACTAGAAGTGGAAAAGAACTTGATGAGACTCTTCGAGGAGATGTAAGTGAAAATATGCCCATGGTCAAGGCAAATAAGGTGACACCTCAAAGAAGAGAGGCAAATAATGAGAAATATATAGATAAAAGCAATGAGGAAGTGGGTGAAGTTGAAAAGCCACAATAATAAGTAATGCCAACCATCCATGTTCCTCCTTTGTTCCCTCAATGGTTGAATAAAAAGGAAGAGAGTGACAAATTGAGAAAATTTATGAAAAAACTTAGCAATCTTTTAATAAATGTCCCACTACTTAAGGTGATCCAAGAGATTCTGATATATACTAATTAAATGAAGAAGTTAATGTCCAAGAAAAAGCTCGTTGAATTTGATACCATTGAGGTTACTCATAGGTGCAGTGCTATAATGGATAGCAAAGTCACAGAAAAAAAATATGACCCCGAGGAGTTCTCTATACCTTGAACCATTGGGAATCATGAGTTTGCAAAAGCTCTTTGTCACCTTGGTTCAAGTATCAACCTAATGCCCTTTGTCATCTATAAGAAACTTAGCTTGGGCACTCCTACACCGACCTCAATGCAATTTTGAAGGAGGACCTCAATGCAACTTTTATTCTCTCAGCAGATTTTGTAGTATTCGATTGTGAGATGGACCAAGAGGTGCTTATCATTCTTGGTCATCCTTTCTTGGCCATCGTGAAAGCCATTATCGATCTAGAGTTGAGGGAGATTAAATTTTGAGCACAAAAAGATGAGGTCTTGTTCAAAATTCTCAAGTTAAGGAAGCAAACTGCAGAGCTACAAGTAGTGTAGATATTGTCTTTTTCATTTGAATAACCCATGCATTTATGGAAATTTGGATTGGATTGAATGAGCTTAAAAGGGAAAGTATGAAAGCCTACTTTGAAAATTTTGAGCAGGGAAAAATCTGTGAAAACTGAGTAAAATGTTGAATAGGGGAAAATAGGAGACTAAAAATACTCTCAGTTACTACGATCGTGGACCTTGTGTGCAATCACGAATTTGCAGGTATCAGTAATCGCGGTCCCCTGACCGTGGTTACTTCAGTCATTTAACTCCTAATTTCCCCTCATTTCCCTTACACTTCCTTCCAAGATTGTACTTTTAAATTTAGGCTAAATTTTGGTCAAGTTCTGAGCTCTCAAATAACCTCTTTGTACATTCATTTCTTCATCACAACTATGGTAAGTGACATAAATCCATGCTTTGATTTTCAAAAATAGTCCATAGAGTGCATGGTTAAGAAAGGGCCTAAAATTGCTAATTGTTATGCTTTCCATGTTGTTATATTTACTATTGGTGTGATGTTGGATGCATGATTAAGGTGTGCACAAGTGGAGAAATCTTGAGTATCCAATAGTGTGTACAAAAGGTAGACCAATAAGATAAGAACGCCAAGTGTTTGGTAAATTGCTTAGATGAACTTTCAATAGTAATATCTACTTTTTAAAGGGCACATTCACACACACCTGTAGAATTATTTGCATGACTTTCATTTGCACCCATGTTATAGAATAGCTAGAAGCTTAAAACTAGGAAAAATATGAGCATGCAGAGTTGACACAAAACTAGCCTCAGGTATTGTGATCATGGTCCTAGATAGCAACTGCAGTAATGTAAATGCGGTTCTGATTTGTGATCATGGTAACTTAGGATAGGTCCCAGCCAGGTCAAAAACCTGTACTTCTAATTTTTAGCTAGGCAACTCCAAGAACTTAGTCCAATGAACTTGAATGATCAATATAGCGCACTTTGCATAGTTAAAATAACATCGAAATATATAATGTGTGTTTAGTACTTTCAGGACAACCTCATGGATAAGTATGATCATATCCAATTCATGGAATCCAAATGCAACAGTGATATTTCAAATTTAAAGTTACTCTTTGAAAGAGGGACGTGTTTGGAGAATCTGCCAGAGAAACTATCAAACTTCCATGACAAACTTGAAGCCACAGGGTGGAAGTTCTTTGCCCCGGATCCATGCCTTGCAAACTTACAATGGGTCTGTTAATTTTATGCCAATATCAGTAAAGTATCTTTCTCAGACCCACTCAATATGGTTGTAAAAATTTTGGGAAAGCCGATGAAAGTTGGGGCTAAACAAATCAATAATATTTATGGGCAACCACCATGGGACATCGTGAAGAGATAGGAGTTAATATTGAAACTATTAAAGAAATTCTGTCTAGCTTGTCGCAAGTGCCAAGAGATCCCTACGCCACCGATCACCCATATGTGTCACGTGCTGATTATGATGAGTACAAGGAAGACTAAAAGAAGCAAAAATCTACTATTGATCATCTTGAGAAAGCCTGCTCTTCTTTGGCATCATCACACCGGAACCTCTAGAGCGCAAATAAAAAGATGATCATAAGTGAGAAAAAGAGGGATGAATTCTTTAAAAAGATGTGGAAAGGGGTGAAGGGCCTATGGAAGGTCCTAAAACCCCAAAATAGGCTTCCTCCATCTTGGGTGGATAGTGATGATAAGGCCCCAGCTAAGTGCTCAAATATTAAAGAGGATCGTGATGATTCAGGGTCTGAGAGTGACAGAAGACCTTGATGTGGATTCAGGGAGCACTGATTTGAGGTGGTTTTATACACTTTTGTATCATTATTCTAGCTTATATTGCCTTGTTTTAAGAGAAATTCATGTATTTAACATGTTAATATTGATATAAATAAGAGTTTAATTTTCCAAGTACATGATTACAATGTTCAAAGTATTTTTCAAACAAGTTTGTATTTAATAGTCATTTAGAGTTCAACCCGAAAAACTAGTTTTAAAAGCTTGAGCTAGGTGTGTGTCTAGTTGGTTCCGTTGGATTCTCATATGTTTATTTTTTTAAAAATATTTCAATTGTGTAATTATGAGTGGAATAACTTGTTTGTAATGTGCAAAGTTTAATTTTATTAAGTCAAGAGTCAAAATAATAAGTGGAAGATCATTGTGAATTTGCCCTATCTTAGCTTTTGTTTTGATTTGTTGTTGAGAATATTATGTTGTTTTGATCTTTAATATGTGGTGTATAATATTGTAGGAATATTTATGAGCTAAACATGGTGATATATTTATGATTAAAAGGATAAAAATTCTTTGGAAATACAGAACAAAAGATATGGGCAAAGGATAGGACGTTCAATACTTAACCAAAATTTTAGAAGCAAATTCCAGTGAGTCGACGTGAAGTCGATATATTGCATCAACATTCCCAATGCTTCCAAGTCATCAATACATTAAGTAATGAATCACGTCGCGAGTTCAACAATGACCAAAAATTCTACCGAAGCGAACTTAGAATACATATATTGTCAACCTTGTGATCTCGGGAGAGGGAATAGAGAGATAGAACATAGGAATAAACAAAGTCTGGGTTTTTATTCTTTTATAAAATAAAGAATTAAACTTAGCATCTAGGACAGGGGTGTACTTAGATGCCTTACTTGATTCATACGTAGGATGATAACTTTAATTAACTTAATTATATTATTACATCCCCACTCAATGATATAGTTGTAATCTCCATATTAGGTAAAAATTTAGAGGTTGGGAAACCATGATCATGCAATTAACCATACGAATCAACAACCAAGATAAGCAAGTTAACAAAGGAAATTCAATAACATAGTATGATTGTTCAAAGTG
>NC_061119.1:91554446-91660764 GCF_002878395.1 Capsicum annuum
AGGATATCACAAATGGCGTCACCTAATCCAAAGAATTTATGAATTTTGTTATTTTTATTTTCATAATTAGGGCAAACTATTTAAAGCCTTGTTTAGGGTTTTCTTAAGAGTTCGAACCTTGAGTTTTGAGATGATACTTAGATATTTTCTCTCTCTAACTTCTTGGCTTAAAAATCAATTATTTTGAAGAGGATTTAATCATTATTTTGTGATTTTCTATTGTGATCTAATATGAGATTCACTAGTTATTATTCATCTTGTGGTAAGTTTATCTTTCAAACATAAAATTCATCTAGTTTCTTTGATTATTATGTCATGAGCAGCTAAATTTCTTTAACTCGAATTATGGGATCTAGGGGTAGGTCTTGATAAGGTGTTGAGTGTTCAAGATTCGAAAGGTGGTAGGACTCCTTGATAATTCTGATGTTTTAATTACTGTCTGTTGGTTGCAAATAATAGATAACACCTGCTTTGATTTTCTTGAGAAAGAAATCAAATATATTGGGAAGTGGATTATCAATAAGGACTTGGAAATACTAAACTTCCATTTAATAATCAGCGCTGTAACAAGGTTGGTTAACCTGAGGTAAATTCTGGCCAGTGAATATATATTCCCTAAGTCTGAGAGGATTAGGTAATTAAATGATTAAGTAGGTCAAGAGACATTTAAGAATAACTTCGACAAATATAACTTGTTATCCTACCTACCGTGAGAATCTTGAACCACTAGTAGCATCTATCAAGTACCAAAATCCCCAGTGAACATAATTTTGGTTTTTCATAAACTCTTGATTACGAAAACTGATTAAAGTGATTAATAATTACTTGTTCAACTAAAAACCCCCCATTTCAGGAAACATCTACTATCAGTTGATTAAATGAAAAATGACTTAAGTTCACACCATATTCCCTGTGGGATCGACCCCAACCTAGTTGGGTTTTATGGTGGCAACGATCGCTTACATTCTCATTGAGATGTGTAGTTTAAGCATTATCAGCTTCTGATGCTCTATCTTAACCTACTGACATATAGAGCACTTAGCCACAAACTCTGCAACATCTCTTTTCATCCTACTCCGCCAATAGATTTCCCGCAAGTCACAATACAATTTTGTGGCCCCTTGACGGATAGAGTAACATGCACCATACGCTTCTTCAAGAATTCACTGCCTTAAGTCATCTACAATTGAAACACACAGATGACCCTAACAATGTAAAACACCATCTCCCCCTTAGGATAAAACCTTTACCCTCTAATCCTTGACTATCTCTTTTAACTCGACTAGACTGGGATCTTTATCTTGCTTTTCTTTTACCTCAAAAACTAGAGATGATTCTGAACTAATCTGAACCCATATGTCACCCTCTTTTGAATAGACTAAGAGAACGCCTAGTCTAGAAAGATGATGGACTTCCTGAGCTAAGTCTTTCTTATTATCCTTGACATGAGTAACACTACCCATAAACAGTCTACTGAGAGTGTCAAACACTACATTGGCCTTACCCGGATGATAAAGGGCACTCATGTTGTAATCTTTCAAGAGCTCTAACCACCTTCTCTGATGAAGATTAAGATCTTTCTGAGAAAAGACATAATGAAGGCTCTTATGATTGGTGAACACATCTACATGAACTCCATACAAGTAATGCCTCTAAATCTTTAAGAAAAAGACTACGGCTGCTAACTCAAGATCATTAGTAGGATAATTCTTCTCATGAGGTTTAAGCTGTCTGAAGGCATAGGCTATGACCTTACTATGCTGCATGAGGACACAACCCAAACCTACTCTTGATGCATCACAGTACACCACGAAACCATATGAACTATTTGGAAGAGCTAAACTGGTTCTGAGGTGAGTAGAGTCTTCAACTCTTGAAAACTCTTCTCACAAGGATCTGACCACTAAAAGTTGACTTTCTTCTGAGTTAATCTGGACATAGGGGATACAATAGATAAAAGTCCTTCAAAAAAACATCTGTAATAGCTAGCCAAACCCAAGAAACTCTTGATATCTGATGGAGAGATAAGTCTGGGCTAGATTTTTACTGCTTCAGTCTTTTGAGGATCTACTCTAATTCCATCACCGAAAATGATATGCCCAAGGAATGTTATTGACCTTAGAAAAAATTTGCAATTACTGAATTTGGCAAACAACTAATGATTTTTGAGAGTATGAAGTAAAATTTTGAGATGGTCTACATGATCACGCTCACTGTGAGAATAGACCAGAATATCATCTAAGAAGACTATGAAGAACATGTCCAAGTACTGCTTGAACCCACGGTTTATCAAGTCCATAAAAGCTGCTAGAGAATTGGTGATACCAAAGGACATGACAAGGAATTCAAAGTGACCATATCAAGTTCAGAAAGCTATTTTCGGAATGTCATATTCTTTGAATCTGAGCTGATGATAGCCTGATCTGAGGTCTAACTTAGAGAAATAGATGGCTCCCTAAAGTTGGACAAATAAGTCATCAATTTTGGAAAGTGGATACTTGTTCTTGACTGTGATTTTATTGAGTTGATGGTAGTCTATGCACATTCTGAGATAACCATCTTTCTTTCGCATGAATAAGACTGGTGCACCCCATGGGGAAACACTGGGTATAATGAACTCCTTATCTAAGAGATCCATCAACTCCTCTGTCAATTCTCTAAGTTTTGTTGGTGCCATTCTATATGAAGGAATAGATATAGGCTAAATATCTATAAGAATATTCATGTCAAAATCTATTTCCCTTTCTGTAGGAATCCCTGGAAGATCTTTGGAAAAGACATCTGAATATTCATTCACAACTATGATTGAATCAAGTCTGGGAGTTTTAGAACTAGTGTCCTTAATTCAGACAAGATGATAGACACATCCTTTAGATATTATTTTATATGCCCAAAGGTAGGAAATAATATGACCTCTGAAAGTGGATACACTACCCTTCTACACTAGGATGAGTTCATTCGGAAAATAAAATTAGACTATTCTATTTCTCCAGTCGACTGTGGAATAGCAGGAATGAAGCCAATCCATGCCGAGAATGATATCAAAATCAACCATCACTAATTTGACTAAGTCTGCTGAAGTGACTTTCTGAAATATCATAATCGGGAAGTTCCTGTATACCCATCGGGCTATGACGGTTTTATCCACTGGGGTAGAGACTGAGAAGGGCTCTGCTAGAATTTTGGGACCGACTCCAAATCGACTGCTATATAGGGAGTAAAAAAGACAAAAAAGCTCCTGGATCTAGAAAAGTATAAAAATGTAGATGAAAGATCTATAACGTACCAGTAACCACATCAGGAGAATTTTCCTAAATATGCCGAGAGTGGAGAGCATAGAGTCTGTTTAGGCGTTTCCCACTAGTAGCACTGGAAGTGGAACCCTGCTGACTTGGCCAACCAGACTAAGCTGAGAAGTGGAGATGACTCTGATAAATTGACTGGGGGCAGTCTCTGAATCTGTGTCCTGACTTGCCACATCCAAAATAGATATCGTTACCAGCTCTGCAAGCACCCTTATGGTTCTTACCACAAGTCTAACAAAAGGGATTTGTTCGAGCATTGCTAACACTTTCCTGAGACTTAGAGCCTGGTGGCCTAACTCTATTACCATCCCTAAACTTAGGAGCTGGAGCACTAGCTGAAGAAGGAGCTAGAACTGACGGCTTAGGACAAAATTGAGAATGATTTCCTCTTTCTGAGTTAGGCTGAGAAAAGTTGAAACTACCTGTCTTTGTTCTATTATTCTTCTTCTCCCTCATCTTAATCTTTTGATCTTCTATCTGCTGAGCATAAGTCATAAGCCTGGATAAAGTCATATCACTATTCAACATCGTAGACCTACACTCGTTGACCACACTATCGTTCATCCTAGAAATAAACTTACTCATCTTGACCCTGTTGTCTGCAACCATATGAGAGGAATATCTGGCTAATTAGGTAAACTTAAGATAATTCTCTTTCACCATCATGTTGCCCTACCTGAGGTTGACAAATTCTAACACCTTAGCTTCTCTTAGTTCTAAGGAAAAGAACCTCTCTAAGAATACGGTGACAAACTCCTCATACTCTATAGGCCCTACACCATCTATCCTTTTTGACTTCCACTACTTGTACTAAGTCTGAGAAACATCCTGCAACTAATATTCAGCTAGCTCATCACTCTCACTAGGAGTAACCCCATGATGTCTATAATTTTTTTAACCTGATCGATGAATTCCTAAGGGTCCTTATCTGACTTAGACCCGAGAAAGGATGGAGGATTTATTCAGGTGAAATCCTGAATCCTAGCTGCAATTGAATTGGCCACTGAGTTGGTCGGAACGACAGCTGGTAGTTCATTCTGAGCGGCAACTGACTGAGAAAGAGTAGTGAATGCAGCCCTAAACTCTGCATAAGAAACATGTTTGCCCAAAGGTTTTTCGGGTTGAAGGGCTGACTAATTCCCATTTCTTCTTTTAGGAGGCATGTTTTGTAGAAGAAAGGGAGAAACGGATTAGACCGAGAGATTGACTTGAGAGTATGCTCACTGGCACGACATGTATACTTAAAGAAGGGAAATTGTTCCTCAAACATCTCACAGCCTCCTGTACATAGATGTTACACGCAACACACCCATGTAAAAGACTCTACTAGATGTGACTTTCAGACTTTGTAGGACTCTTTTGAACCTTAAGCTCTGATACCAAGTTTGTAACCCGGATATGGTACCCAAAATGCTACACGGTGCTCATGACCCTGAAGGAGAACAAGCTAACCCATGACTGATATCTATACCTGTATACTACATAATATACTGTATGATTGTAAAAACATGAACTGAAAAGCCATAAGGTTCAAAACTGTAACCTAACTGATAAAGATATAGCATATGAATAGGGTATGAAATACCCAAAACAAAACTGAAGTAACATGATAGTCTGGAAAGCCTCTAACTGACTGGACTGTCTGGATAAGGAGTTGTTGGGACATGTCCTTAAGTAACTCCGACTAATGAAATAACTAAGTACTAAGATAATGAAATAAAAAATCTTATAGTCCTTGGAGGATGAGGACTCACTGCTGACTAACTGCTGATATCTGGAATCTACTAATGCTCTGTAGCTCGTGTCTCTGAACCTATGGTCTAAGACACTATAGTGCAAATGCGTCAGTACTTTGAATATACTGGTATGCATGAAAGGTAGGATGAATGCATGGGGTTCATATGCATGAAAAATACTATCTAACTGACTAACATAAATGTGAGAATACATGCTTGAAACCCTAGCTTGTTCTTGAGAAAAAATTGAGATAAACTAGTATATTTTAGGTGAAAAATGGCTAAATCACATGTTATTGGGTTTAAATAGGAGTCGGAAATTTACGCTTTTAACCCTGGACACCTCTTTTAAATTCAGTGAAATTTTCCCAAATTGGACTCGTAGCGCAACGTGGCGCTATCGCGTCGTGTCACTGGAATTTAAAAATTAAGAAATTGAGGGATAGCGCAATGCGAAGCCATCGCGTTGCCACTTTATTTACGACCTGGAAGTTTGGTGCGATGCGCCACTATTGTGAACCCCTATTGGAATTTGACAAGTGCCATTTTCTCCTATGGCACAGCGCGCCACTGACTAATATGGCGTTGTTTTACGTTGGGAACTTGAAATAGTCTTAACTTCTTACCCGGTTATCGGAATTGGGCGAATCTTATATCGATGGAAAGCTTATTGAATTTCCCACATGAAAAAAAGTGAAAATCTTACAAATTCCTCATGGAATAAACATCATTCAATTTAGAAGATAATACTAGACATTTTTGGGACAAAATTAGCTAGGAAACTTTGAAGTATTACAATAGTCTAATAGCTCACATGAAAACTTTGGGATAAGATCACAACCGTGTTTGACCCAACTGAGTCGCACCATCCCACACCAATAGCTCAACCATACCAAACCATTCAAAAGGTCATAAACCACGCCACAATCAAATAAGTTCCAAAACATAATAAAATTAATACAAAAATAAAATAATATGGAACAACCAACAATCCCATAGACTAGTGTAAGCCCCAACGTCAATACCAAAACTAAGGATAACAATAATACCAATCCCGCCCATTCCAACCCATAGCAGTACCACAAAGCCTCTAACCAAAAAAGTAATAAAATTCGGTTAGGATATGCCCCCAACCATGGCCAAAAATAATATACAAAATAAAATCAAACTGTCTGGAAATATCCATAACATGAAATGGAGCCTTTCGAAAAGATGAAAGCTCACCACTTCAATCTAAATATTGATCCCTGAGTCAATAACTATGTAGAAGGAGTAGTACATCACCCAAATATAAAGTGTGACATCATGCACATGGTCACCAAGATCAACCTCACGTCCGCAAATATGAATTTCCAGTTTTCGTCCCCCCGGGACCTCCACCTTCCACAGCTTTGCTATACATCCCGCCATTATTTCACAATTAAAACTATTACAAAGAAACCAACCAATCTATTTACCATTTATTAACCAAGGCCATTTAGTGGTGGTATCAACATACCAACCATACTTGCAGGTACTATCCATAGCAAACCATACATAGGTTTAAGGGGACTTCTAAGTGCCCTTTCATTTACCATATTAAACCACTTGGGGGATTCCATGTACCCCACAAGCATAAACATTTATCCATTGACCTTTCCAAGCCATTTAAACCATGAATAATTTCTTTACCAAGTTATAAAACAAGAAGTAGTTCCATTAAAAGTACTCAATGCAATAAAAACATTATTATAGGCATTTTTTTAAAACATATTGGGGGCATAATATAACCAAAACCAATTCCAATTACCATTGAACCAATCCCATGAAATCCAATTATCCAAAACCACCACTAATGCATATAAAGCATAATTAAAATAATGGAAAATCATAACCAACCATTTAATATCAAAAACCTTAATTCATACTTTAAAACCTAAGTCATACAATCAATGAAGTCCTAAAAAAATTAATAAAAACCATGATTTTAGTTAGAACTAACAATGAGGGAGTGGAACATGCCTTTAACCAAGATAATGATAGAAATAGATCACCAAGACAAGCCCCAAATTCCTCTAGTTAAAACCCTAGTTTTCCTTTCCCAAAAGCTTTTGAGAGAATTATATAGGGTTTTAGAAGAGTTTATAAGGGTTACTAAATAGAATAATAGGGTAAATAACCTCCCAAGTAGGTTATAAGTCATGGGACCTCATTAGGATAAGTGGGGAAATGCCCATAATACCCCTACTTAAGTTGCACAAAATCCCATTCCAGGGGTATGACTAACCCTCATGAGACATACCCTCTAATATGATTAGTACCCTTTACTTCTATCCTAGCCTCAAACTTTGGATCCAATATTGTCTAGTGTATAACTCATCCTGCCCAAGTTATATTAACAGCATATGATTTGTACCCTTCACCCGTATCCCTGGAAAGATAAAATCACAGAAGGTTTGAACACAGTCTACCATATGAGTCCTGGGTATGACTCATACCTTGGCTTACGGCTCATAGTGAGCCACTCGTACTCTGATCCAACCTAATTAACCAAGTCTAAGATTAAGTTAAAGAACCAAATGATCTGTTATCCACTAATACAACTCATACCCCTAAGTCATATCCATTCCAGTAACCAAAATCTATCCCACCAACTAACACTGTTCAGTTTATGAATGGACCTTACTATTCATACCCTAACATTTGGCTCATACCCATGAGTCATATTGGGTCTATAGACCAAAATTTTTGGAAATTTTCTAAGGGTCAAAACCCAGGGTATTATAGTCTCCCCCACTAGAAACAATCGCCCTTGAATGACGAACAAGGTAGTGGTAACCACACACATGAGTCATTTGCATTATCAAATATATTCCTAATCTTTAATAGAGTTTGAAAACAAAGAGGCAAAGATATTAATCTTTCCTTTTACAAACTCAGAACATAAAGATGTGTTGAAGATACATACCTTCCATACGAATCCCAACAGTAGAAAATAAATGTGGATACTTGGACTTTATGTCCTCCTCCGCTTCCCAAGTAGCCTCCTCCACCTTGTTGTTCTACCATAGAACCTTAACTGAGGCAACATTCTTGGTCTACAACTGACAAACCTACCTATCCAAGATCTCAATCAAGACTTTCTCATAAGACAAAAAATTTATGATACTCTATCCTTCCAAGGGAACAACCAAATATGGATAACCAATACACTTTCTCAACATGGAAACATGATAGACCGGATGAGCCAAGATCAATCGAGAAGGAAACTCCAGCTCATAAAGAAGATTATGAACTCTTTGCAAAAATACATAAAGACTCACTAATGAGTGGTAATCCTACCACTTATTCGTACTAATCATGCATGCATACTACCATGTTTTGCAACAGAAACTAAGGCATTAAGTGGATTTTAAGTGCACTGGAACCAATATTTTGCAGGTATAAAGTGGAGACGATGATAATATGTGGAATAGAGCTAAAAATGGAGCAAATAGATGCAAAATGAGTGTACCTGGAAACCTAAAATAGTTAGCCTTAGTTATGACCGCGATCGCAGTCAGTCTAGGTGGTCAGAAAGCATGATCATTGAACCTAACCGTGGTCGCATAACCGTGATCATGGACAAACACACATAATAACGGATCAGTAGGAATAGTCCTAAGGATAGATTTGTAAAATTTCATGGATGAATCCCAAATCATATATAAGCAAAAACCTTTTCTTCTTTGGGTATTACTCACTCATAACATAGTTTTGAATTCTAAGCTTGGAATCCTAATTGGGAAAGTGTGTAATTAACTTGGGAGGCTCAAATTTCTTAGTTTCTTTGTGAAGGATGAATGCTTGGGTTGACCCACATGGTATATTTCTCTTTACTTTCTTCATGAGTAGCTAAGTAATTTAGTTTTTGGGTTATTTTGAACTGGAGTGTAATTGTGTATGGGTATTGTGGTGTTTGCATGGATTTTAGTTGTTGAGTATGGATTTCACCATTTCTTAATCTTATGTGTTAGAATTTGATGGGTGAAAACTCTAAATCTCTAAATAGGTTTGATCAGTGAAATCTCCAAGATCTAGAAACCCTTTGTTATCCTCGAAAGAGATATTTTGGTAAATATTAGGTAACTAATAACATCCTCGAAAGAGGGTTATCAGGGGACAAAGCAATGATGAACAACTAAGCCTATGGTTTACTACCCTTTGCAATCTTAGAAATAACTTTTTAGGGGGTGTAAATCATGTCAAGAGAATCATCCTAGAAATAGGGATGCTTGGTTAAGTTTTTGGGTGGTTATATAAACTCCACACTTATTAGGTTCTCGAAAGAGCCAATGGGTGAAATTATTGGGATCCTATTGAAAGATTAACCTTAATGATATTCGAGCTAGCCTATCCGTTTATTAATAACTAAATTCCATAACAAACAAACATTATGCCACATACTTTACCTCTAAGGATACATAATCCCAAGATCTCTCCAACCCTTGAATTCAAACCAAAGATAGCATTTACCGCATATTTATTAAAGGTTGTCTGAAAATTTTTCAAAAAATTTCCCCATTTAATTATATATGTCATTTTCATTAGCATTTCGGGTAACCTTATAGTAATTTGAATCCCGCTAGGTTTGAAGTCTATATCATTCACTCCATGAGATTCAAACCCAATTTACATTTGTTTACTTGACAATGATTGCTTCACCCCTAGGAGTAAGTTAAGCATTATCAAAATAGCGTCGTTGCTGGGGAGTGAAATATAGATTTCACTTTTGTGGTGTTATTCTTACTTGGGAATACTCGGAGTAGGGTAATTTATTTTATTTATTATTTTTGAATATTTTATAGGAGATCAAAGTGTGAACGGAGAGATAAGTGATAATGCAATTAATTTGAGCCTCTTTGATGCCCCACTTGACGATAAGGGCCAATTAAATGACGCGAGGCAAACAAGTATAATTCGTATCCCGCCAATCAATGGGAATGGTGTGTTTTATGTTACTATCGCTATGATTCACATATTGCAAATGAAAGGATTATATGGGGTTCAAGCATATGAGGACTCAAATGTCCATTTGAATAACTTTGTGGAAGTTTGTATGCTATTTAACATAGTGCATATTACACAAGAATCCATTCGGCTTCTACTCTTTTCACTTTCAATAATAGGCGAAGGAGAGTTATGGCTCTGCTCACTTCCACCTGATTCAATTACATCTTGGGAGGAGTTTACCATGGTGTTTCTTGATAGATATTTCCCACCATAAAAAATGCTTCAAAAGTGGGATAAAATTGTGAACTTTGGGAAAATGAATGGAGAACCATTGTTTAAAGCTTGGGAGGGAATTAATGGAAAGCTAGCTTAATGTCCAAACCAAAGTCCCGAATAAAATTCTCCTTGAGATTTTCTATAGAGCTCTTGACCCATTGAACAAAACTGTGATAGATAATGCAGTGGGTGGCTCTATAGTGAAATTACATCATCTTGCGGCCTTCTGTTTGATAGTTGAAGTATCAAAACAAAACTATAGATGGCACACCCATGATTTCAATTCTCCTAGGACCCCTTCTACTAACTCAGTGGTGACTAATGAGCAAAGAAAATGAGATGAGGAGAAGGAGTAGAACATGGCCAAGATGATGACCCAACTTGAGCTTTTAATGAAACATGTTATGGGTGCACCCAAAAAAGTAGTAAATGTCATAGCATCAAAGACTTATGAAGATGATGATAAGGCAAGGAAGTTGGATAAAGAAATTTGGTACTGGGTAAACTACTCGAAGGGTTCCAGCCCCCTATCAAAGGCAAGGTAGGAACCAAGGTTGGATGAACCGCGAATGAGAGAGAGATTGGAGAGATAGGGAACATGACTATGACCACTACATTCCTTCTCATGATATGGCTAAGGCCAAAGAGTCAAATATCATCAACCCCATAAAGTTCAAAACCAAAATTGTTTTGGCAAGAATCTTGAGTAGAGTTAAAGGTATGAACAAAATGGTCTAGGAGTTGAAGGGTGACTTCTCCGTGCTGTCCCAAACGATGGTGTCTCACTCTGCCTCCATCAAATAATTAGAGACCCAAGTCGGGTAAATCTCCACGCAACTAAATGCAAGGGCTAAAGGTGGACTTTCGAGTGACACAATTAATAACCCAAAGAATAAAGGACAAGTCCTAGCAATTGTCACTAGAAGTGGAAAAGAACTTGATGAGACTCTTCGAGGAGATGTAAGTGAAAATATGCCCATGGTCAAGGCAAATAAGGTGACACCTCAAAGAAGAGAGGCAAATAATGAGAAATATATAGATAAAAGCAATGAGAAAGTGGGTGAAGTTGAAAAGCCACAATGATAAGTAATGCCAACCATCCATGTTCCTCCTTTGTTCCCTCAATGGTTGCATAAAAAGGAAGAGAGTGACAAATTGAGAAAATTTATGAAAAAACTTAGCAATCTTTTAATAAATGTCCCACTACTTGAGGTTATCTAAGAGATTCTGATATATACTAATTAAATGAAGAAATTAATGTCCAAGAAAAAGCTCGTTGAATTTGATACCATTGAGGTTACTCATAGCTGCAGTGCTATAATGGATAGCAAAGTCACAGAAAAAAATATGAACCCGAGGAGTTCTCTATACCTTGAACCATTGGGAATCATGAGTTTGCAAAAGCTCTTTGTCACCTTGGTTCAAGTATCAACCTAATGCCCTTTGTCGTCTATAAGAAACTTAGCTTGGACATTTCTACACCGACCTCAATGCAACTTTTGAAGGAGGACCTTAATGCAACTTTTATTCTCCCAGCAGATTTTGTAGTATTCGATTGTGAGATGGACCAAGAGGTGCTTATCATTCTTGGTCATCCTTTCATGGCCACCGTGAAAGCCATTGTCGATCTAGAGCTGAGGGAGATTAAATTTTGAGTACAAGAAGATGAGGTCTTGTTCAAAATTTGCAAGTTAAGAAAGCAAACTGTAGAGCTACAAGTAGTATCCGTGGTGGATGTTAAAAATGAGAGAGTGAATAATGAAGGGTTTGAGGACCAGCCGTAAGATTGAAAGAAGAAAAACATCATGCCATAATGCTAACTAAGGCGCTAAGTGGGAGGCAACTGTCTCGTATCCTTTTTTCTATGTTCCCGTAGTGTAGATATTGTCTTTTTCATTTGAATAACCCATGCATTTATGGAAATTTGGATTGCATTGAATGAGCTTAAAAAGGGAAAGTATGAAAGCCTACTTTGAAAAATTTGAGCAGGGAAAAATCTGTGAAAACTGAGTAAAATGCTGAATAGGGGAAAATAGGGGACTAAAACTACTCTCAGTTACTACGATCATGGATCCTGTGTGCAATCATGATTTTGCAGGTATCTGCAATCGCGGTCCCCTGACCGTGGTTACTTCAGTCATTTAACTCCTAATTTCCCCTCATTTCCCTTACACTCCCTTCCAAGATTGTACTTTTAAATTTAGGCTAAATTTTGGTCAAGTTCTGAGCTCTCAAATAACCTCTTTGTACATTCATTTCTTCATCACAACTGTGGTAAGTGACATGAATCCATGCTTTGATTTTCAAAAATAGGCCATAGAGTGCATGGTTAAGAAAGGGCCTAAAATTGCTAATTGTTATGCTTTCCATGTTGTTATATTTACTATTGGTGTGATGTTGGATGCATGATTAAGGTGTGCACAAGTGGAGAAATCTTGAGTATGCAATAGTGTGTACAAAAGGCAGACCAATCAGATAAGAACGCCAAGTGTTTGGTAAATTGCTTAGATGAACTTTCAATAGTAATATCTACTTTTTAAAGGGCACATTCACACACACCTGTAGAATTATTTGCATGACTTTCATTTGCACCCATGTTATAGAATATGCTAGAAGACTAAAACTAGGAAAAATATGAGCATGCAGAGTTGACACAAAACTAGCCTCAGGTGTTGTGATCATGGTCCTAGATAGCGACCGCAGTAATGTAAATGTGGTTCTAATTTGTGATCGTGGTAACTTAGGATAGGTCCCAGCCAGGTCAAAAACCTGTACTTCTAATTTTTAGCTAGGAAACTCCAAGAACTTAGTCCAATGAACTTGAATGATCAATATAGCGCACTTTGCATAGTTAAAATAACATCGAAATACATAATGTGTGTTTATTACTTTCAGGACAACCTCATGGATAAGTATGATCATATCAAATTCATGGAATCCAAATGTAACAGTGATATTTCAAAGTTAAAGTTACTCTTTGAAAGAGGGACGTGTTTGGAGAATCTGCCAGAGAAACTATCAAACTTCCATGACAAACTTGAAGACACAGGGTGGATATTCTTTGCCCCGGATCCATGCCTTGCAAACGAACAATGGGTCTGTTAATTTTATGCCAATATCAGTAAAGTATCTTTCTCAGACCCACTCAATATGGTTGTAAAAATTTTGGGAAAGTCGATGAAAGTTGGGGCTAAACAAATCAATGATATTTATGGGCAACCACCATGGGACATCTTGAAGAGATAGGAGTTAGTATTGAAACAATTAAAGAAATTCTGTCTAGCTTGCCACAAGTGTCAAGAGATCCCTACGCCACCAATCACCCATATGTGTCACGTGCTGATTATGATGAGTACAAGGAAGACTAAAAGAAGCAAAAATCTACTATTGATCATCTTGAGAAAGCCTTCTCTTCTTTGGCATCATCACACCGGAACCTCTAGAGCGCAAATAAAAAGATGATCATAAGTGAGAAAAAGAGGGATGAATTCTTTATAAAGATGCGGAAAGGGGTGAAGGGCCTATGGAAGGTCCTAAAACCCCAAAATAGGCTTCCTGCATCTTGGGTGGATAGTGATGATGAGGCCCCAGCTAAGTGCTCAAATAATAAAGAGGATGGTGATGATTCAGGGTCTGAGAGTGACAGAAGACCTTGATGTGGATTCAGGGAGCACTGATTTGAGGTGGTTTTATACACTTTTGTATCATTATTCTAGCTTATTTTGCCTTGTTTTAAGAGAAATTCATGTATTTAACTTGATAATATTGATATAAATAAGAGTTTAATTTTCCAAGTACATGATTACAATGTCCAAAGTATTTTTCAAACAAGTTTGTATTTAATAGAGTCATTTAGAGTTCAACCCGAAAAACTAGTTTTAAAAGCTTAAGCTAGGTGTGTGTCTAGTTGGTTCCGTTGGATTCTAATATGTTTATTTTTTAAAAAACATTTCAATTGTGTAATTATGAGTGGAATAACTTGTTTGTAATGTGCAAAGTTTAATTTTATTAAGTCAAGAGTCAAAATAATAAGTGGAAGATCATTGTGAATTTGCCCTATCTTAGCTTTTGTTTTGATTTGTTGTTGAGAATATTATGTTGTTTTGATCTTTAATATGTGGTGTATAATATTGTAGGAATCTTTATGAACTAAACATGGTGATATATTTATGATTAAAAGGCTAAAAATTCTTTGGAAATACAGAACAAAAGATATGGGCAAAGGATAGGACGTTCAATACTTAACCAAAATTTTAGAAGCAAATTCCAGTGAGTTGACGCGAAGTCGATATATTGCATCAACATTCCCAATGCTTCCAAGTCATCAATACATTAAGTAACGCATCACGTCGCGATTTCAACAATGACCAAAAATTCTACCGAAGCGACTTGGACTTTTTCTATTTTTTAAATACAATGGACATTGGGAATAGAGGAAACCTGGTGAAAAAATTCCTTAAATTATGTGGAAGCTCTTAATCCATTTTACATTTGGATTCTAATATATTATATTATAAATTTGGTCAACTTAGAATAGGATAAGGAGTGGACAATTACCCGAACAATATAAAAAACAAATCTTGGACTATTATCTAACACCTGGAACGGTTTTGAACAATTGGGGGAGGCTGGTACACGATTTTATTAGGTTTTAAATTGGATTATGATTATGAATATTATCAGCTAAACGTTCTTTTTCTGGTGTTAAATTCAAGAACATAAGTATTATTATTTTTGATTAATTTTGATTAATTTTTCTTATCATTGTTGGTTGTTTGTTTATTCTTGTTTTAATTATTTTAAGGATTCCTGAACTTAGAATACATATATTGTCAACCTTGTGATCTCGGGAGAGGGAATAGAGAGATAGAACATAGGAATAAACAAAGTGTGGGTTTTTATTCTTTTATAAAATAAAGAATTAAACTTAGCATCTAGGACAGGGGTGTACTTAGATGCCTTACTTGATTCATACGTAGGATGATAGCTTTAATTAACTTAATTATATTATTACATCCCCACTCAATGATATAGTTTTAATGTCCATATTAGGTAAAAGTTTAGAGGTTGGGAAACCATGATCATGCAATTAACCATACGAATCAACAACCAAGATAAACAAGTTAACAAAGGAAATTCAATAACATAGTATGATTGTTCAAAGTGCTTTAACCATGGGTTTTTCTCCATTGACTGTTTCAAGTATTTTATTTAAGTATTGTTATTTTAATATACAAAATTTCCAAACTCTTTTTGGTTAATCTTATACTAAATTAATCTAAACTGCGAACTAGAATTAAATCATTGTCAAATCAAGTCTCTGTGGGATCGATATTCGACTTTCTTGAAGGCCACTATATTGCTTGATAATACCACGTACACTTTCAAGTGCGCTTGGGCACTGTCAAGTTTTTGGCGCTATTGTTGGGGACTTGTTATTTAGCAATTTTTTATTTTAGTTTTACTTTTATATTTATTTTGTGGTTTTACGCTTGGTCTTGATTTTGTTTCTGCAGGAAATAGGTTTACAAAGTAATAAGCTGGCAATGTATCAAGACTTGGTTGAACCTAACCCAGAACCCAAGCAACTTTACCATCAACGTAGGAGAGAAACAATCATTCTCCTTATAATTCCTTAAATCCAAGAAGGCCAAGAGAGTATTGTTCCTATGGCCGAACAACAAGCAGCTGGTAGGAAGTTTAGCAAAGTGGCAGTCCTACTTCCAACGAACTTGACTTCCCCAATTCAAAGACCTGCATCTTGGGGGAATTTTGAGTTGAAACACAATATGGTCCAGTTTCTTATTAGTAGTGGGCAGTTTGCAGGGCTTTCACATGAGGATCCATAAGTTCACTTGCAGACTTTTATTGAGCTAACTGATACATTCACTTTGACTTAGGTGATTCCAGAATATGTATGGCTGACACTGTTTCCCCATTCACTTTTGGGGGAAGCTAAAAGAAGGTTGAATGTGTAGCCAGACAATTCAATCACATCCTGTGATGACTTAGCCAGAAAGTTCCTCATTAGATTCTTTCCATCAGGTAAGACTTTGAGACTTCACAGTGAGATAGTGAGCTTCAAATAGAAACC
Organism: Capsicum annuum; assembly: GCF_002878395.1. Taxonomy (NCBI): domain Eukaryota; kingdom Viridiplantae; phylum Streptophyta; class Magnoliopsida; order Solanales; family Solanaceae; genus Capsicum; species Capsicum annuum. The sequence continues at coordinate 91,570,829 of NC_061119.1, forward strand.
TAATAAAAACCTCTATCATTCTTGGGAATGCTTCAAGGCTCTTCTTCACGAGTGTCCAAACCACTAATAGTCTAATGAGGTACTTGCTCACACTTTTGTAGAAGCTCTTGATCACAATACAAAGATTTTGCTTGATTTGGCCACAGGTGGTCAAGTGCTAGAATTGACTTATGATGAGCTATACACATTACTAAACCATATAGCATAAGGAAATCCAGAGTGCTATTCAGATTCTAGAAGTTCCATGAAAAGAATTGCGGGTGTATTGGAGGTGGACAAATTCACAAACTTATCATCACGGGTATCTTTATTACAAAATTTGATCAACACTCATTTCAGTGGCATAAAGTTGGGAGCATCACAACCTACAGCCAAAGTGAATGTTATCCAAAAAGTTGTAGGTTAGTGTGAAGTATATGGAAATAGTGGTCATACGGCTACCATGTGTGTATCAAATCCAAAATCTATGATGTATGTAGGCAATGCTCAAAGGCTGAATTGTGGTAATTCTTACAACATAAAGTGGCAAACTCAGCCACCAAATCAACCATGGAATGCCCCACAGCTGCAGACTTACTCAAATCAGTCAACAAGCAACATGGCAGAGATGTTGAAACAACTCTTAGATGGGCAAGCATAACTGTTTGTGGATATAAAAAGTCAATAGATAGAATTACAGAATTGGAAAGTGTCCCAGAGAAGTTTAGAGTTTGAAGTGGGCCAATTATCACAAATACTAAATACAAGACCACAAGTTAGGTTTTCAGCAGATATAGAAAATCCAAAGCAGGTTATGGCAATCAGCTTAAGAAGTGGTAAAGAACTTCAAGGAGAACCTTCAAAGGCCACAAAGAAGGTTGATGCTGATATGGTGGCCAAATAGGCTTTCGATGAAGTTGCTAAAAATTCAAGGAAGTCTGAGTACTTGAGACCAAAAGTTGCTAAGCCAAACGTGAAGAAGACACTTTCATTGCCCTTCCCTCCAAGGAAAATAAAAGTGAAGGAGGATGCCCTATTCAAAAATTTCATTGATACATTCAAAGAGCTTCATATTAACTTAACTTTGCTAGATGTTTTGCATAGTATGCCTAAGTATGCAAAGTACTTGAGGGATGTGGTGGCGAAAAAGTTTAAATTGCAAGATGTGGGGGCAATAACACTCACTAAAGAGTGTAGTGTGGTAATGACACAGAAAATCCCTAAGAAATTAAAAGATCAAGAGAAATTTGCTATCCCTATTAAAATTGGGAATAAAAAGGTCCATGCACTGAGTGGCTTAGGGGCAAGTATAAATTTGATTCCTTTATCATTGTTTAAAACATTAGGCTTGGGAGAACCACGACCTACTACCGTGGTGTTGCAGGTGGCAGATGGGACATTTACACATCTAGATGGAATAATTGAGGATATCCTCATAAAGGTTGGTATATTCATTAAACCTGTTGACTTTATTATTCTTGATTTTAAGGCAGATGAACAAGTACCATTCATATTGGGGCATCCATTCATAGCAACCGGGGGGACCTTGATTGATGTTAGAGAAGGCACGCTCAAGATGAGGGTAGATGATAAAGATGTGGTATTTTATGTTTACAAAGCACCCAATGTAAAACCACAAATTAAAGATTTGTGTATGATAAATGCTATTAAAAGGGAAAGTGAAGGGTGCTTAGTCCATCAAAGACCTCTTCGGATTACCTGATTGAGTGGCCTAAGATGAAATCATTGTGTCCCAACATGATAAAGGTTGATGTGAAGAGAGATGGTGACTTTGAGAGTGCAAACTCAAGAGGTCTGAAACTAATGAAAAAATGGCTCCCAAAAAGGAGTAAAAGGGTAAAGGAATATGGTTAAGTTGATATGGGTCGTGCCGCGATACTAAATCAAGCGCTGCTTGGGAGGCAACCCAAGATAATTAGGTATGTTTTATTTTTAGTTTTTTAGTTTTTATTTCACATATTTTTGTTTTTGGTTGAGTCACAGGTTGATGGGAAGTATGAGTACCATAAACTTAAGCTTGAAGCATGGAAGATTGAGTGTGGGGTACCATGGATCTCATTTTTGAGTAAAGATACTACTAGCTAGGCCTAGAGGACTCATGGAGTATTTTTATATCTTACTTTTAAGTTCACTTTGGGGATAAAGTAGATTTTTAAGTGTGGGGTGGGGAAATTCCCAATTTTTGGCTCAATTCAATTTTTTTAGGTTAGGAATAAGTGAGATATTCTTGATTGGTGCTATTTTTTATTACATGATGCAAGTGCATTTGTTGTAAAAGCATGCTAATTGAGTGAATTGTTATTTTTTAAGACTCTTAGGCTCATTTTTATGATTCTTGTAATTGTTGGCTTAATTTTAAATTTATGCTATTGTTTGGTTGGGAGTCTATAATGATCCTATTGAGTTGAGCATGTTCCATGTGTGTGTGAGGTATTTTGTGTATTATTTATTGCATATGATGTCTAGAGCTTGCCCGATGTGTGTGTGAAGCAAAATAAAGAATGTGTGTTTAGGAGTAATATAGGCATTTTTCTGATAGCCTTGTTTTATACCTTGTTTTTACCTACCCTTGTGCATTATCCTAGTAAACCCCATTGAGCCTTCAATTTATTTTCTTTGGCAAACTCATAAGTAGCCTAATTCCCTAATTTGATAGAAAATAATTTGATCCAACGAGATCCTAAGTACTTTAATAAAAAACATAGTAAGGAGTTTGAGAAATTAAAGAAGGAAAAAGGTGAAATTAATGCCCCAAGGTAATAGTTATTGGTGTGATAAATGATGTGTGGTGGATGGTTGTGATATAAATAATTTTAAAAATATTGCCATGATTATGAAAAAGAGAAAAATTGATTCATGTGGTAGTAAAATATGTGTCCATCAAGTATTCGTGAAAATGCTTAAAAGAGGTGGGGCGAAAACAAAAGAATGGGGTACTTGAAAATGGTGTAATTTGGTTGTTGGAAAGAGATTTTAAATGTATGATGTAGTGTATTAAAGCTCTTAGAGAGGTTAGCCGCTATTCACAAATAGTTCCTACCTGGCCCTTAGCCTACATTACAACCCAAAAAAGTCCTAATTGATCCTAAGTTTTACAACCGATATTAATGAGGCATTACACTAAGGGAAAGCCTATGGTTCAATCTGTGTAACTTATGAATTCTTTGTGAGAGTGAGCATAATTTGATTCATGTACCCATTGTACTATAAATTGTATTATTATGAGTGATTATGGGTAACTCTTTTGTTGTGAGGTGCACTTGTTTGATGAATGTGGGTGATTTCTATTATATCCTTGATTGAATGATAAACATAACTTTGTCACTTAGGTGAGTCGATTCTTGAGGTTAGGATGTTTTGAAGTAGTGTTCTTGAGCTTTCAATTTTGTAAATAGCATGCTTTGAGTAGAAACTTGCATTCCATGTAGTCATTGTAGTACTAACTTGAGTGTCTTGCATTTAGTAGAAGTGCATCATCACCTCAGATTTTTATGCTTAGAGTAAAGAGTTGTTCGAGGACGAACAAGAGTTTAATTGTGGGGTGATGATCTGAGGTGGTTTTATACACTTTTATATCATTATTCTAGCTTATTTCACCTTATTTTAAGAGAAATTCGCGTGCTTAACGTGTTAATATTGATATGATTAAGAATTTAAGTGTCCTAGTGCGTGATTACATTGTCCAAAGTATTTTTCCAACAAGTTTGTATTTAATTGAGTCATTTAGAGTTCAACCCAAAAAACTAGTATTACTAGCTTAAGCTAGGTGTGTGTTTAGTTGGTTCCGTTGGATTATAATGTGTTTAATTTGTTCCAAATGGTTTAACTGTGTAATTATGAGTGAAATAACTTGCTCGTAATGTGAAAAGCTTAATTTTATTAAGTCAAGAGTCGAAATAATAACTGGAAGATCATTACGAATTTGTATTATCTCAACTTTTGTTTTGATTTATTGTTGAGAATATTGTGTTGTTTGCTCTTTAATATGTGGTGTTTGATACTGTAGGAGGATTTATGAGCTAAACATGGTGATATATTGATGATTTAAAGGCAAAAAATTTATTGGAAATACACTACAAAAGGCATGGACAAAGAATAGGACGTTCAACACTTAACCAAAATTTTAGAAGTAAATTCGAGTGAGTCGAAGAAAAGTCCACACGTTGTGTCAACATTCCCATTGCTGCCAGGTCATCAACGCATTAACTAACGCGTCGCATCTCGAGTTCAACAACGACCAAAAAATCTGCCAACACGGATTGGACTTTGTCCATTTTTTAAATACAAGTGGCATTGGGAAAAGAGGAAATCTGGTGGAAAAATTCCTTAAATTACGTGCCAGCTTTTAATCCCTTTCACATTTGGATTCTAATATATAATATTATATATTTGGTCAACTTAGAATAGAATAATGAGCGGGCAATTACCTGGACAACATAAAAAACAAATCTTGGATGATTATTTAACACCTGGAATGGTTTGGAACAATTGGGAGGAGGCTGCTACATGATTTTATTAGGCTTTAAATTTTTTATTTATATTTTAATTTTTTAATATCATGTATTCAATCAATCGGATTGTTATTATGAATATTATCGGTTAAACGTCCTCTTTCTGGGGTTAAAGCCAAGAACATGAGTATTATTGTTTTGGATTAATTTCGATTAATTTTGCTTATCATTGTTGGTTATTTGTTTATTCTTGTTTTAATTATTGTAAGGATTCACAACCCTTAGAATACATATATTATCAACCATGTGATCTCGGGAGATGGAATAGGGAGACAGAACATGGGAATAAACAAAGTGTGGGTTTTTATTCTTTTATAAAATAAAGAATTAAACTTAGCATCTAGGACAGGGGTGTACTTAGATGCCTTACTTGATTCATACGTAGGATTATAGATTTAATTAACTTAATTGGAATATTACATCCCCGCTTAACGATGTAGTTGTAATTTCCATATTACGTGTAATATTAGATTTTGGAAAATTATGATCATGCAATTAACCCTACGAATCAACAAGTAGGATAAGCAAGTTAATGAAGAAAATTCAATGACATAGTATGATTGTTAGAAGTTCTTTAACCCTAGGTTTTTCTCTATTGATTGTTTGATGTATTTTAATTTATGCATTGTTATTTTAATTTACAAAATTTCCAAAGTCTTTTTGGTTACTCTTGCACTAAATTAATCTAAAATGTGAACTAGAATTAAATTGTTGTCAAATCAAGTCTCTATGGGATCGATATTCGGCTTTCTTGAAGGCCACTATATTTCTTGATAAGATCACATATACTTGCGTGTGCGCTTGGGCTCTGTCAAGCACCCTTATCTCTTTTATCCTTGATTATTTATGCAGTGGGGACATTTCTACCTTTTCAGTTGGTGGTGTCTCCATATTTATTTGATTTGGGCATGTATTATTGATATTCTGCATACTTTTTTGCCCTTTTTGATAATTCTTATTTTTTATTTGGGCTGTAATATTCAGGAACTCTAATGGTGCCCACATCTGCATGGACTAGTATTTGTTCTTATTTCATTAATTTGTGATTTTAGTTTCTAACCATAGATGCAAGGAAAGTTTGATTACCTGTGGCATCGATGATTGCGGATTCGCATTTACACTCATTGGTGAAGTCTTAGTAACCATATGAAAGTTCGCCCATACTATAGTTTGCAATATATGACGATAGTTCGGGTTGTTTCCATAAGTATCAAACTTATGCATGATTCGGGTACAAAAGCAAACACCCCCCTCCGTTTGAAAAATTTTGCAGAAGTCAAAGGCATAGACTTGAGCAACTTTGTGACAACATTCTCTCTGTTTCTTTGACTCCAAAAGTTGATTACGGAAAAATAGGGGATACTCCACCCTTGTCTCGAGCGAGGAGAACAAATGGCCCTCCTTGACAACATTCGCATACCTTGAGTGTGAGCTTAATTGTCTAAATCTTATGTGTACTTGTACTATCTAGAACTTGCCCCATTAGTCTTTCAAACTTAATTTTGGTTGTGCTAGGTGGGTAAAATGATCATAAGCCATCTTGTGATTTTGGAAGCATACTTTAGCCTAAAATGTCCACCAATACATAGGAGTTACCCCTAGTCACCCTCTTTGAGCCTTTGGACTTTTCTTTGGCAACCACATTTTAAGTTGTGACCCTTCTGCTTACTCTCTCTTGAACCCTAACCTCCTTGAACTTAAGAATAAAAATTGAGGCTAAAATCCTAAGTTGGGGGGTGATGGAAAGAGAAAGGAAGTCTAGTGAGCCACAAAGTCATAAAAATAAAAAGAACCTTCAAATCTAGCAAGTAGCATTTTACTTTGAAGGTAAAGATAGTGCAATGAAAGAATGAGTTGCATAAAGCTTGAGGTAAGCATAAGAAGTAAGGAAAAGAGGTCAAAAGACTCTGGGTTAAGCAAAAGAGATAAAGTGGGTGTAGCAACAGAAGACAAAGAAGTGGCCCAATAATAAAAAAGTGATGAGTATATGATGTAGAAGTTCAAGGAGGGTATAGCCTTATTGTCCTTAATTGCTATCCTACCCTATCATAAACCTACATTACAAGATCAAAATACCCTTTGTGATTTCTAACCTAGTATGGTCATTGAAGTGGCGATTAAAAATAGGGGCAAGCCTATGGCATGGTACTTGTAACATGGAGAGTTCCTTGAGAGAGTGAGTGATTGAACTTAAATTTCCTTGTTGCGTAATTGGTAACTAGGTGCGTGAATCGTTCTTTCTTGTGAGGGGGCATGTGAGTTAATTAAGGTGGGTGATTTTTCATCTTCTGTGCAATGGGAAGAGTGGATGTATAAAATAATTGTACCCGTCTTATGAGTCACTTCTATAGTGTTAGTAATTGTCACATAGTCGCTCCCCAAGATCTATTGCATCCTTCGTCACTCCATTTTATGATGAGGGGAATTGTTAATACTTTTCTATCTATGTAAGAAAAGCTTTTTGTGGTAGCAACCAAGTTGGAGTCTTTATGGTCATTAGGAACAAAAATAAAGGCAAAAATGGAAAGGGTCTCATGGCAAGAAGAAGTGTTGCTTGAGGGCAAACAAAGGTCCAAGTTGTGGGTGTTAATGAGTGGTAATCCTACCACTCATTCACACTAATCATGTATGCATACTACCATGTTTTGTATTAAAAACATAGCATTATATGGATTTAAGTTCACTAACACCCATATTGTGCAGGTATAGAGTGGAGAAGGTGAGCATATGTGGAATGGAGCTAAAAAGGGAGGAAATGGAAGCAAAAGGAGTGCATCTAGAAACCTGAGGCAGTCAGGCTCAGTTACCACAACCGTGGTCCTCAGGCCGTGATAGCAGTCATTCTAGGTGGTTAGTAAAGCACGGTCATGAAACCTAACCGCGGTCGCAGAAAAACACACGCAATTGTGGATCAGCGAAAACAGGCACAAGGGCAGATTTGTAAAATGTCATGGATGAATCCCAAATCATATATAAGCAAAACCCTGATCACCTCATAACATAGTTTTGAATTCGTAGCTTGAAACCCTAATTGGGCAAGTATGTAATTAACTTGGGAGGCTCAAATTTCTTAGTTTCTTTGTGAAGAGTGAACGCTTGGGTTGACCCACATGGTATATTTCTCTTTACTTTCTTCATGAGTAGCTAAGTAATTTAGTCTTGGGGTTATGTTGAACTAGAGTGTAATTGTGTGTGAGTATTGTTGTGTTTGCATGGATTTTAGTTATTGAGTATAGATTTCACCATTACTTGAGCTTATGTGTTGGAATTTGATGGGTGAAAACTCCAAATCTCCAAATGGGTCTGATAAGTGAAAGCTCCAAGCTTTAGAAACCCTTTGTCATTCTTGAAGAAGGGATTTAGGTAAATATTAAGTAACCCATAACATCCTTAAAAGAGGGTTATCGGGGGACGAAGCAATGATAAACAACTAAGCCTATGGTTTATTACCCTTTGTATTCTTAGAAATAAGTGCTTAGGGAGTGTAAATAATGTCAAGAGCATCATCATAGAAATAGGGATTCTTGGTTGAGGTTTTGAGTGGTTATATAAACTCCACACTTGTTAGGTGCTTGAAAGAGCCAATGGGTGAAATCTTTGGGGTCTTATTGAAAGATTGACCTCAATGATCTTTAACCTAGACTATCCGTTAATTAACAACTAAATTCTATAATAAATGGACATTAACCTACATGCTTTACCTCTAAGGATACATAATCCCAAGATCTCCCTAACCCTTGAATTCAAACAAAAGATAGTATTTACCGCGTATTTGTTGAAGGTTGTGTGAAAAGTTTTCACAAAATTCCCCCATTTAATTATACATGTCATTTTCATTAGCATTTTGTGTAACCTTATAGTAATTTGAGTACCCCGAGGTTGGAAGTCTATTGCATTCACTCCTTAAGATTTGACGCCAATTTACATTGGTTACTTGAAAATGACCGCCTCACCCCTCAATTATGGGAGTGAGTTAAGCATTATCACCCACATGCCGGGGATGGAGCTTCTCTTTTTGCCAAACCACATTACTCATTTTATGGGAGATTACTTGAGGAAAACCTTATCCCCAACCTAAAACTATTAAGTCTCTACACCTAACATCAACATATGACTTTTGGCGACTTTGGGCAGCCTTAAGCCTATCCCGAATCACCTTCACCTTTTCCATATCATAGTAAACCATATTGAGACCAAACATATCCACCTCACCAAGCTTGAACCAACCAGTAGGAGATCTACATCTCCTACCATACAATGCCTCAAAAGGGGCCATATCAATACTATAATGATAGCTATGGTTGTAAGAAACTCCACCAAAGATAGATACTCAACCCAATGAGAATCTATTTAGATAGTATCGATGAGTTGTTTATAATTTCTGATAGATACCCAAGTATCCAAAAGATGGTTTCAATTGTCTAACTTTAACTCACTATGGTTGTTGCATGAGGCACCTTGGGGAAATATTTGACACAACTTTCACAATTCAAAGGTTGTATCTCATTTTTATAAAGAAGCAAAAGCGTGTGATAGAGTTGAATTCTAACTGGCCAAATACGAATATGAATAAATTGCGAAAAGATGATATAAAGTAATATACAACAACAAGGAATGAGTAGAAAATATGAATAAATGAAGAAAGGAAGGGATATATAGTAATGCCATATCTACATATAGGTAGGTATACGTATATCCAATGAGTACGTAGTACCTTGATTCTAATGTTCATTACTCTCAACTATACCTAAATGCTAGCAACCTAGGTTAATAGGGTCCTAGAGGCATAATAAGTGTTTCACCTTACGGTTTATTTCACCAATCTAATCCCCAAACTTCAATAATCACAACTAAGTCATAGTGTTCTACCCATAATCAATATTTACCTTCTCATTTACATGCAATATATAAAATACTTCATCTTGTGAAGTAGAGTAGATAGAAGTCCATCTCAATGCCACACTGCAAATCCTTAAATCGTGCATAAATTGTCCTTCTTTACTCCACAATCTCAAAATGTGTCCATGTTAATCAAAATTATAATCTATGTGTAATTAGGATTAAAATGACATCCATATTGTGATATTAAGGGTCAATTTAAATTTTGGGACAACAATGAGTCTGCGGGACCCGTAAATGAAATTCCAAATTGAACCTGTCATGAGGTCCCTCAAAAAATGTTGTGCTCAGAAGTTGAGCAAAAATGGAGCACAATTCGGGTCTCAAATCAAGCCTTAAAGTTTAGTAATTTAAATCCCTCATTTAAAGAATTTATTACGAATTAGGATGGAAATCAAAGGGAAATTTAATGGGAAATGACCAAAATGAATAGGCTAGCTTACCTTAGCTTATTTGGATGATTCCCCACTCTTTTACTCTCTTTGAGCTCCGAACTTAGTGTAAAAATGGTGGAAAGAATGATGGGAAATGGATGGAAGAAGAGGATTAAATAAGGTCGGGATTCGCTATCATGACTTTGATATCGCGAATGCAGTCAAGTAAAAGGAAAATCGCATGTCGCGATTGCAATTTGACCATCGCGATATGATCTGAAAAACAAAAGGAAATTGTATGTCACAATTGTGATATTGCCATTGCAAACGCGATCACACTAGTGACCTGAGGTACAAAATTTTGCTAAGTCTAGAATGGACTTTAACTGGGTGTTCGAGATTCATCCGGAACCCAGTGCGTGCAAACAAAATATGCTATCATACCAAATTTGACATTCTACACTCAATGGAACCATCAATACTTTCATTCGAGATTGTTTTGACTAAATCCTGGGCCCACACCCATAGTTTAATTTTTCACATAATCTGTCCAATAGCCCAAAATGAGTCCAAAAACCTTGTGACCTGAACCAAAGGTCCCCCCACCTAAAATTAACGTTTTAGAGCGATGGCACTATTAGAATTCTCATCTGAGGTCATCTACTAAGTGTTTTGGTTCGAGATGAAATCCTAAACAGATAAAGTTCCAAAATAAGGAAATAAGCCTAAAATCTAAATGAATTGCCTGATCATCGAACCGACAGTTTCAGCAAGTCTAAAATGACCTTAAGCCATTGCAGAAAGGCTCAAAATGCCAAAAATTCATGCAAATTGAGGAAATAATCGAGAGGGTCATTACTATATCCACTACTAAAAGGATTTCTATCAGCAAAATTCAATGGATCGAAAAATATCAAAAGCTCGAAAGGGCGAGGTACTAGTCCTGCATGCTCGAAGCACGACTTTCGAAATTACTTCTAAGAAGAGAGAACACTTACAAGGGATTTTTCCATCGATATCCCTTTTCCAACCAACCTCCACACTTTACTTCTCATATAACAAAAACTCAACTTTAACCACTAACTGGCCCTTATATAAATTGAGAAAAGATGTGCATATAAATTTGAACCGTGACACACTGATATGACACTGATGCTAACCCAATTAAACAAAGACTCATCCAAGTAATATCGCTCGTCTATACCATTGATTTTGGTAGAGGGTGTTCATTGTCAATAGTTTAACTTATGTTGAAGTCGAATCCACGAGGAGCAAAATTAGAATTCTAGTCCTATGGGTGTTAAATGCTACTAATAAGTGACCCGCAATGTGAATAAACCACAACTCATAAATAACAATGGGGGGTTGATTTTTGGAAAGAGTTTGTTAATAGAAACTCAAATCAACAAATTAAACAAAAATTATGATTTAAATTCACTATGAGAAGAATCTTGGGATTATGTCTACCTAAGGGTAAGTTATGTGTGGGTGCATGAAGATTTAGTGTACATGCTAGTTATCAACAATATGGAAGGCTAGGTTTAAGATCCTTTAATGCAACCCAAATTAGGGCCTTTTCATAATGGGCATCCTAAGTCCAACCAGGACCGAAGACCACCCGTGTTACCAAACCCAACCTCTAATTACATGCCCTGAGTTGGATGAATTCCAAACATATAACAAGATAGCATGTTTAACAACACAAAGACTTTGGGCTTAGGTTCACGATAATGATAAACCCAAACAAGCCCAACTACCCAATGCCAACCAACAACCATAACCAAACCAAAAGAATAACCAAGTTTATGTCCATAACATAACATAATAGGTTAGAATAATCATAAATACAGTCGAATGGTATCAGTCCCAATAACAATGACAAGACTAAGGCCTATACCACTGCCGACAATGCCTATACTGACCCATAGTATTTCTACCAAGCCTCTATCAAAAGTAAAACAATATTTGATAGGGACAGGCCCCCAGCCGTAGCCAAAACCATAGTCTATAAAACGACCAAAATAAGTAAAGACATCCATGAAATGAAGTAGAGCCTTCAGGAATATGGAAGCTCACCACTTCAATCAAATCAAATAGATCTCGAATTCAATCACTGAGTGGAGGAGTAGAATAGAAGGTTCCTGCATCATGTAGGGATACAGCGCCCATAGACAGGTTAGTGGGTAAACGATAGCATGTACTCAGGATAAGGATAAAATAATGCCGATCTTTAAAAGTAAGTAAAAAACCATATGTATTTACAACCATACATATATATATATCCATGTCAAGAAATAGAATCGGGTTTTCGATGCATTTAAAACCTTTAACCTGGGCATCTGTAGCTTAACCATCCTAGAACCACCCACGAGCTATATGGGTCCAGTGTTACCCCCTGAACCGGTCCCGATGGGTGTAACCCCAGGAACAGAGATACCATAAGAGTAAGGGATTCCAGTGTACCCTTCTCTCTCTATGATACATATTTACAAATGGGGATTCCCGTGTACCCCATAAGTATCATAAATGGTCTCCATAACCAATCCTCATGTCGGCAGACATGAGTTTCCAGTGTCCGTCCATTGGACTCACACCTTCACAGTTAGGTATCATATCCCTCCATTATTAACTAATCAAAACCATTAGTACACAACCAAACCATCTTTCCATTTATTATTAACCAAGGCTATAGATAGTGGTATCACCATACCGACTATAGCTTGCAAGCAATGTCCTTAGCCATCATCTTTACAGAAGGAAAAGGGATTCCCATGTACCCATTGATTACATTACTATTAAGTTCACTTAGGGGATTCTCATGTACCCCACAAGTAGTTCATTATTATGTTTGTTTGGGGGATTCCCTTGTACTCTGCAACGCTTTTAATTATACAAAACCATGACCACCGATACCTTACCATTTAACCATTTAAAACTATCCAAACCAATTAGGGTTCCATTACCAAGTTATACCATGTAATAGTTACATTAAAAGTCCAACAATATAGTAAAAGCATTCTCATAGGCATTTTATCAAATATATTAGGGGCATAGTATTTCTAAATCCAAAACCAAGTACCAATTAGCCATTCCTATGAAACCAATTGTTCAAACCACTATTATAATATGAAAACCATATGTAAAAGACATGGGAAAACCATAACCAACCATTATAACTAAAAAGCCCAATGTACAATTTAAAACCCAAACATTATCATAATTTATGCCATTAGGACAATTCATAAAACATGCATTTAATTAGAACTAACAATGAGGGAGGAGTAACATGCCTTAAATAGTGAAAAAGATAACAAGAAACCACCCTCGTAAGCCCTAAATTAATTGTATTGAAGAAACCCTAGCCTTTCTTGACCCAAGATCCTTGAGAGAGATTGGAGACAGTTTAGAATGTTTGATTGATTGCAAATAGGTTAATGAATCCCCAGAATGGTGTTTTAAGTCATGGGGTCCTAAGGAGTTATATGGGGAAATGTCCATAATACCCCCCATCTCAAACTATAAAATTTTCCCGCAGGAAGGTACGACTAACCCCCTCCAATTATACCCTACCATACGAGTGGTACCCACCACTTATACACTAGGAATCTCTTGCACTCCCTACACTATCCAACATACGACCACCAAGGAAAACTTATAACCAAACATATGACTAGTACCCTTTACCCATACCCATAAGAGAATCATGAGGGTTTGAACACTGTCCAACATACGAGTTGGATTGTACCACTATCCTCAAGACTTATGGTGAGCCAATCGTACTTAGATCCAAGTTAAGTTACTAAGTTTCATATTAAGTGAAGGAAAATTCAAACCAGTGACCTATCACCAACCATATGACTCGTACCTACTTAGTCATTCCCATTCTAGAAAATCAACCACCAAACACTAGACAACATACTACTGGGTCACCTGACCCATACCTTATCATAAAAGCTTAGGAAATCTTCTATGGAACAGAACCCAAGGTGTATTAGCCTCCTCCACTAGGATCATTCATCCTCAAATAAAGGGTAAGGCAAGCACAAACACGATTTACATCCCAACACCTCCATTCCAACTTTTAACTAAGTTAGAAAACAAAGATGCAAGGAATAAATCTTTCCTTTAATGAAGTTTGAAAATAAAAGTATGATGAAGAATACATACCTTCTACATGAATTTCCAGAACGAAAAATAGGAATGGATATTTGGACTTCATGTCCTCTTTCTCTTCCCAAGTATCCTCTTCCATTATGTGGTTTTGCTATAGATCTTTGACCGAAGCTACATCCTTGGTACGTAACCGATAAAGCAGTAGATCCAACATATCAATCGGGACCCTCTCATAAGATAAGGAATCTGAGAAACCTTCCAAAGAAATAACTGATAAAGATTATCTATATATTTTCTCATCATAGAGACATGGAAAATCGAATGAATAGTGCTCAAACTAGAAGGCAACTCTAATTTGTATGCCACATCACAAACCCTTCTCAAAACCACATAGAGACCAACATGTCGGTGACTGAGCTTCCCCTTTTCCCCAGTACTCTCTTCAAGGTATACACCTTTAGGAATACCCTATCCCCAAGCTCGAATTACAAGTCCCTTCGCCTTACATTAGCATAGGACCTTTAGAGACTTTGGGTATCCTTAAGCCTTTCTCAAATCGCCTTCACTTTCTATATTGCCCAGTAAACCAAATCCGGGAAAAATATATCCTTCTCACTAAGTTCAAACTACCAAATAGGAGATCTATACCTCCTACTATATAATGCCTCAAAAGGGGCCATACTAATAATAGAATGGTAACTATTATTGTAAGCAAACTCTACAAGAGGTAGATTCTCAACCCAGTTAGCACCATAGTAAATCACACATACGCAAAGCGTATTCTTCAATGTCTGAATAATCTTCTCTGCTTGTCTATCCATCTGCGGGTGGAAAGCAGTACTCACACTTAACTTTATACCCGACCCTTTCTAAAATGACCGCCCGAAATTAGATAAAAATTACATACTATGATCAAAATGATAGAAACTGGTAACCCATGCAACTTCACAATCTCATGAAGATGCAACTTCACATAATCCTCAGCCAAAAAGCTAGTCCTCATTGGAAAAAAGTGACCCGACTTTGTCATCCTATCCATGATAACCCAAATCAAATCATATTGATTCCGAGATCGAGGGAGATCACTAACAAAATCAATGGTGATTACTTCCCATTCTTGTTCCGGCAATTCAATTTCTTGATACAATCCTTCAGGCCTCATGTGCAGAACTTTCACTTGTTGACAAACCATGAATTTGGCCACCAAATCAGCCACATCCCTCTTTATACCACTCCCCTAATACATCTCCTTGAGATCATGATATATTATCATTGAATCGGGATGCACAATATAGAGCGATTCATGCGCCTTGGCTAATATCCTTTCTCGCAACCCATCGACATCAGGAACACATAACCTCCCTTAGTACCACAAAGTACCATCACCACTAATCTCAAATACCATCAACTTTTTCCCACCTACCTCATTCTTAAATTCATCAAGACAAGATATAACATTTGTTTCTACATGATCTCTGCACCAAGCGATGACAACACCACTTCTTGTGCCAACACACCACCCTCCTAAAAATCTAAAAGGAGAACCCCAAGGTTAGCAAGGCAGTGAATATTCTTTACCAACTTTCGCTTCTCCTTATCCACATAAGTTAGACTCCCCATATACAACCTGCTAAGAGCATCAACAACTATGTTAGCTTTACTTGGGAGGTAGTGAAGACTCATACCATAGTCCTTGAGAAGCTCATGCTATCTCCTTTGCCTAAGGTTAAGCTTTTTTTGAGTGAACACATACCGTAGACTCTAATGATCCAAGAAAATATCTACGTGCACTCTAAATAAATAGTGCTTCTAGATTTTCAATGAAACACCACTGCTAATAGCTCTAAATCATAGGTAGGATAATGTCTCTCATGTACCTTCAACTAACTAGAGTCATAGTCTATCGTCATACTATTCTTCATCCGAACAAAATCAAGTCCCACGTGGGATGTATCACAGTGAACTATAAACCCATCAGTGCCTTCAGGCAAGGTCAAAACTAGTGTCGAATTTAGCTTATCTTTCAGCATCTCAAAACTACCCTCACAAGAATCGTACCAAGAGAACTTTATCTTCTTCTGAGTCAACTTAGTCAATGAGAAAGCTATCATCGAGATACGCTCTACAAACCTCCTATAGTAGCCAGCTAACCCCAAGAAGCTTTGAATGTCGATTGGATTCCTAGGTCTAGGACACTTCTTAACACTGTAAACTTTTGTGGATCCACTATGATCCCTTCACTAAAGATAATATGACCTACAAAAGTGACAGTGTTAACCTAGAATTCACATTTTGAGAATTTGGTATACCACCACTTCTCCTTCAAGGTCTGAACATAATACAAAAGTGATTGGCACGGTCCACCTCACTTTTAGAGTACACCAAGATGTCATCGATAAACATAATGACAAATAGATCCAAAAACTAAAAGAAGACCCTATTCATCAAAGCCATGAATGTCGTAGAAGCATTGATCAGCCTAAATGACAGAACTAAGAACTCAACGTGCCCATACCGGGTACAAAAAGTGATCTTAGGGATGTCTACCTCCCTAATCTTAAGCTGATGAAACCCAAATCAAAGACCAATCCTAGAAATGAACTTAGCACCTCAAAACTGATCAAATAAGTCATCTATCCTTGGAAGAGAATACTTGTTCTTAACTGTCACCTTATTCAACTGGTGATAGTCAATGCATATCCAAAAGTAACCATCCTTCTTATACACAAATAACACTGGTTCACCCTACGGAGACACACTAGAATGGATGAAACCCTTATCCAAAATGTCCTTAAGTATCTCTTTGAGCTCCTTCAACACAGCTGGAGCCATTCTATAAGGGGGACTAGAAATTAGATGAGTGTCAAGCAAAAGATCAATACTAAATGCAATCTTCCTATCTAGAGGAACACTAGGAAGGTCATCAAGAAAGACCTCAGGAAACTCATTCACCACTGGAATAAAATGCAAAGTAGGATCCTCCAAGTGAGAATCTTTAACGCAGACTAGATGATAGAGACACCCTTTAGATATTAATTAACAAGCTCTAAGATATGATATAAAATCCCCTATTGGAGCTAGGGAACTACCCTCCTATTCAATAACTGGTTCACCAGAGAACTTTAAGACAACCTTATGAATCTGACAATTTAAGGATGCAAGTGTAACCAATTCATACCTAGAATAACATTAAAATCCATCATATCAAGATTATACAAATCTACCAAAGTCTCCTTACTACCTACAGATACCACACACCCTTATAGGATTTTTTAGTAATCACAAAGTCACCTATTAGGGTAGAAATAGATAACGTATCCAAATAACCTCAGAATTAAAACCAAAATACACAACCATAAATAGGTTCATATAAGAGAATGTGGACACTATATCAAGGAAATAATACACATCATGAGAAAAGAGTTGTAACATACCAATCACGACATCAGGCGATACCTCAAACTCCTACCAAGGCGCAAGAGCATATAACTAAATAACAATCAGTACCAGTACAAAGAGAAGAAAAAAATACAAAAACAACACCCTAAGGTGCAGAAGCAGATGAAGAGGCAACCAGAACTTTGTTCTCTCTCGAAGCTACCATACCAACCAAACAATTTCCAAGCATATAGCCTGGCTGACCATATTTGAATCACCTATCCCTCCTCTCATCATAAAAACCCCAATGCAACTAACCATAAAATATATAATAAGGACATGATAAAGCTGATTGAGCCCCACTACCCTGAGATTGGGTGCCCTGTGCCCTAAAGTTATCACCACCCTGTTGATGCCTGTCATTTGACAATTTTGGGTAAGGAGCACTAGCTGTGGAGAAAGAATCAGAACTCTCCAACTTCTTCTTTAGCCACTTACCACCATCCCTACAACTTTATTGTTAGCCACCACTCTACTCAAAGAGCCTAAACTTCTTTCCCCGCCTCTCTCATATTTTAACCTACTTTTTTTTCCTCATTCACCTATTACATTTGAACAACCAACCTAGAAATATTTATGTCCTTGATTAGTACTGCAGTCTTGCTTTCAAGGATTAACTCATAAGAAAATCTTGAAGAAAAATTTCTCATCTTGGCCCTCATATCTGACACTAATTTTGGAGCATACCTAGACAATTGGTGAAATTTCAAGGCGTACTCCTTGAGCAACATCTTCCCCTATTTCAGATTAACAAATTCCTCTACTTTTGCTTCCCTCAACTCTTAAGAAGCAATCTAGAAATACATTAGAAAAATTCTCCCATAAAGATGACTCCTCAACATCACCCCTTGCCGAATCCCATTCCTTGTACTATTGGTACACTATATTATTTAGCTAGTAGGCAAAAAAATCCACCCCTTCCACCTTTGTGGAATGCATCACCCAGGAGACAGTTTTTATCTCATCTAGAAAACCCTGAGGATCCTCCTCCACCTTAACACTAGTGAAAGTTAGAGAACTCATCCATATGAATTGGCCAACCCTGAAGGCCACAGAAGATGGAATACTATATTGACCAAGCTCAACTTGAGAAGATACCAACTGAGAAATCATATGAATCGATTGATGAAAATCAGCATTTATTACATTGGTCTGAGGAACCAGGTGAGGACTAGAGGGGGGCTGGTGAAACTCTAAAAAATTTAGAAATTGGGCCCCTAGTTTGAATATGGATCCCGTGAGTAGAGCTTTTCCCATCAATATATCCTTAGTTAGGACAGAGGATATTTCGTGCATCTCAAAACTTCAAGGAATGATACAAAAAGCCAATAAATATTAATTAGAGAAGATTCCAAAACTTAGACACCAAGTTAGAAAATAGAACACAAAGAAGAGAAATGCTCCTAAATGCCTTGTAGCCTCTCTTTTATGAGTGTGGTGCACTACATAACCTTAAAAGAGACTCTACCCATCACAACTTTGTGGACTCTCTATTGACCATTAACCTAAAGCTCTGATACTAACTTGACACGACCCTAACTAGGGCCTTGTCGTAATAGGCATCCAGAGTCTAACCAGGACCAGAGACCACCTTTGTTACCAAACCCAACCTCCAATCATATGCCCTGAGTTAGATAAATTCTGAATATATAAAAATATAGTGTGTTTAACAACACGAAGACTTTGGGATTAGGTTCACAATTATGACTAACCTAAAAAATCCCAACCAACAACCATAACCAAACAAAAATAATAACCAAGTTCATATCAATAACATCATATAATAGGATGGAATAATCATAAATATAGTCAAATTGAATCATCACCAATATCAATGACAATACTATAGCTGACATAACTACCGATACTACCCATACTGACCTATAGTAGTTCCATAAAGCCTCAATGAAAAAGTAAAATAATATTCGGTCAGGATATGCCCCCGACCATAGACAAAACCATATTTTATAAAATGACCAAAATAATTAAAGACATCCATGACATGAAATGGATCCTTCCAGAATATGAAAGCTCACCACTTTAATCCAACTAAACTGATCCCGCATTTAATCATTGAGTAGGAGGAGTATAATGGTTGGTTCCTATATCATGTGGGGATGCAGCTCCCAAAGATGGGTTAGCAAGTGAATGCTAGCATGCACTTAAGATAAGGATAAAATAATTCTAACCTTTAAAACCAAGTAAACAATTATATACATTCACAGCTATACATATATATATATATCCATGTCGGTAATGGGAACCGAGTTTAGTATGTATTTAAAACCTTTAACCTAGGTATGTGTAGTTTGATCATCCTAGAACTACCCATGGGCTATGTGGGTTCAGTGTTACCCCTTGAACGGGCACCGTACGTGTAGCCACATGAAATAGAGATACCATAGGAGTAGGGGATTCTAGTGTACCCTTTTCTCTCTATGATACATGTATACAAATGCAACTTAGGGGATCCAGTGTACCCCATAAGTATCATAAATGATTAACATAACCAATCCTAATGTCAGCAAATATTAGTTTCTAGGGTTCATCCATGGACAAACACCTTCACGATTAGCTAGCACACCTCGCCATTATTTCCCAATTAAAACCATTATCAAATAACCAAACCACCATTCCATTTATTATTAACCAAGGCTATAGGTAATGGTATTGTATTATCGACTATAACTTGCTAAAAATATCCTTATCCATCCTTTTAAAAGAAGCAAAAGGGATTACCATGTACCCATAGATTATATTATTATTAAATTTACTTGAGGGATTCCCATGTACCCAACAAGTAGTTCATCATTATGTTTGCTTGGGGGATTTCCTTGTACCCTTGGAGACTTTTAATTAAACTAAACCATGAACACTAAGACCTTATTATTTAGCCAAGCAATAGTAAAACCCATCATCAACAAACTATCATATGCACAAATACATTATAACCCACACATAATTGCACCTTAGTTCAACATAATCCTAAGACAATGAAATTTTATCTACGTATGAAGAAAGGAGAGAAAAATATACCCTAGGGATTGTTCATAGCATCCATTCTTTAATTATGCTAAATTCAATATCTCAAAATCAAAATACAAATGTTGCTCAAATTAGGGTTTAAACTTCAAATTCAAAATGTTCCAAGAGTGAAGAATATCCCCAATACAAAAGAGTTTTAACCTCTAAAATGAATTGAATTTGGATATGTAAATTTACACAACTACCCCTGGGCATATTCCAATATAGCCGCAATCATTGGAGTTTGTCTGCGATCATGGATACCATAATTACTGTGATACGGACACCAAAATTGTGACATTTTGACCTAGATTAACAGGATGTAATCATATCCCACTGACCGCGATAACGGTAACTGGGGCTATTTCTATTTTAGGTCTTTTAGTAGCACTTCTTTCTATTTTTTATCCTTTTTAGTTCGCATACACATCTTTTTATCTCATAACTTGTATGCTTGGAAAATGTGGAAATTAGTGTATTTCATCACAAATTTGTCTCATTAATACATTCAAATCATGGTAATGTGCACAAATATTGAGTGCAAATGAGTGATAAATTTACCACTCATCAACACCTCCAATTTAAAGATTTGCTTATCCTCAAACAACAGTACCTCTTACTATGATAAAATGCACAGATATGCTCAAATTATATGACCCAATGATCATAATTACTTCAAGCTTAGTTACTACTACAAATTGTTCTCCAAACATGGGCAAAGCTATTCTCACAAACTCTCTTAACACTTAATGCAATGTTTAAGGGTGCAAAAGACATCAAAAAGTAACCATGCAACAATTTTTAATACTCTATATGTGACTCTCATTTGACCTAACTACCTTATACTCCTTTTGCCTCATTTTTTGGGAAATGATAAAATCACCTACCTCAACTTATTTATAGACCTCCTTATAAGAAGAAAAATTTCACACACCAAGTTATCAAATATACAACAAGGGATATAAGTGAAAATCTCTCTTTCACACAAGGATTCTAATGCTAACATGTACCATGCCCGAGTCTTGCCCCTATTTTTAATCTCCACTACAATGAATACACTTAGTTAAAGATCTTAAAGGGCTTTTTAATCTTATAATAAAGGTTATTGGTAGGGTAGGATATCACTTAGGAATAATATGGCTATGCCCTCCTTGAACATCTATATCACACTATTCCATCCAACTTTTGATCATGGACCACTTTTTTTATTTTTAGTCTTTACATATGTGCCTACTTTTATGTGGGTACAAAGGGAGACTCGGCTACATATAATTTTCAACCAAATTTAAGCCTCGACAGTGAAGTCATACATATGTACCCATCATTTATATGTCAAGTTCTCTAAGTGTGAGTTTTGATTGAAGGTTGTGACTTTTCTAGGTCAGGTTATCTCCCATAAAGGGATCATAGTAGATCTACAAAAGGTAACAACAGTTAAAAAGTTGCCTAGACTTATAAATACAACCTATATTTAGCGTTTCTTGGGTCTATCCGACTACTATAGGAGATTTGTGGAAAAAATTTTTATGATAGTTGTTCTATTGACTAGGTTGACCCTGAATAAGGTTAAGTTCTTGTGGCCGTATGCATATGAGGGTGTTTTTAAAAGTTGAAGGATAAATTGATTTCGACTCCAGTTTTGACCTTACTCAAGGTTAATGATGGTTTTGTAGTATATTGTGATGCTTTCTTATATTGCGCTTGGTTGTGTATTGATGCAACATGGTAGGGTGGTGTCCTATGCTTCTAGGTAGTTGAAAGTTCATGAGAAGAACTACCCTACTTATGACTTAGAGTTTTTAGTTGTGGTATTTGCATTAAAGATTTGGCGTCACTACCTTTATGGCCTTCATGTTGACATCTTTTTTGGTCAAAATAGCCTTTGATATATGTTTACTCAGAAGGAGTTGAATCTTAGACAAAGGCGATTGCTTGAGTTGCTAAAGAACTTCAACATGAGTCTCCATTACCATCTAGGTAAAGCTAACATAACTAGTAATGCTCTTAGTAGGTTTTCCATAGGGAGTTTAGCTCATTTATATAAGGACGAGTGGATTTGGTGAAGGACATTAATTACTTAGCTAATCTTGGAGTTTTTTTCATAAACTTTGAAGATGGTAGTGTATTTGTACATCCAATATTACAGTCATCTGTTGTTGTAGAGATAAAGGAAAAGAAAATGTTGGATCCTAATTTGATGAAGATTAAGAGTAATATGGGTCAGCAATAGGTTATAAATTTTTCAATTGGTGCGGATGGTATCTTAAGGTACTAAGGTAGGCTATGTGTTCTCGATGTTAATGGATTAAGGGAAAGGATTATGGTCGAGGCTCATGGATATCGGTATTCTATTCATCCTAGTTATACAAAGATGTATCATGATCTTAGGGAGTTTTATAGGTGGAATAATATAAAGTAGGATGTGGCTAGCTATGTGGATATGTGTATGGTATATCAACAAGTGAAAGTTGAGCACTTGAGACCCGGTGGTTTGTACCAAGAGATAGGGTGGCCCAAATGGAAATGGGAAGTGATTAATATTAATTTCATCACTAGTCTTCCCTAGTCTCAGAATCAATGAGATTTTATTTAGGCCATTATGGATAGAATGACCAAGTCAGCTCATTTCATGTTAGTGTGGACTAGTTATTTTATGGAGGGTTAGGCGAAGTTGTATCTTGCAGATATTATGAAGTTGCATGGTTCTCCTACTTCTATCATCTTAGATCGTGGTACTCCATTCTCATGTTATTTTTAGAAGTCATTTAAGAGAGTTTTGGGAACTAAGGTGTGCTTTAGTACCACTTTTTACCCAAAGATGGATAGACAAGCGAAAGGACTATCCAAACATTGGAAGATAGATTGTGTACTTGTGTGATTTATTATGGTGGTAGTTGGTATGACCATTTTCCTTTGATTGAATTTTCCTATACCAATAGTTTCTATTCAAGCATTGGTATGGCTCCTTTTGAGGTATTGTATGGTAGGATATGTCATTCTCCTATTGGGTGGTATAAAGTTGGTGAGGGTAAGTTGCTTGGCCTTAATTTGGTTCCCCAAGTGTTGGAGAAAGTGAAGGTGATTTGTGATAGGTTGAAAACCTCTCAAAGTAGCCAAAAGTTCTATACAAATATAAGGCGTAGGGATTGGGAGTTTAATGTTAGTGATTGGGTATTCTTGAAGGTATCTCCCATTAAGAGAGTGATACAATTTGGTAAAAAGGAAAAGCTTAGTCCCTATTTTGTCGGTCCATATTTGATTGTAAAGAGGGTTGGTAATGTTTCCTATGAGTTGGAGTTTCCCTCTAGTTTACAGCTTCATCCATCCGGTATTCCATGTGTTCAGGTTGCGAAAATGTATCGGTGACCCTTCGTTTGTTGTTTCTTTGGAGGATATTGGTATTTCGGACACTTTGTCCTATGAGGAGGTCGAGGATCAGATCCTAGATTGACAAGTTCACCAGTTACAAACAAAATACGTGACTTCGATGAAGGTTCTATAGAGGAACCAAAAGTCTGAGGAAGCTACTTAGGATGCGGAAAAGGACATGAAGTCCAAGTATCTGCATTTGTTTTATGTTCTGAAAACTCGTGCTTGAGGTATGTGTTAATCTTCTTAACTTGATTTATGTCTTTGATAGGAAAAATGGTACAAGTCCCTCAACTTTAAATTAAGAAAATATTTTGATATACTATGGGTTCGAGTCCCAAAGTCAATTGAATTAATTGTTGAGTGATAATGATCATGCCATGTGTCTTATTCTTGTTGTAGATCTTTGTTTTCTAACTTTCTTAAAGGTTATTTTGATTTTTTATAATTTATTAACTCATTCTTGTTCTTGTCTTACCTGTCATTCGAGGACGAATGATTCAAGTAGGGGAGAATTGAAACACCTAGTCTTTGAAACCATAGAAAAATTCCCTTAGTTGAGGTTTCTGGGCAAGGTACGACTCAAGGGTACTAGTAGGATACGACTTGGGGTCTCTCACTCATATGTTAGGCAGTGTAGTGGGGGTTATATTCTATCCAAGGTATGGTTTAGCCTCCCCTAAGTTGTATGTTAGGGTATGGGTCGTATGTTGCCTAGTCATATGATGCCATATGCTTAGCCTAGTTGAATCTGTCGAAGGTACAACTTAAGGTACGATTTAGGGTACTATTTTGCTCCCTAAATTATGATTTAGATTTGCATGTTCATATTTTAAATAATTTAGGGGTCCATGGTGAAGCCTAGGGTATGAGTTAGGATACCACTCGTACCCTAGGGTACGGTCTAAGTGTAGAATTCGTACCCTCCCGGGTGCAACTTTCAACTTTTAAGCTGAGGGCATTTTAAACATTTCCCACCCCTAAAACTTTATGGACCATGACTTATAACCTTATTTATACCTTCATTATTCACATATACAAGATCAAAAACATCCCAAAATCCTCTCCAAAACTTCTCACTCAAGATTGAAGCTAAGGTTTCAACAGGTTTCCTTCTAAAAGATTGAAGACCAAAAATCCTTCCATGAATCATCTTGTAAAAGGAATATGACTCTTCCCTTATTGTTATTTCTCAAGTATCATGGTTCTAAACATTGTTTATGAATCTTTAAGGGTGGTTTTTGAATCAAATGTTGAGGGTTTTGGTGTATAGTGATGGGTAATGTTTACTCTTGTTTAAACTTAGGTTTATACATGTTTTTGGTGATGATTAGAAAATGTGGGTGATTGTTGAATGTGGTTTAAAAAATGGGTCATGATTAACCCTAATCTTGATGGTTTTCACTTGGGTTTTAGTCATGGTAAAGGTATGCCCTGAAGGTGTTTGTGAATATGTCTAAGAGACATAACTACTTACATGCTAATAATGTTTTGAACTAAGGTAATAGCTTAATGAGTAAGAATGGTTGGTAAGTGACCTGTAAACTCCTTGTTGTCTATGTAATGAGTTAGTTGGTAACTTTGGTGGTTTGCTTGGTTAAATGGGTTAGAGTCCCTAAACATGAAATTGAATTGTGTCAAGACAAAGTTTGGTGTATAAATGCTAATGAAGAATTAATGTTGTTGTATAGGTTTTGATGACAACAAATTAACTCGAAGGGTCATAGAAACTAATATATTGAACTATCAAAGTGATTGATTGATAAACAGTCCATGAAGACCTTTTGGTCAAGGGTGGTGTTGAATTGTATCCTTGATGTCTTGAATTGACTAAGTGGGTTAGAGTCCTTCAATATTGAATTGAGTGGATGTTAATTCATGGACAAAGGGTTAGAGTCCCAATGTCAACTAATGATGGTCGTTATGGCAAAGTTCCTTGCTTAATAAACCTGCTTAAGGTTAGAGTCCCTTGCATAATGAAATGGCTTGAGGTTAGAGTCCCTTGCCTAATGAAATGTTTTGACGTTAGAGTCCCTTGCCTACTATGATTAGGAAGTTCAATCCCTCTAACAATAAGGGTGGAAGGTTTGATTCCTCTACTTCATGTTTCATGATTGGATGTTCGAGATACATGCTAAATCCTTGTTCCCTTTTTTGATGTTGATGTATCTATATGTTTATATATGTACCTATGTACATAGATGTGGTTGCTTATGATGATTTGACTTGGAGTTAAATAATGGAGCTATTTTATCCTTACCATTGAGTTACATGCTATCGTTCCAACCTCTAACTATCTCCAAACGTGATGTCCCCACACGACATAGGGGTTGGAGCTTCTTCTTCTCTTCCTGCACAATGACCAGGTGTTCGAGCGGTTCGTGTTTTGACCTTGAAGTGGTGAGCTTCCATACTTTGGATGGCATACATTTCACGTTCTTTCTATCCTATGTTATAGACTTGTTTTAGATTTGATTTTGGCTATTGTCAGGGTTATGTCCCGGCATATTTAGGCATCAGATTTGTAGAGGCTTTGTGGATGACTGTGGACTTGGTTGTGTTGTTTAGTATGTTGACATGAATGGGTTGACTAGACACTTCTTAAGTGATGATTGTTAGTCTTGTTTCCTCTATCATATTATATGCTCGGGGTTCATCCAACACTTGTGGATTGATGTGATAGTTAGATTGGGTTAACGAGGTGATCATCCATCCTTGTCGGGCTTGAGATGCCCATACGATAAGGCCCGATTTTGGGTCATGTTAGATTCTTACCATAAATCAGAAGATAGTCATGATACAAGTTTATAATTAAGCTCCCAAGTCACCCACGAAGACCAATTTGTGATTAGCACACCACATTAGGGTTTCAAGCTCTCAATGGAGGAAGAAAATGGCCAATTTTCTGCCGAAACGGCTATTTAAATAACTAGCCCAGGCCTCGATCCTAGAAATGGTATACCCATACTTAGCCATAATTACAGCATCACGATTGGGACTCTCATTGCACGATCGCGGTCCTTGCTGCAATAGCTGAACCTTGGAATTTGATTCCAAGTTTTGGCCAATGCCTCAGGATGCATCTCGAATCCAATTTTCTCAAACAAAATATGTAACCACACTAAATTCGATGTTTCAAACGTGTTAGCAAACTTGGATTTTCCATCTGAGGTCATTTCGACCAAATATGAGTCCGACACCTAAACTTTCAAATTTTTAACTTTACAATCGATAGGTCGAAATAAGTTCGTGTGTATTGAGATCCAATCCAAAGGTTTACCTAGCCTAAATTTGATATTCCGGATATAATGGCGCAGTCAGAAGTTGCATCCAAGATCGTTTCACTAAAGTTTTTGTCCGGTGGCTATTTGGAACCAACGAACACTTCTAAATAGGAAATTGGCTCTAAAAACCAAATAAACTGCTCGGTAATTGAACCGTCAATCCCAGCAAGTAATAAATGACTTAGGGCAGCTATGGAGAAGCTCAAATGGTGAAGATAAGCATAAATATGGAAAATGACCTGAAAGGTCATTACAATATACACTACTAATAGGACTTTCATCTCTGAAAGTCAACGGATAGAAAGAATCTCAAAAGCTTGAAAGGATAAGGTACTAGCCCCGCATGCTCCAAGCATGACTTCCCAGATAACTTCATTAGAAAGAAAACATTTCTATGGGATTTCTCCACAGGTATCCTTTTTCAACTAGCACTCTCATTCTACTTCCAAAATAGCCAAACCTCAATTTAGTCGTTAATTGTCTCAAACTGAACCAAGAAGGCTAATACATACAAATCTAAGCCACAACACACTTATACAATCAATATATCCACATAAATCAACAAAGCCACATCCAAACAAAAAACAAACCAAGACATGAGTCATAAAACCTGCTCCAAATCCAAAAATAACCTCCCTTTACCATTTTTTACATGCTATCTACTCCAAGCCACGAGGAAAATCACCTAAGTCTCGTCCATACTGTGTCATCACAGAGAACTCAAGGAATTGAAGCTAGCCCGCTTAAAGTCGATAAGGTAAATATGAGAATAAGCTCATAAGGCACTATCTGGACAAACAAATGGAGATAATCAACGAATAGAATCCATGCCATTGCTTCAACCAATCCGAATGAAAATCAAATTAAAATCTCAAAATCCAAGGTACAACAACTCATCACTAAATATTCCACTCCAGGATGTCTCATCCACCTAGAATGAAGTAAAACTGAATCCAACTAAAGTATATTATTCCCACAGAGTAAATCCTCCGAATTTCGTAAAGAAAACTGAAAACCAAGATCAAAACTAAAGTAACCAATATGGGGACCATGGGCTATTATTTGATCACTTATCAACTATAACCCAATCGAAGTCGAGAAGATCGAATAGGCAATCACAGAGTAGACCCAACGAACCTATAAATGAAATCTGAACAAGGACAAGTCTAAAAACAAAGTTGTATGCAAACTCTTCAACACAAAGCTGAAACCTCAATACCAAGGATGAATCGGTCGATCTCAAAATCAAAAAAAAAAAAACTAAAAATATATAGGCGATAATGCTCTGAATCTATCATACCTCCAAATCACCATTTCAAGGAGTCAAATCCAAAACTAAGCCAATAAGGCCATATTAATGTCAGCTATCCCAATCAAATCTATTATCCAAATCTGACATATCTGAGATATATCATACCAAGCCACAGTTGAGACATATCTGAAGAACAAAAACCACCACCGGGATAATCTTCGACTGAAACACAAGTAACTAACTCTATAACAGCTAGAGGAAATAAAATATAGTTGCAGAATACAAATTTTACAAAAGGATGAACCACTAGCTGAAAATGCATATAACCTACTCCATATCCGTTGGAGGGCATGAACTATCCGAACATACTTAAAAAACTTTCCAAGGATGTTAACCACACCAGAAATGGAAAAAGATCTAGCAACTTAGAAAAATGCAACTTAATCCTAGAAATAACCAATCCAATACTCCATCTAAGCAAAGAAATAGCCACAGGTACATATTATCAAGGAGAAACGCTCCACCATGCCTCACTAGGCTGAACAAACATTGAAATGGGATCTCCTGAATCCACCCAAGAATTACATCATTGAACAAGAAGTACCAATCCCAAAAGCAATTTCAAAGTTAATACCACCACCAGAGAGTCAACAACTCAAGACAAAGATCTTTCAATTCACCAACTCAAGAAGCGATCACAGGAAAGGCCACTTGCCTCTAACTTTTTAACTCCACTAGATAAAACCATATCATACCAACAAAGAAGTATCCTGTCTTCATACTAAAAACAAAGAGAACAATCATGAGGGAACAAAACCAACATACCTATGAGATGAATCCACAATATCTCAACATCAAATCAAAATCACCATCAGGCAGTAAAAAAGCCACAAATAAGGAATGGACCGCAAGTTGGTTTATCTCACAAATGGGTTATCTCGAAAGGGATAGCAAAAACAAAATCCTTAGCAACCCATGAGGCAAGTCTAGGGATCTCAAACTTAATAACAGGTAACATAACTAAATTGGCAACTCAAAAACCACAAAGAACCATGGAAGGTCAACTTACCTTCAATACCACAACATATCCCCAAATTAATCTAATACAACTAACCAAATGGGAACACTGTCAACCTCGATGCACTAGGGGGAAGAAATTATCAAATCAGGCTATATCTACTCGACCCACCAAATAATATCACAAGAAAATAAAAGTCTAACTAGATAACACTAGAGTATACAGCTACCCAACGAGGATCAAATTCATTATGTAATAGTATAAAGTAATATCAATAACTTCACATAGTGGCAGTAATCATACTAAACAGGCGGTACCAAAATAAACATCAATATCGTGTACCACTCAAGGGTTATAATAGGGCTAATGTACCAAAAAAAATATCACTTGAACCTAAAAACACACCCAAAGGGGGGGAAACATCAATATAGATCTACTCCATCCACTACTAAGAGAAATGAACCATGAAGTAGTAACGTCATCATGAATTTAACAACAAGGCACAAAATGATCGATATAAATCCATTAAGCCATATAATCATCAATAGGTATAAAAAAACCCCAAAATACATAATAAAAGATAAATGCGAGAAGTAAAAAAACACCAATCATGGTGACATTCACAGCGTCATGCCTAACGAGCATAGGAAAAATGAATCTAAATAGGTCTAATTCAGACTAACCAACTAAATCATCAACTGAGGTGCCAAGTACATAATCTCTAACTGAAGATGTCATAACATCACAAGCTGATCTAAATGCACTGAATGACTAGAAATATTATGTCAGGGACACTCCCTAGACTAATAGTCAATCTCTCTAGAGTCGTAGCAACTCCAGAAGCATCAATAAGGAGAGAACACAAACTAAGCCTAAATGGTTGGCCAACGAACGCTAAGAGCAGTCCAAAATATTATGTCAAAACTTTCAAAATAACAGCCTGTGTCAGGAACTCTAGGCTGGCGAGGAATACATGCTAACTCTAGTTGATCATCCATCTCATACTTGGGGTATTCTCAGAACCAGTGTCTCATCATGACACAACCAAACTAAGATCCTAGAATACATTGAGATAATGTCCCTCATAATCCAAAATGATCATCATGGCCCAAAGAACTATACCATACTCCATAAGTTTGATGGGGACTCTTCCCACTATGATCATCATGACTAACCAAAGAACTACTCATAGTATGGAATACTATCTATGTAGATGACATGAATCAACCCAGGTCCTTGTCGTAATAGGCATCCCAAGTCCGACTAGGACTGGATACACCCACTATTACCCAGTCCAACCTCCATTCGTAAGCCCCAAGCTGGCTGAATTTTGAGCATATAACAAGATAGCATAACTATCCAAATTCAAACTCTGGGATAGGTCTATTACCGATACTGACTCAATCAGTTCCAACCATCCGAACCCAACCAATAGCCAAACCAAACCACAAATCATAACCATGTGAATTCTATAATAGTTAAATATAATCCCTAAATAAAAGAGGATGGAACAACTAATAATACAGTCAATCAGTATCAGCCCTAATACCAATACCAATACTAAGGTTGACACCCCTATCGATCTCGCCCATTCTAACCCATAGTAGTTCCGTAAAATCCCCTAACTAAAAGAATACCAAAATTCAATTAAGACATACCCCCAACCATAGCTAAAAACTAATATCCATAAATGAACCAAAGTATAAAATAATATCCATAAAATGAAGTCTTTCAAAAAGATGGAAGCTTGCCACTTAAATCTAGTAGCTGGTCCAGAATGCCTGATAGCTAAGAAGGAGGAGTACAATAGCCAGTTCCTGCATTGTGTGGGGATATAGCTGACCAAAGATGGGTTAGCGAGTGAACCCTAGCATGAACTTAGAAAAAGGATAAAATAATGCCAACCAATAAATCTAAGTAAACCAACCATATGCATACAAACCATACATATATATAACCATGCCGGGAAAGGAAACTAAGTTTAGCATGAATTTAAAACCATTAACCTGGGTATGTGAACCTTAACTATCCTTATCCACCTATGGGTAATATGGGTCTAGTGTAACCCCCTGAATGGGCCCCGATGCTTATAGCCACATGAACTGGAGATTCCATAAGAGTAAGGGATTACCAAGTACCCTCACCCTCTATGATATATATGTACAATGTACTTAGAGGATTCCCATATACCTCATAGTATCATAAAAGGGTCGCCATGCCCTACCTCTCATGTCGACAAACATGAGTTTTCAGTGTTCGTTCATTGAACTCTAACCTTCACGGTTAGCTATCACACCCCATCATTATAGCCCAATTAAGACACATTCCAACCAACCTAACCATTATTATTAATTGAGGATATATGTAGTAGTATTGTCAAACTAACTATAACTTGAGACGATTGTCCTTAGCTAAATCTTTTAAGGTAAAGAGATTCTCGTGTACCCATTTGCCAAGTTAACTTGGGGGAGTCTCATATACCCTAGAAGTGTTCCATTATTAAGTTACTTGGGGAAGTCCTATGTACCCATAAGTTGTTCATTAACATGTTTACTTGGGGGATTCTATTATACCCCAAAAGGAGTCAAATTAACCATAACCATGGCCACCAAACCATTCTATTTAAGCCATTCCAAATATTTAGCTATTTAGGGTTCTATTATAAAGTTTAAACCATGTAATAGTTCCGTTAAATCTAACAATGTAGTAAAAACAATCCCATAGGCATTTTATCAAACACATTGGGGACATAGTATTTCCAAAACCAAAGCCAGTTACCAAATAACTATTCCCATGAAAACAATTATCCAAAACCACCATCAAAGAATATAAAAGCATAATTAAAACACAGTAAAACCATAACCAAGCATTTATAACCAAAACCCCAAATTATATTTACAAATACAAAACCATACACTAATCAAACCATAAAAACATTGTATAAAATCATGACATTTGTTGGAACTAACAATGAAGAAAGAGAACATGTCTTAAACCAAGAAGATGATGGAGATAAATTACAAACAAAAGCCCAAAATTAATCCTTAAGATGAAACTCTAGCCTTCCTTTACCTAAAAACCTTAGAGAGAATCGTAGAGTGTTTAAGAAAAGTTTCTAAGTGTTAATGAATAAAATGATTGGAAAAATAACCACCCAATAGGAATAAAAATTTTGAGGGCATGTTAGGTTAAGTGGGAAAATATCTAGATTGCCTTCACTTAATGTAAGACCCCGCAAAGTTCGCTCACAGTCTGAGCCTTAGAGCGTGTCAAGTAAAGATTAAGTTTGGCCTTAAAAGATCGAGAATTGACTTCCAAAGTGAGAAATATTTTAAATCATGTAGAATTTACCTAATATCAACTTTTTGTCATGTAGAAAATTGAATAAGCTTTTTGTCGATATCAAATTTACCTAAATCCGACACTCGAGCAAAGAGTTAGAGCCATTTTAGTGAGACAGTGTACCACCTGGTACTTTGGCGCATCGTGGAGTTAGCCAAAATGGCAATTGTCAAAATCTAGTGAGCCTCCACGATTATAGTGCATTGCGCCAAGGCTCAATTTCAGAATTATGAAATTCCAGTAGCTCACAGTGATTCCATCGCGTTGTGGTGAATCTTTTAGCGGTGTTCCAGTTTCAGATTTTAATTCCATGGGCAAAATGGTCATTTTGCTATCCCTATATATACTCTTTAACACGAGATTCAGCCACATTGAACCCAAATATTATGGTTTTCTCTCAATTTTCCTCAAGAACAAGAGCTAGGGTTCCAAAATCAAGACCCCAATCATCAAGGTTTCACCATTAATCTTTCGAGGATCAAGTAGTAAGGTATGCAAATGTTGATTATTGGGTTCTTTCCATCCAAAAAGTTCAAGAATACCTTTTAAAATTTAAAGATTACAATTTTATGAGTTTTTCATGATTCATGTTGATTGAAGTTCATGTTCATGTTATTGTTGAGTTATAATTCATGCTTTAGAATTTGCAAGCTTTGATCTTGATTTGGGTTGAATTGCATTATGTCTATGTTAAACCCCTAAAGTTGCATGTTGATTAATGTATTTATGATAATTAGATGTGGAAATTGTTGAATAACCAAAGCATGCTCCCCATATGTTTGACAAAATGCTTATGTGAAGGAATTAGAGAAATTATACCATGTTGACTAGAAATCCCCACGTGTGTGTAAGTTCATGAATGCCAAGTGTTTGTTGAAAAGCCTTAGTGAATGAATTGTGACATGTTAGCATGAACTTCCCCAGTTGTGTGCTCTTCAATGCATGTTAAGTGTTTGTTGTAAGACCTTGTTGAATGAAGTACGAGCCAATAGCATGTCTCTCTATACTATCACATGTTTATGATTTCCAAGTTCTTGAAGAGATGCTTTAATGATTGTAATGGTGAATGAAAGTCCATGGTCATGATTATTTAAAATGGTTGTGTTTTACTTTTATGTTATCAAGTCCTGGGGGTATTTATACCTGACAAATTAGTTGTTGTCTAGAGCCATGCCAGTTTTCACGATTGTCTCAATCAAGCCACGATCCTTAGAACTTAGTCAGTTATAGAATTCAGTACTCTCAGATAGTTACAGAACTTAAGAAATCTCAGTATTCCAAGTATCATTAGCATTCCAGCTTCAGTTCAGTAATCAGATCAGATCTTAGTAGTATTCAAGAATTCATTTCAGACCTCAGTAACATTCAAGTAATCAATTCAAAACTCAGTATTATTCAGTCAGATAACGATATTCAATAGTATTCCGTCAGTCTTCAGAATCAAGTGAACTCAGCTTAACTCAGTTACTCAGTATGATTAGTAACAGATTCAACTCAGTCTAGTATAGTTTAAGAAAAAGAATCAGTTCAGAGTCTTTCAGTTGGGAGTAGGACTTAGCACAGATCAAACCTAGGAATGGGGACTCACCTGTTAGAGAAGACTGAGATCCATAGGTGCAATCCCTAAGTTCCAAAACAACATAGCCAGCGTAGTTATGAGATGTCACTTGCTAGATAGGACTGACATACTCAAGGATCAGCCGTTAGTATATTATATAAATATAGGACTGATCCCAGGGGTCACCCGTTAGATAGGACTGACTCCATAAGAGAGGTCTTTACCCGTGGCACGGTACTGACACCCTTCTAACTAGGGTTATAGGTTGGACCCCAACTTAGCTAGAAGGGGCATGTCGGTTAAATAAATACTTCCCACAGTCTAAGTTTCAGAATCAGTCAATAAAGGAACTCAGCTCAGTAGTACAGAGTATGTACTGTCAGATACAGTCAATCATTATGATTATCAACAGACTCAGAGATCACCCGCTAGATAGGTCTAGTCTCAAATTCAGTTAATCAGCTTCAGTACCATCAGATTCAGAGATCACCCGCTAGATTGGACTGATCTCAGACTAAGTCAAATCATATTCATTATTAGTGTATACAGAGATCACCCGCTAGATAGGACTAGTCTCAAATTAAGATAAGTACTCTCATTATCAGTAGATACAGAGATCACCCGCTATATAGGATGGATCTCAGATTTTAGTCGAGCATTCCCATTATCATTAGATTCAGAGATCACCCGCTAGATAGGACTGATCTCAACTTTAGTACTCAGTTATCAATATTAGAAGATTTAGTTATTCAGTATCTCAGTATTAGAAGTGAGTTTAGATGTCAGTAAAGCAGAATCCGAGTATCAATATTCAGAGTCACGATGATTTCAGTTATGGTTTGTGCATTCCTGCATATGTCCTCATTCAGTATTCTCATGTTATTCAGTTAAGCTATGTTCATGAATAAGCCCTTGCATTTATACTTACCTCATCTTACATACCAGTATATTCAAAGTGCTGACGCATACTTTTCTCTTTCACTATGGTGTCTTATACCATAGGTTCAGAAATGCGAGATCTAGAGCACCCTTAGCAGTCCTGACTCCGTCACCAGCAGTAGACGTAGCAGTGAGTCCTCCTCATTCCAGGATGATCCTTATTTTATTATGGCATTAGATTAAGTTTATTTTCAGTAGACGGAGTTAGATGGGGACATATCCCATCAGCTCCACAGTTCAAACAGTCAGAGGATTTTCGGACAGATGTATTAGCATTAAGTTTTCAGTATTGATTATTTTAGACGTTTTACATTATGGCAAGCTTCCGCCAGTTTTCCGCATGTATTACATTATATTATGAAGTG
Organism: Capsicum annuum; assembly: GCF_002878395.1. Lineage (NCBI taxonomy): Eukaryota > Viridiplantae > Streptophyta > Magnoliopsida > Solanales > Solanaceae > Capsicum > Capsicum annuum. Next base: position 91,606,315 of record NC_061119.1, read on the forward strand.
CTCAGTACACGTACCAGAAAAGGGTTAGCATGTGGTCCTTCGAGATCGTAAGCACCATCTAGCATTCCGGTTATAGAAAATCATGGCATAACACTTAAACTCCAAGGTGGGTACGACTATCCATACCAGTCGTACCCTCCAATATGAGTGGTACCCACCACTCGTACCCAAGGCCATATCCCTTGGATCAAACACTATCCAAGGTACGACTTATACTAAACCGTATTATATCCAAGTATACGACTAGTACCCATGATCCGTACCCCTGGCAGAATAGAATTCCAAGAGGTTTGAAGATAGAACACCATACGAGTACATGGTATGACTCCTATCCTGGCTTACGGCTCATAATAATCCACTCGCACTTAGATCAAACTTAAGTTACCAAGTATAAGACTAAGTAACCAAACAACCCATATTCACCGATATGAACTGTACCACCCAAGTCATATCCATTCTAGGAACCAAATCCAACCCACCAACCAATACTGGTCAGCATACACCTAGCCCATACCACTCATATCCCGGTATATGAGTCATTTACCCTAGTCATATCCTGTCAAGAGACTAGAAATCTAGGAAATTTTCTAAGGGCCAAAAACCCAGTGTGTTTCAGTTTCCCCACTAGGAACATTCATCCGAGAATGACGAACAAGGTAGGGTAACCACAAGCATAATTCATTTGTATTATCAAATATCAACCCAACCTTTAACCAAGTTTAAAAGCACAGATGCAAAGATATTAATATTTCCTTTAACAAACTCAAAAACTAAAGATGTGTTCAACTATACAAACCTTCCTCGTGAATCCCAGGAGCAAAAAATAGATATGGGTACTTAGACTTCATGTCCTCCTCCGCTTCCCATATAGCCTTTTCCACCTTATGGTTCTACCATAGAACTTCAACTGGAGCCATATTGTTGGTCTGTAACCGACGAACCTGCCGATCTAGTACCTTAACTAGGACTTTTTCATAAGATAGAGAATCTGAGATACCCAAGCCCTCCAAAGGAACCACTGAAGAAGGATCACCAAGACACTTCCTTAACATGGAGACATGAAATACCGAATAAATGGAGCTCAAATTAGAAGGCAACTCTAATTCATAAGCAATATTACCAACCCTCCACAAAATCACATAAGGACCAAAAAATCGAGGACTAAGATTTTTTTCTTACCAAAGTGCATCACTCCCTTCATGGGAGATACCTTTAGGAACACTTTGTCCCTAACTTCAAACTCTAAATCTCTACGCCTTACATTTACATAGGACTTTTGGTGACTTTGGGTAGCCTTAAGCCTATCTTGAATCACCTTCACCTTTCATATATCCTGATAATCCAAATTTGAACTAAACATGTCCTCCTCACAAAGCTCAAACCATCTAATAGGAGATCTACACCTCTTACCATACAATGCCTCAAAAGGGGCCATCCCAATACTAGAATGATAGCTATTGTTGCACGAAAACTCTACCAAAGGTAGATGCTCAACCCAAATTCCTCCATAATTAGTCATACATGTCCGAAGCATATCCTCCAATATCTGAAAGTCCTTTTCGCTTGCCCATCCATCTGAGGATGAAAAGCAGTACTCAAACTTGCCTTAGTACCTAATCCCTTTTGAAAAGACCACCAGAAATAAGATTAAAACTGCATAACACGATCAGAGATAATCGAAAAGGGCACCCCATGCATCTTTACAACCTCCTAAAGATACAACTTTGCATAATTCTCCACCAAAAAAGGTAGCCTTCACTGGCAAGAAGTGAGCAGACTTCGTCATCCAATCCATGAAGTCCTAAAATGAATCAAATTAGTTCCGCGACTGAGGAAGACCTGTAATGAAATCTATATTGATCACCTCTCAATTCTACTTGGGCAAATCAATTTCTTGATACAACCCTCCAGGCCTCATGTGATCAACTTTAACTTGTTCCCACACCATGTACTTGGATACAAAATCAGCCAGTCCCTCTTTATACTATTCCACTAATAGATCTCCTTGAAATCATGATACATCTTTGGTGAGCCAGGATGAACAACATAGCATGATTCATGCATCTCAGCCAAGATCCTTTGTCATAACCCATGACGTCACCATCACTACTGATCTCATACACCACTAACTTTTTTCCCTCCAACGTCACTCTTGATTTTCATCAAGATAGGATCCAGCATTTGCTTCTCCTTAAGTTCCGAACTAAGAAATGATCAAACCACTTCTTACACCGTCACACCACCATCCTTAGAGTCCAAGAGACGAACTCCAAGATTAGTCAAGCAGTGAATATCCTTCATCAATTCCCATTTACCTTCCTTCACGTGAGCCAAACTCCCTATGGATAACCTGCTAAGAGCATCAACAACCATATTAGCCTTACCTGGGTAGTAGTAAAGACTTATATCATAATCCTTAAGAAGCTCAACCCACCTTCTCTACCTGAGATTAAGCTCTTTCTAAGTGAACACGTGCTGAAGACTCTTGTGATCATAAAAGATATCCACATGAACACTATACAAATAATGCCGCCATATTTTCAAAGCAAATATATCCGCCAATAACTTCAAATTATGAGCAGGATAATTCCTTTCATATACCTTCAACCGCCTGGAAGCATAGGCAACCACCTTTCCATGCTACATCAAAACATAACCAAGTCTACCAGCGATGCATCACAATAAACCACAAAACCATTGATGCCTATTGACAAGGTCAGGATTGGAGCCGAAGTCAACTTATCCTTCAACTTCTCAAAACTCCTTTCACAAGAATCCGATAAAGAAAATTTAACCTTCTTCTAAGTCAACTTAGTCAAAGAAATAACTATCAAAGAAAAGCTTTCCACAAATCGCCTATAATACCTGTCCAAACCTAAGAAGCTTCGGATATTGGATGGAGTCATGGGTCTAGGCTGCCTCTTCACCATAGCTACCTTCTACAGATCCACCATTATCTCTTCACTAGAAATAATATAGCCCAAGAAAGTCATAGCATTCAACAAAAACTCACACTTAGAGAACTTGGCATACAACTGTTGTTCTTTTAAGGTCTGCAGCACAACATAGAGGTGATCAGCATGATCCACCTCACTCTTGAATTAAACCAAAATGTCATCAATAAACACAATGATGAAGAGATCCAAATACTGTCTGAATGCTTTGTTTTTCAAGTTCATAAATATTACCAGAGCATTAGTCTACCTAAATAACATCACCAAGAACTCAAAATGCCTATACCAAGTATGAAAAGCCATCTTAGGGATATACACCTCCCTAATCTTACACTAATGGTACCCATATTGAAGATCTATCTTAGAGAAGAACTTGGCACCCTGTAACTGATCAAATAGATCATCTATCCTTGGGAGAGGATCTTATTCTTGATCATTACCTTATTTAACTGTTTGTACTCAATGCATATCCAAAGGGAACCATCCTTATTGTGCACAGACAACACCGGTGCACCCCATGGAGAAATACTAAGATAAATAAACCCTTTATCTAGAAGATCCTTAAGTTTCTACTTCAGTTAGCTCAACTCAACTAGAGTCATTCTATATGGAGGAATAAAAATTGGACGAGCGTCCAAAATAAAATCAATACCAAAATCTATTTCTCTATCTAGAGAAACACCAGGAAGATCATTCAGAAAAACTTTTGGAAAATTATTAACCACAGGAACCGAAGACAAAGAAGGACCTTTCAAATTAGAATCTTTAACCCAGACAAAGTGATGAAGACAACCCTTAGAGATTAACCTCCGAGCTCTAAGATAAGAAATAAACCTTTCCCTATGAGCTAAGGAACTACCTCCTATTCTATAATTGGCTCACTAGGGAACTTAAAGATAACCCTACGAGTTCGACAATCAACAGACGCATAACAAGAATGAAACTAATCCATACCTAGGATTATATCAAAATCTACCATATCCAACTCAAATAGATCTACCAAGGTTTGCTTGCCACCAGCAGCTACTATAAACCCCCTATAGACTCTCTTAGCAATAACTGAGTTACCTACGGGGTAGAAACAGTAAAAGGATTCAAAATAATTTACGAATCAAAACCAAAAGCCACAACCACATATGGAGTCACATAAGAAAGAATGGACCCCGAATAAAGCAACAATATATGTCATAAGAAAAAAGTTGTAATGTACTAGTAATGACATCAGATGTTGCCTTAAATTCCTACCGGGATGCCAAAGCATACAACCTGTTCCAACCGACACTAGAACTAGGAGAAGTAATAGAAGTAGATACCATACCACTAGGTGCAAGAGTAGAAAATAAAGCCATATATATCTTATTCGCCCCCATAGCAACCTTATTGACCAGACAAACCTTGAGTAGATGGCCTACCTGGCCATACTTGAAGCACTTGTCCCTTCCTTCATCACAATAACCTCGATGAGTACAAAAATAGAATCGACAAAGAGGACACGAAGAATTTGACTGACCTCTGCTCACCTGAGTATGGGCAATCTGTGCTCAAGAATTATCACCACCTAGATGATACCTATCTCCTGACTGATAAGGAGCACTTGTAGAAAAGTAGACCGAACTTCCCCACTTCATTTTCTACCACTTTCCACCATCTCTACCATCCTGAGATTGAGCACCTCCCTGATCAAAAACCCTGCTCTATTTTCCCTTTCTATCCCCAAACTCCGCCAGCTTCCTCTTCTTATTCTCAACCTATTGCATATGAATAGTCAACCTCGAGATGTCTATATCTTTAATTAGCACAATAGTCTTTCTCTCCAAAATCAAATCTTTATTCAGCCTAAATGCGAACTTCCTTATTCTTGACCTCATATCAACCACCAAATTAGGAGCATACCTTGACAACTGATGGAACTTCAAGGCGTATTCTTTTTACAAACATCCTCCCCTACCTGAGGTTCAAAAACTCCCTAATTATTATTTCCCTCAACTCTTGATGAAAAAAATGATCCATAAAGGCATTAGAAAAAGCCTCCCACAACCCTTTCTCTTCTATATCACCTTTATCTCAATCCCATTCCTTATATCACCGATAAGTAACATCCTTGAGCTAATAAGCTACAAAGTTAACCCCGTCTACATTAGTAGTCTGAATCATTCAAAATATCTTCTCTATTTCATCCAAGAATCCCTGTGGATCCTCTTTCACCTTCACCCCAGTAAAAGTTGGAGGACCCATCTTCATAAATTTACCAACCCTTATGGCCTCAGCAGAAAAAGCACCAGTCGCACCTCGCTCAACCTGAGCATTAACCAATTGGTCAATAATATGAATAGACTGACAAAATTTTATGTTTGTTATATTACCCTGAGGGTCCTAAAGAGAACTAGCTGGACTAGAAGGAACTCCAGCACCATCAAGAATAGGACCATGAAATCGAAGATGTACTCCAGACGTAGGAGGTACCCCTTCAACATTATCCCCAAATAGGATGGAAGAATTTCCTTATGTTCAAAATTTAGGAGGCATAATCTGAAAGACGAACAAACAAGGATTAGAGGAGATTCCATGATTGAGAACATAAGATTGAAGATAGAATACCAAGAGAGTAAAACATTCCTAAATGTCTTGCAACCTCCCTCTAACGAGTATGGTGCGCTTCACACTCCTAAAAGAGACTCTACTCGACATAGCTTTCTGGACATCCCAGTTGACCATGAACCTAAGGCTCTGATACCAACTTGACATGACCTAACCTCAATCCTTGTCATATTGGGCATCCCAAGTTAATGAGGACTGGGGACCATCCTTGTTACCCAACCCAACCACCTATATCCAGCCTTAGATGGGCTGAATTTTGAAAATATAATAAGATAGAATTATTGTGCCCATTAAGACTCCAGATAGGGTCATAACCTTGACCAACCTAACTGAGTCCAACCATACCTCACCAATCTCCCAATCATACCAAACCCAAACCATAGACCATAAATTAAAAAGAGTACCAAAACATAATATAAAAATCAATGCCAAAATATAATACGATGGAACACCCAACAATCTCTTCCAATGATGTCAGCCCACCGGCTTATTCCAATGCCAAGGCCGACACCAATACCGATCCTGCCTATACCAACCCCCAAAAGTACTACAAATCATCTATCCAAAAAATTAAACAAGTTCGATTAGGACATGCCCACAACTATGGCCAAAACCAATATCTAAAATAAAAAAAGTGTCTAAAAAAATCCATAATATGAAATGATGCCTTCTGAAAGGATGAAAGCTCACCACTCTTGTCTAAATACTGATACCAAATCCATGTGCTAAACAGAAGGAGTAGAATAGTTAGTTCTTGCATAGCGTGGGTATACAAATATAAGTAGACGAGATTAGCGAATGACCTCTAGCATGAATCTCAAGATAAGGATAAAATAATACCACTCATAAAACCAAGTAAAACTATCCATAAAGCATACAACCATACATCTATAAGTACAGGGAAAAGAGACTAGGTTTAGCATGCACTTAAAACCTTTACCTGGGTTGTATTACTTGGTCTTCCTAAGCACTCACGCGCGATATGGATTTAGCTCCCCTCGTTAAAAGGTCCATAGTGTGTGTAGCTTCACGACCAGGGATTATCCCATGGGATGACTAGTACATCCCTCAATATAAAATATGATACAAGCATATGGTCATCACGAACCCTCATATCAACAAATATGAGTTTCCAATTTTGTTCCCTCAAGATCACCACTATCCAAGGCTTAGCTACACACCCCGCCATTAATGCCTAATTAAAACCATGTCCAAATAATTCATTTACCATTTATTAACCAAGGCCAATATTAGTGGTATCGTCTTACCACCCCTTATATAAAAGTAGTATCCATAGCCAAGCTATTTAGGTTAAAGAAACCTTAGGTGCCCTTCTAATTACCATATTAAATCCACTTGGCAGACTGCCATGTTCTCCACAAGCATAACCATAAAGCCGTTAGCCTTTCCAAACCATTTAAATAATATATAAATCTTTTGTCCAGCTTAAAACATGCAAGAGTTCCATTTAAAGAAGTCAATGCAATAAACATATCCTTATAAGCATTTTATCAAACACATTGGGGGCATTGTACAACCAAAACACATTCCAAAGACCATTAAACCATTACCATGAAATCCCATTGTCCAAAACTACCATTAATTCGTATAAAGCATAATTAAAACCATAGGAAACCATAACCAAGCATTCAATATCAAATCCCCCAATAATAGTTGAAAAACCATAATCATGAAATAGTAGAACCATGAAATCAATCATATAAACTATGCCTTTAGTTGAAATTACAATGAGGGAAGAGAATCATGCCTTGTACTGAAGAATTGATGGGAAAAAATCACCAAAGCAAGCCTCAAACTAATCCCTTAGTTAAAACCCTAGCTTTCTCACTCCAAAAGTTCTTGAGAGAATTATTGGATGTATAGGAATAGTTTCTAAGTGTTACTGAAAAGAATAATAGGGTAAATAACCTCCTAAGTGTGTTAGAAGTCATAGGTCCTAATTAGGTAAGTAGGGAAATATCCAAAATACCCTCACTTAAATCCCTTAAAAACCTATCACATGGATATGATTGACCCATACGAGTCGTACCCTCCTATACGATTGGTATCCACCACTCGTATCAAATATTTAACCCTTGGATCAAACATTATCTAGTATATGACTCATCCAACCAAGTCGTAACCACAGTATATGATCTGTAACCATAACCCGTATCCCTTGCAGAATGAAATACCAGGAGGATCAAACATAGTCCACCATACAAGTTCCTAATACAACTCATACCAAGCCCTACGACTCGTACCCCTAAATCATAACTATTCCAATGACCAAAATCATTCAACCAACTAACATTGGTCAGTCTATGACAGGACCATACCAATTGTACCCCAGTATATAAATCATATCCTTGAGTCCTATTGGGTTCGAAGAATGGATTTCCAGGAAATTTTCTAAGGGTCAAAACCCAGGATGTTTCACGACAGAAGCATACTTCTTTGGAGGTTAGTTTTGGGTGACATCAATAACCTTATATGAGCATCAGTAACCACATTAGTTTTACCTAGGTGATAATGGAGACTTATGTCATAGTCCTTGAGTAACTTAAGCCACCTCATTTGTCTGAGATTCAACTCTTTTGGGGTTAACACATATTGCAAACTCTTATGGTCTAAGAAGATGTCGGCATGAACCCCATATAGGTAATGGCACCAAATCTTCCAAGAAACGACTACCGCCAATAACTCTAAGTCATAAGTCAGATAGTTCTTCCCATGCTGCGTCAAAACACAATGAAGTCCCACCATAGATGCATCCAATAAATGACAAACCCCTTATTACCTTCTGGCAATGTAAAAACTAGAGCCAAAGTTACCTTGTCCTTAAGCTTCTCAAAACTCCCTTCACACACTTCTGATCAAGAAACATTTACTTTTTTCTGATTTAACTTAGACAAAGGAGCAGCTATCAAAGAAAAGCTTTCCAAAAACCGCCTATAATACCCAGCCAACCTAAAAATCACCAAATGTCGATTAGAGTCGTGGCTATAGACCACTTTTTCACCACCGCAACCTTTTGAGGACATACTATGATCCTTTCATTAGAAATAATATGACCTAAAAAGGTTAAAACATTCAACCAAAACTCACACTTGGAGAACTTGGTATACAACTATTATTCCTTTAAGGTCTGCAACACCACACGAAGGTGATTGACATAATGTACCTTACTCTTAAAATACACTAAGATGTCATCAATCAACACAATGACAAAAAGATCCAAGAACTTCCTGAAAACCTTATTCATCAAATCCATAAATGCCGTCGGGGAATTAGTCAAACCAAATGATATAATCGAGAATTCAAAGTGCCCATATCAAGTTTGAAAAGCCATCTCAGGAATATCCTCCTACCTAATCTTAAGATAATGATACACAGACCAAAGATCTATCTTAGAAAAGAACTTAGCTCCTTGCAATTGATCAAACAAGTCACCTATCCTTGGAAAAGTATACTTGTTCTTGACGGTTACCTTATTCAACTACTGATAGTCAATGCACATCCAAAGGGCACCTTTTTTTTTGCACAAGAACAACATTGGTGGACCTCATGGTGATACACTAGGATGAATAAACCCTTTATCCAGAAGATCCTTAAGTTGCTTCTTAAGTTCCCTTAACTCATCTAGAGCCATTCTATTTGAAGGAATAGATATCAGATGAGTGTTCGAAACTAAATCAATACAAAACTTGATTTCCCTATCCCAAGAAACACCAGGAAGATCATTCGACAAAACCTTAGTGAACTCACTCACCACTAAAACTAAGTGAAAATGACCCTAAAAATTAGAATCTTTAAACTAGACCAAGTGATAAAGACACCCTTTGGAGATTAATCTCCGAGCTCTAAGATAAGAAATAAACCTTCCATAAGAGTTAGGGAACCACCCTCCCACTCTATAACTGGTTCACCAGGGAACCCAAAGAAAACCTTACGGGTTAGACAATATAAGGACACATAACAAAAGTGTAACCAATCCATCCCTAAAATAATGTCAAAATCCACCATATATAGCTCAAATAAATCTACCAAGGTCTATTAGCTACCAACAGATACCACACCCCCCATAAAATCTTTTAGCAATAACGTAGTCACCTATTGGGGTACAAACAGATTAGGATCTAAAACAACCTTAGAATAAAAAAAAAACATGCAACCACATACGAGGTCACATAGGAAAGAGTTAACCTCAGATTAAGCAGACAATACCCATCACGAGAAAAAGGTTTTAATGTAATAGTCATGACATCAGCCGATGCCTAAGATTCCTGTCGAGATGCCATAGAATACAACCAATTTGTCTAATGTCGATACTAGAAGTAGGAGCAAGTACAGTAGTAGAACCACTAGGTGTAGGAGTAGAAGATAAAGCAACCGATGCTTTGATCGCTCCCGAAGCACCGTTATTGATCTAATAGTTTTTGAGCATTTGGCCTGGCTGGACATATTTAAAACATGTGTCCCTCCCTTCATCACAAAAGCCCTGATGAAGATGATCACACAATTGGCAAGGAAGACATAAAGAATCCAACTGTGCCTCACTCGCCTGAGACTGAGCACCCTATTCCAGGAAATTATCACCACCCTACTGACGCCTGTCACCCAACTGTTTCGAGTAAGAAGCGCTAGAAATTAAAAAGGAACCAAAACTCCCTTACTTCTTCTTTGGCCATTTGCCTTCATCCCGACCACCCTGAATATTGAGAACCACCCTGCTCAAAGAACCTTCTCCTCTTACCCTGCCTTTCTCTAAACTCTGCCTATTTTCTCTTTTCATTCTCTACCTATTGCATGTGAATAACCAACCTCAAAATATCTATATCCTTAATCAGCAAAGTAGTCTAGCCTTCAAGGATCAAATCTCGAGATATCCAAAAAAGGAACTTTCTCATCCTCGCCCTTATATCAACCACCAAATCTAGAGCATACCTTGACAGCTGATGAAATTCCAAGGTGTACTCCTTGATAGACATTTTTTCCTTACTTAAGATTCACAAACTCCTCCATCTTTGCTTTCCTCATCTCCTACAGAAAGCAGCAATCCAAGAAGGCATTAGAAAAGTCCTCCCACATAGATAGTCCTCTATATCACCTCTATTCCTATCCCACGTCTCGTACCATTGGTACATAATATCTTTAAGTTGATAAGCTGTAAAATTTACCCCTTCCATATTAGTGGCTTGCATTACTCTAAATATCTTCTCTATTTCATCCAAAAAAACCCTAATGATCCTCCTCCACCTTCACACTAATAAAACTAGGAGGATTTATTTTCATGAACTGGCCAACATTTATGGCCTTAGCAGATAGAACACCAGTTGTATCCCACTCAGCTTGAGTAGCAACCAACTAAGTAATAGTATGAATCGACTGATGGAATTTTACATTAGTCATCTTACATTGAGGAGGACTAGTAGCAACTGGAAGAACTCCAGAACAATCAAGGATAGGACCCTGAGATCGAGTGCAAACTCTAAATATAGGGCGTGCTCCATCAATATCGTTCCCAGATGGGACAGAAGGATTTACTTATGTTCTAGATCGATGAGGTATAATCTAAAAAGTGAACAAACAAGGATTAGAGGAAATTCCAAGACTTGGACTCCAAGCTTGAAAATAGAATACCAAGAAAGTTAGACCTTCCTAAATGTCCTGTAGCCTCTCTATTATAAGTGTGGTACACAACACACCCCTAAAAGAGAATTTACTAGACACGGCTTTATGGACTCTCAATTAACCATGTACTTGAAGCTCTAATACCAAATTGACATGACGCGGCCCAGGGCCTTATCGTAATGGGAATCCCAAGTTCGACTGGAATAGGAAACCACCCCTATTTACCAACCCGACCTCTAACTTCCTGCCCTAAGTTGCCTAAATTTCTAGCATATAACAAGATAGTGTAATTGTCCAAATTCAGACTCTAGGATAGGTCTATTACTGAGAGTAACCCAACCAAGTCCAACCGTTCGAGCCCAACCAATAGCTAAACCAAACCATAAATCATAACCATATGAGTTTCATAATGGTTAAATATAATACCAAAAAAAGAGGGTGGAACAACTAAAAATATAGTCAATCGGTATCAGCCCCAATACCAATGCCAATACTAAGGATAATACCCTTACTGATCTCGTCCATTCCTAGCTATAGTAGTTCCACAAAAGGCTCTAACCAAAAGAATACTAAAATTTAGGTGGGACATGCCCCCAACCATAGACAAAATCAATATCCATAAATGAACCAAAGTACAAAATAATATCCATAAAATAGAGCCTTCTGGAAAGATGGAAGCTCACCACTTCAATCCATTAGCTGATCTTGAATGTCTGATAGCTAAGCAGGAGGAGTAGAACAACCGGTTCATATATCTCGTGGGGATATAACCGCCTGAAGATGGGTTGGCAAGTAAATGCTAGCATGAACTTAGGATTAGGATAAAATAATGTCAACCAGTAAAACTAATTAAACCAACCATATACATACAAACCATACATACATATGTATATGTAACCATCTTGGGAAAGGGAATCGGGTTTGGCATCATTTAAAACCATTAACTTGGGTATGTGAAGCTTAAATATCCTTAACTACCCATGGGTTATATGGGTTTAATGTAACCCCCAAAACTGGCCTCAATGCATGTAGCCACACGAACCAGAGATACCATAAAAGTAAGGGATTCCCAAGTACCCTCACACTTCATGATACATATGTACAATATACTTAGAGGATTCTAACATACCTCATATTATCATAAAAGGTTTGCCATGCCCTAGCCCTCATGTCGGCATACATGAGTTTCTAGTGTTCGTTCATTAAACCGCCACCTTTACGATTAGCCATCACACCCTTCCATTAATTTCCAATTAAAACCATTTCAAACCAACCAAACCAGTAATATAAATCAAGGCTATACAGTTATAAATCATACCGACTATAACTTTCAAGTATTGTCCTTATCCAAACCTTTTAAGGAAAAGGGATTCCCGTCTATCTATTTACCAAGTTAACTTAGGGAATTCCCATGTACCCCACAAGTGGTCCATTATTAAATTGTTTGGGGGAATCCCATTTACCCCAAAAGTTGTTCATTAATATATTTACTCAAGGGATTCCATTGTACCCTACAAGGAGTCCAATTAACCATAACCACGACCACTAAACCATAGCATTTAAATCATTCTAAACCATTTAGTCATGTACAGTTACAATACCAAGTTTAAACCATACAACAGTTCCATTAAATCCAACAATATAGTGAAAACATTCCCATAGGAATTTTATCAAACACATTGAGGCATAGTATTTCCAAAACCAAAGCTAATTATCAAATAACCATTCCCATGCAACCAATTATCCATAACCACCATTAAATAATAATTAAAACATGGGAAACCCATAACCAAGAATTTATAACTAAAACCCCCAAATTATATTTGAAAATCTAAAACCATACACTAATCAAACCATAAAAACATTATATAAAACCTGCCTTTAGTTGGAACTGACAATGAGAGAAGAGAACATGCCTTAAACCAAGAAGATGATGGAGAGAAATCACCAACGCAAGCCCCAAATTAATCCTTAAGATGTAACCCTAGCCTTCTTTTACCCAAAAACTTTAGAGAGAATTGTAGTGTTTAAGAGAAGTTTCTAAGTGTTAATGAATAAAATGATAGGAAAAATAAAATACCAATGGGAATATAAGTCATGGGGCCTTATTAGGATAAGTGAGAAAATGTCTAGATTACCCTTACTTAAACTCACAGAAATCCTGATAGGTGGGTACGACTATCCATACCAATCGTACCCTCCAATATAAGTGATACCCACTACTCGTACCCAAGGCTATTTCCTTTGGATCCAATACTGTCCAAGGTATAACTTACCCCAAACCATGTTGTATCCAAGGATATGACTAGTACCCATGATTCATACCCCTAGCAGAATAGAATCCCAAGAGGATTAAACACTGACCACCATACGGGTCCATGGTTTGACTTATTCCCTATTTTATGGCTTATGGTGATCCACTCGTACTCAGATTCTCTTAAGTTACCAAGTCTAAGACTAATAAAAGTAACCAAACAACTTGTATTAATCGATATGACTAGTACCAAGCAAGTCTTACTAATTCTAGAAACCAAATCCAACCCATTAACCAGCTCTGGTCAGCATACGACTAACCCTTACCACCCGTATCCCAGTTTGCGAGTCATTTCCCTAGTCATATCTTTTATAGAGACCATAAATATAGGAAATTTTCTAAGGGACAGAAACCCAAGGTATTTTAGTAGAGCTGATGGGCTTTAAGTGAGGATGAGCTCTACCGAAATAATCCTCACTCTCGAATAAAATACCAATAGAACTATACAAATGACATGCCATTTGTCTCTATTTCCATAAGTCTTAATACTTGTTCTCTCTATGGTCCTATCATAATCAAAAACCTAAGAGGAGGAAGATTCGGCCGCTATCAAGTGTTTCGGTGCTAAACATAGTGATAATACCAACCCTGTAACACATCCATGCACCAATATTTGGCTCTAACGGGTGTAGCATAGAAAAATTCCTGGACCATATGAGAAATCTAATCTCATACTCAAAATTGGTAAAGAATCCTGATAAACACCAATAGACCTAACTCTGCTCTAAGGACTACTCGATGAATCAAACATCATCCATGGCTGAGAGAGATCTATAATATGATTTATATTCCCAATGCCAAATCTCTAAGGTTGAAGTAGTCACAAGCTTAACTTGAGCCTAAGCTGGACCAAATCCTTTTTGGCTGCCGTTAAAGGTCTTCTATATCCATCTCTGACTCTCTAGTCTGATGCTGCACTACAATTTTTGAAATGTGTGTTGAAGTCTAATCCTCATTTGTCGATAATATTTCATCCTCCTTTAGGGATAGAATAGAGTCAAGGAATGTGTTTAAGGTTCATATGAATGAGGACACACAATAAGGAGTCAAGAAGTAGATTTCCTAAAAATGTTACTGTAGCCTCCCAAAGATAGGGTACGAATGTCTCCACATCGATTTGAAAGACTCTACTAACACTTAGCTTTGTACTAATACACCGATAAAACCTAGGCTCTAATACTAATTTGTCATGACCCAATTTCTCGGTTCATGATGGTACCTACCATAACCCACCAGTAGACAAGCCAACTCATAGTCCGAAATGGCTAGGAATTGACTAATCAATAATATAGGGAAAAGAATGTGGAATGTATAAAATAAAGATCAACACATAGAAGAATCCCAAAACCTAGTGGAATAAGTATGAGAGCTTTTTATATCACAAGATTACAAAAGTGAATTATCAAGAGAAATACACTACTACAACTTATCTCCCAATAAAAATTTCTTACTAGTCTAATACACAAGAAAGAGATAAGTAATACACTAAATGTCAGGAGGTCACTCTAAGTTTCCAAACCCTGGCTGCTCCGCACGATGCACACTTCAATGGTGGTAACTCGTATAATGATCTGCAGGCTGCAGAAGTGTAGTATAAGTACCAAATAAATGGTACTCAATAGGCAACTACCAACTGAGATCCAAAAATAAAGCAGATATATATAGAATATATATAGAATGAAAACTACACCAAAGAGTCCAAAAAATCTATGACAAGTCAATGAGAATAATAAGGGACAACTAACCTATTCAGAATCTAACATAATAAGACTAAGGAAGTATCAAGGTAACTATCATATTCCTGTTGCATTCAATCTAAGATAGTAGAGGCCGAAGACTTACCGTAAGTCCCAATACTGGATCAATGACCAATCTATCATAAGCTAGCCATAATAATAATCGTAATAGTGATAATAAAAATATCCATAACATTATGAATAACTAACTACTCTGGACAACTAAATACCTAGCTGAGCTTATGCGTACCCTCACCGCCCCAAGCTCAAAAGGTTCAATAAACATACAATAACACAAGGCATATTCATTACCTATATCTATGCAACCATCTCATACCGGCTGATAAATATTAGTGCATACTGGTGATAGGTGATGCACATGCAGGAATGAATAAAAAGTACACGATCAACATCACAACTCATCAAAATTGTCCTCATCAGGACCATCATCATCAAAACCAACCTCCAACCTTGTGGGGTTTCAATATTATCCTTATATCCTCCAGCCTTGTCGAGTATCAAAATCATCACAACAGTATCCTCCGGCCTTAGCGGGTATCAATATCATCATAATAGTATCCTCCGGCCTTGCCTGGTATTAATATCATTACAATAGTATCCTTCAGCCTTGCTGGGTATCAATATCATTGCAATAGTATCCTTCGGCCTTGTCGAGTATCAATCTCGTCAAATAGTATCCTCCGGCCTTGCCAGGTATCAATATCATCATAATCTTCATTACCGAATAACATACACTAAAATACTCATAAACATAGACATACCGTCATAGAATATCTATCTGGAAAATACTTCCCATCAACTCGTTATTTGTTAACCAATGTTTGTTATAAAGAAATCACTAATTCACTAGTCATCACATGACCTCTAGTTATTAGCCTAAAATATTAACCTTATTTATGGAATAACAACTAACCATTATTTATTAAATAGTTAACCTCTTATCATCTAATCAAGGTTCATCACTAGACCATAATCGCCATTTGCTCTATGATCAATATCATGAACTAATCATCATATATCCCTCAATCATTATTAAACAGCACATAACCTCTTTTCGTTTAACCATTATTTACTAACTAATCCTTGATTATCTATCCAATAATTAGCTATTTACAAACTATTCATTGATATTAATTAGTCACCTCTTATTATCAATATCTCTTATTACCTAACCTCATTAATACACAACTCCTCACTTATCAACTAATCCACATCACAAACTTAATCATTAATATCAACTATTCTTCACCTACTCTAGACCCAACATAGTCATTAGCTACACATTAACCAATGCTAGCTACCATATTTCAACTAAGCAAGATTCATCAACTAATACATTAGATTTCTAGTCATCAAATGCTAGAGTCACCTAATAAATGACTAACTACTACATATCTTAACCCATTAATTAGGCAAAACAATCATAAGATCATACTTCATCCAGAATCACATAAGTTACTGATATAATGATCATGAATGTACCAAATCTATGCATGCCATCTCCAATATCTAATTAATAAAATCATAAGCAACATAGAGATGTGTATGTGAACATATATATGTAATCATAAACTGTAATCACCTCCCTTACAATGATAAATATTTCTCAAATATCCTACATTATCATAACACGGCCCTTGGCCCAAAAATATAACTAGAATAATCACAACATCATAATCATAACCTTAGTCCCATATTCATCTCCAGAACTTATATCTTTATCATATTTATAAGCCATATCATATCTCTAATCATTTCATATATAGGAGGTATTATATCAATAAGCATGCAATTATCTCTCACATAAGAAGTATCTCACATCTAGGAGGCATAATATATATAGACATATAATCATCTAGGAAAACTTATATCAGTAAGTCATGCATCATTACTATGATAAATATCACCCTTCTAGGCCAATTGTCGTATCTAAGAGGAACATAATCTCTATAGGTCCAACAATTATGACTAAAGGAAATAGCAACTCTATAGGCCAATTACCAAGTCTAAGAGGAAATAGCATCTCTATAGGCTAATCATCACGTCTAAGAGGAAATAGAATCTCTTTAGGCCAAGCATCAAGTCTAAGAGGAAATAGCATCTCTATAGGCGACTCATCAAGTCTAAGAACAAATAGCATCTTTATAGGCCACATAACGTATCTAGAAGTAATATCATTTTTAAATGCCCAATATTACTTCCATAAGAAGTATCATAACCATAACTCAAAATCCACAATTTGGGAACATTAATACAAGTTATCAAGTCACAAAGTAACCTGATTCTAAGGTTTACTAGCCTCATCTTATCTAACATCTGCAACTAAGTCCACAAGGCTTAACACAAGTTTAGGCCAAAGGGGCTGGACAATCCAACTTCTAAACATCAATTCCCATAATTAGGTGCACTATTCCCCAAACTAGGCTAAGGTATCTAGTTTGACTTCTAGATGTCAAGTAAGCCATATTTATGCCTAAGATAGGAGCTTTAACTAGTAATAAGGGTACTCAAGGCTACTCTATCCAAATTACGATTTCAAGACAACCACACTAGCCCAATAAGATTAAATATACACTTCATGCTTCAAATGCTAAAACCACATCCCAAACATACCATTATATCATAAATATACCATCTTACCGGTACTAAACCCTCATCTAATCCCCAAACATCAACAATCAAGGACAAGTTATACTACTGATAATCAAACCCAACATTCATATCCACATAAAATATATATCACACATCATCTATAAAGAAAAGTAGATAGAAGCCAACCTCAAGGTTGAACCACAAAACCTCAGTTCATGCACCATTTGCTCGTCTCTACTTTATAATTCCTAAAATTCCATCACACTATCAAAATCATAATCTACTAATAAATACAAGTCTAATGATACCCATATTGCGGTATTGTGCTTCGGGTCCAAAAATATCACTAAAATTCAAGTGGGTCCCACATAGGAAAATGAGTTTTTGAGACCAACCCAATGTCCACACATGAACAAGAAGACATAACCCTCAAGAAATGGGTAAAACTTAAGCATAATTTGGGATAAAATCAAGCCTTTAGCTAAATTCGGGTTTTGGGTCCAAACTAGGAAATTCAAGCATCAATTTAAGGGATTCTTAAAGATAATCACAATACAAGATTATAATTAAGCTCCTAAGTCACCCACCAAGACTAATTTATGATTAGCATAACATATTAGGGTTGTTAGCTCTCAATTAAGGAAGAAAATGGACAATTCTTGGGCAAAATAGCTACTTAAAGAACCATCCCAGGCATCGGTCCTTGCAATCGTGCACCCATACTTAGCCATAATAGTGGTATTGCGATTATGAGTCTCCTTCTGTAATTTTGGTCCTTGCTATACAAGATGACAGCTGAAACTTAGAATTTGATTCCAAGTTTCAGTCAATGCCTCGGGATGCATTCAAAATTCAATTTTCACAAACAAAATATGTAACTACACTAAATTCGATGTTTCAAAAACATTGGCAAACTCGGATTTTCAATTCAAGATCGTTTTAACTAAATATGGGTCCCATACCTAAACTATCAAATTTTTTAACTTTTCAATTGATATGTCAAAATAAGATCAGGTCATTGGGACCTAAACCAAAAGTCTACCTAAGCTAAAATTGATATTTCAGATCTACTGGCACAGTTAGAATTTGCATTTGAGATTGTTTCATGGAATTTTTTGCTTGGTGTCTATTTGTAATCAATGAAGACTTCTAAAGAAAAAATTGGCTCTAAAAATCAAATGAACTGCTTGGTAACCAAATCGTCGGTCCCATCAAGTCATAAATAACTTGGGGAAGCTATGGAGAAGCTTAAATGGAGAAGATTAGCATAAATATGCCTGAAGAGTCATTACAAATATCCTCTAGACTTTTCGAGTATCAATATCATTATCATAACATCAAATTAATGTCAATAATAAAGAAGGATACCTACAAGGGCTACCCCATAAGGAATAAAGTAAAGAACACACCCTATAAAGGCTAAAGTAAATAATCATGAAGGAGAAGCAAGGTAGATTATATTTCCATAATTTATTATTCATCATCACTATCACATTATCAATAAACATGTATATGTAATAGGTGCACGAACTCAAGCTATGGCTAAAAGAGTGTAAGTTCTTAAATCCATTGCTCAAAGTGATCTTCGAGACTAAATCATTATAAAAGCATAGAAAGGATCAAAAACCTTCACGATCGGAGTAATTAGTAGTATCAAATCATAGACCGAAACTTATCTCAATCAAATCTTTGAAGTATCATTATTACCCTCTTTTACCTATAAGTTATTCATTAAAGATTGGCATTTATTATTATGAAGAAATCCATTATTAAGGTAGAAAGTAGGCTTTTAACCCTTAGTTAGTAGAAACCATAATAATATTATTATTTAATCAAAATCGTGTCAACCATTGATGCAACATGAATGTACCCAATCTATGCATGCAATCACCAACATTCAAACATTGGAATCATAAACATTATACTGCATCTTCCTGTGTCCCATGTCAGAGAGATGTGTATAAACACACATATATATATGTATATATATAAAAATTCATAAAATACAACCATATCATTTACAAGGATAATAACTTCTAGGATGTCCAACCGAAGTCATAACATGGCCCTTGGCCCAATAATATATCTGAAATGATCACAGCATTGAGATCATGACCTTAGGCCTATATACATATCTGGAACTCATGTTGATAATCATATCCATACATCATTTCATATTTATAATCCATAGCAAATTCACGAGGCCTAACATCATTATAAACTAAAAAACATATTTATCATCGTCTCACACATAAGAGGCATCTCACATATTGGAGGCATAATACCCTAATAAGCACATCTCATAACTACAAGGCATATAATATCTATGAGGCATCTTGTATCTATAGATTATGTATCATGACCAAGAGAAATATCGTCTCTATAGGCTAATTTTCATAGATAAGAGGAATAACATCTCTAAAGGCCCCAATATCCCATTTAAGAGAGAAAATCATCACTAAAGGCACAACATCATGTCTAAGAGTAAATAGCATCTCTAATGGCCTAGTATCATTTCTAAGAGAATTATTATGGCCATAAGTCATTAGTCATTATACAGGGGAAAATACCATCACTATTCATCAAATCACAAAGTAACCTTACACTAAGGTTTACTAGCCTCAACCAAGCCTAACATCCATAAATAAATCCACAAAGGTTAACACCAATCTTGGCCTAATATGATCCTAACGACCTCACTTCAAATCCTCAATCTCCATATTTAGGCAAATTATACTCCAAACTAGGATAAGGTATCTAGTTTAACTTCTAGATGTCAAGAAAGCCATAATCAATCCTATGATAGAAACTTCATCCAGTAAAAGGGCATTTAAGTTAGCTTCACTCAAATTATGGTTTCAAGATCACTAGACTATCCCAACTAAGAGTAATCATATTAACCATAGTCCCAACACTTAAACCACTTCCAAACTAGCATCATATCATATTTATGCTAAAAATTAGGTCAGTCTAGGGAGAAGACAATAAGATTCTAAAAGGTACTAAGTATTTCACCTTATGGGTCCAAGACCCTGATTAAATCCCTAAACTACAATAGTCAAGACTAAGGAATTCTACTCATAATCAATCTGAACATTAATATTCACATGCAATATATATCATACACCATTTATGAAGAAGATTAGATAGAATCCTACCTGAAAGACAAATTATAAAACCTTACACTATTCACCACATGCTCATCTTTACTTCACAATCCCCAAAATGCCACCACACTATCAAAATAATAATCAACTCATCAATATGAGTCTAATGATACCCATATTATACTATTGTGCTTTTGGTTCAAAAACGACACCAAGAACCCCAAGTGGGTCCCACTTAAGGAAAATGAATTTTTGAGGTCAACCTAACATTCATACATGAATAAGAAATCATAAACCTCAAGAAATAGGTGAAAACTAACCAAATTTTTGGCTAAAATTGAGCCCTAAGCTAAATTAGAGTCTTGGGTTCAAACTAAGAAATTCAAGCATGTATTTGAAGGATTCTTATAATAAATTCAAAAATATTCATGATAATAGATGATAATCAAGCTTCTAAGTCATCCACACAACTCAATTTTGAGTTATCATACCCATTTAGGGTGTTTGGCTCTCATGAATGAAAAGAAAATGGCTAACATTGTAACATTAAGGTCCATTTATAGACCCATCAAGCAAACAGGTATTTCAATCGGCATCAGGGTATCACTATTGCATTAGTGCGATCTCCATAAGGCTTACTATGATGGACATAATGCGATCCACTTGTGTAATCGCCATTACACCACAACCAGGAAAACATAGAAATTTTCCAAGTTTCTAATGATGCCTCAAGATTTATTCAGAATTTGATTTCCATAAATAAACTATGTAACCATACTAAATTTGATATTCTAAATGCGTTGGAGAAATTATATTTTTAATTCAAGGTCGTTTCGACCAATTGTGGGTTCTATACCTATATTTCTAAATTTTTAACTTTTTGACCAATAGGTCTAAATGAGCTTGGGTGTATTATGACCCAAATCAAAGGTCTACCTAGCATACAATTAATTTTTTGAAGATGTTGTCACATTCATAATTTGCATACAAGATCATTTTGCTGAAGTTTTTGCCAGATGGCTATTTGAACCAACGAAACTTCTAAATAGAAAATTATTCTAAAAAACAAACGAACTACCCAATAAATGAATGGTCAGTCCCAAAAAGTTATGACTTAGGATAGCTATGGAGAATCTTAAATGGCAAAAATAAGTGGAAATATAAGAAATGACCTCAAGGGTCATTACAGGAAACTAATACCTTGGATTATAATAGACTTCAAAGTGAGAATATTTCAGAAATTATAAAGTGTTTTTCTAGTATTTTTAAAAATATCTTAGAAGGAAAAAACAATAATGAATAAAAGCACAATGATAGTAAGAACAGATAGCAATAATAAGTCAGAGAATATTTGGAAGAATCAATCAGGGATTTGGGACAAATAGAAATCACAAATCAAAAAGAGGAAGATCAAGTTATAACAAGCAATTCAAGGTAGAATCAGATGATAGCAATAGAGCATAAAAAATTGGTCACATTTGATGCTATCTTGGAAATTGATGATACAATGATTTGGAATAATAAAATTAAGACTCCGAATATAGTTCTCCATAATATTCTATCTCATAACATTGGGGGAGAGGAGGCATATTCAAAGCTTGAAGATAGTCATAGCAGAAACCCTTTTCAGATTGAGGAAAAGGTGTTGAAAATGAAGATTTGTCTCTAAGGGCTATCAAAACTATTAAATACAAGGAATGGCAAAAAAACAAGGTACTGGTGAGAAATTACCTACTAGAACCCAACTAAAAAAATTGTAGGGTCTCATTACCCTAAAAATAAATGAATCTTATAATATGGAATATTAGATTTGGTAAGTCACAAAAGGCTTCTCAGAGAATTCAGATATATCATAAATTTCATATGTTTGCTTTCATAGCTTTGCTTAAGTCTGTTTAACATGTAAGAACCATAACAGATACAGGAGTAGAATTCAAATGCCATCAATGCATTATAATTACAATGGGAAAATATGTTGTTTTGTTATTCAAGGTTTTGATTATTTTATGGCTGTTGATTTAGAACAACAGTTATCACTATAACTAAAAGACCATGCTAGAGGTATTGATTTTTTAGTTTCAGTTGTGTATGCCAAATATGAAAAAGGTCAAATATTGTAGCTCTGGGACACCTTCTATTCTATCTCAAATGGGGTGAACATCCATTGGATGATAGGAGAAAATTTTAATATAGTTCTTAATGGGGCTAAAAAAATTATTCATGTTCCAATGATGATACTAAGGTAGAGGGTTTCCAAAATTATATCAAATTATATTACCTGACTCTGCTGCAATATAAGGGGAGCCCTTTTACATGGTAGAATGGTAGAGATGGTCATGATTGTATTTTTGAGAACTTGACGGGGTGTTATTTAATCATGAGTTTTAGGATTTGAACTATCATATTAAAATTGAGCATCTCCCTAGGGATAGTTCTAATCATGTTCTTCTTATTATTATTAGTTATAAGAATAGAGTCATTACACTTCAAAGATCTTTCAAATTGTTGAAGTTTTTGATTGATCATGCTAATTTTGTGGATATAGTGAGAGCAATTATGATGTAGATTATACTAATAATCCTTTCATAGATTTCAAAAGGAATAGTAAATATGTTAAAATGGCCCTTACAGTGTGAAGTAGACAGGTGTATGGTGATATTTCTCAGCAATTACTTATCAGAGAAGATATTGCAAGAATAAAATAGAATTTTTTAAAAAAGAATCCCTATCAGGAGAATAGGGATCTAATATAAAGGGACAAAGTTAAATACATCAGATACCTTAAGCTAGAGGAAATCTATTAGCAGCAAAAGGATGGGTATGATTGGTTTGGGAGTATGTATATAAACACTAGACTTTATCATCGTGTTGTAAAATAAAGGAGAAATAAATTAGTAATCTCTAGAATTATGAATCAAATAGGGATCATGGTTGGAGGAAGAGAATCTTATTACAAATAAAGCAATTAGTTTCTTGCAGAAATAATTCACTCAGGAGAGGGATGCCTCCATATTCACCCTTCTTGATCACATTCATGAGATAGTTTCATAAGAGGATAATGAGGTGGAAGGGTCTATTTTGGATGATGCAGAGATTAAAAAGATTGTTTTTAATCTGAATAGAGATAGTGCTTTTTGTCCTTATGGGTTACCATGCAATTTTTTTCAAACTTATAAAGATATAGTTGGTAAGGATATTATTAGGTTGGTTGTGAACTTCTTCGAAGGGAACACTCTTCCTAAAGCAATAACCCATACTAACTTGGTTTAAATTCCTAAAAGAGAGAATGTATAATCTTTTCAGACTTCAAACCTATCAGACTTAGTAATTTTATGAATAAAATTCTTTCAAGAATTATTTATAATAGATTAGAAGTTATCCTTCTTAGACTAATATCTCCTAATCAATCAGGCTTTGTTAAGAGTAGGAGTATTTTTAAAAATGTATTAGTTGCACAAGAATTAATCTCTGACATACGGAAAAGAGATAAACCATCCAGTATGGTGCTAAAGTTGGATATGGCCAAAGCATATGATGGAGTTTCCTAGTTTTTCTAAATAAAAGTGCTCAGAAATATGATTTTCACTAATAGAGAGGTAAATGTGATTTGGAGATTGATTTCTAACAACTACTACTTAGAGTTGATAAATGGGTAGTCAACTAGTTTTTTCATTAGACAAAGGAGGTGAAATAGGGGGATTATCTATCCACTGCTCTCTTTATTCTATTTGCTGAGGTTATTACTATATCCCTAAATAATCTTTTTTTGGACAATACATATGTGGGGTATGGATTACCTAAGTGGAGCACTTATTTGAATCATCTTTCTTATGTTGGTGATACAATAATTTTCTCTTCTTCTAATGCATCCTCTATGAATAAAGTTATGTGTATTTTGTAGGAATCTGAGAAAGAGTCAGATCAGAAGGTGATGAATCCTCTATGAATAAAGTTATGTGTATTTTGTAGGAATCTGAGAAGGAGTCAGATCAGAAGGTGAATAAGGAGAAAAAATTTCTATATGCACAAAAACAACCAAGAGTAGTACTAGATCAGGTTAAACATGCTACAACGATAGTAAAGAGTAATTTTCCTTTGAAATATCTTGGGTATCCCATATCTCATTCAAAGAAAAAGAAAGAGGACATTGCAGAATTGGTGAATAAAATCATAACTAAATTACAAGCATGGAAAGGGAGATTATTATCGTACAGAGGAAAGGAAATATTGTTGAAAGGTATTATAGAGTTTGCTCATTTGTGTACTCTCAGAAATTGTTCTACCAAAGAGTGTCCTAAAATATATTCAAAGAATCTTTGCTAACTTTTTTTGTCATATGAAAGAATTAGGTAAAGGTAAGCATTTGTCTATCTAGAAGAAGTTTGCCTTTCCAAGCAAGAAAGTTGTTTACGTTTTGATCACTAGAGGATATTTCAAAGGGTATGATTTCTAAGTAATGAGGGAAATTTAGGACACAATTCAAATTATAGAATAACTTCCTATGGAACAAAACTATAAGAAATAGAGATTTCTATAATGGTGTAGTGGAAAGGTGGATCCCAGGTATGGAAAGCTATGTTGACAAATAGGGAAAGATTCAAACAACATATTTGGTGGGAGCCAATAAGTGGTAAATCTATCATTTGGTTTGATAATTTGACCAACACTGGTCTATTATTTATGCATCAGTCAAATGTGCACTTTTGTCATCCTCTAAAAGATGTTGGTGAATTTCTCAAGGAAGAGGGGTGGAATTCTGAGGTCATACGGGATTATTTCCCTAACTATGTTCTAGAGTATGTCAGGAATAAAATGGTCTAATTTGCTATGAATATGTCATGGATAAAGCATGGTCTACCAAATAGTAATGGGAAGTTCTCTTCTAAGAGTGTTTGGGAGCTACTGAGACAAAAAGTTGATACTAATGATGATTTAAAGGCTTTGTGGTGTAAAGGGTTAACTTTAAATTTAAATTTTCTTTTCTTGACTGGAGAATTTGGTTAGGAAAAATCCTTGTGGCCTTCCTAATGCGAGAATGAAACTCAAATATTAATCCTAATTGTGGTTGTTGTACTTGTCCAGTGAGGTAAACCATTAAACATCTCCTTCTAAAAGGTGAAGTTATTGTGAGAATATGGAATCACTACTATGGTGGGGTTGGTATTATTAATCCTAGACTAAATTTGAAATAAAGTGTAAGACTATGGAGGATACGGGAAGGGAATAGTAAGGTGAAGGCAGTTAATAATTCCTATTCTAGTCCACTAGTTTCTCTGGAAAAAGAGGAGCACAATTCTACATAGGGTTTCTTATACAGACAAGAAGGTTATATAGGAATTAAATGACACTATCATCAAGTTTGTTAAGTTGAATTTGAAAAAAAAATTTATTAAGAGAAGCTGGACTAATATAATTGATTATTTAAAGGCTTATAATAGTACTTATACTGTTAGAATTGTAAGATGGACACCCGCTAATTATGGATGGCTTAAAGGGAATATTATTAGTGTGTTAAGGTGTAACCCTGGCTGTAGTTCTTTTCCTTTTTATATCAGGGACTGGAAATGAAATATAATGGTGGCTAAAGGTGCTAGACTGCAAGATATAACAAGTTTAATGATAGAAGCCACTGCAATCAATGAATGTCTGAGGTTCTATAGAGATGAGGATATTCAGAAAATTATTGTAGAGTCTGATTATTGGATTATGGTGTAATTACTCAATAGGGAATGGGATTTCCTATGGAGTGTATCTATCATTTTCAACGCTATGATGTTGCCCAAACTATACCTCCAAAAATATACAATGCAGTCAAAGTCAACTATAGTAATCCAACTAGGTTGGGGTCGATCCCACAAGAAATAGGTCGAACTCGTATCTCAAACTTACTGAAGTATCTAGAAGTGTGGGAAAGTAAATGGGGGTTTACAGTATTTAGAATAAGTAGTCAATTAAGAGTTTCTTCAGTTAAAACAATATAAGATAAACACTAGGATTGTATTCCTCCTGGCTTCCTAACTTCTCGTGCTCAATCCAACTATTTCATTACTGTACGTGAAGGATCTTATAAGCTAGGTATTACCAATTGTCTTATGGACTCGAAGGTAAATGTCACCCTTTACCTTGTGAGTCTCAGGATGTCACCATATTTTTCTTTGTCGTTGATTCTAGTTTAACTATCACCTTATGGGTCTCAAGTTATTAGACAAGGGCTAATAGACTCGAATCACTATCGCAATCCATTTTTTCCAATCTCGATCTCTTTTGTGAAGACATCTCAAATACAGGTTGGTTCTAAGAGTTGGCCACTACTAAGAAAGCAATTAACTTGAAGGAAATCATAATACACATCTAAACATTGATATAGCCAAATCTCATACTTCCTCTACTTCATTAATCCGCCAGGATTCCCACAACCCTACTTAAAAGAATTAGCCGCTCATAGTTGTAAATAATCCATGGTGTCAAATGATGAAATTATTTAATTAATCTCACAATAATGAGGAATAGATCTCAAAGTATCAACTTAACTAATAAACCAAAAATAAAAAATAGGAGTAAAAGTATGTAAACTATTATAATAGGACATCGAAGGTATTTATAGAGTCTCAAACTTACAAAGGAAACCGAACCAAAATAACATAGTAAAACTAGGTCAGTAGTCATCACGCCTATGGCAACGAGTCATTTGAACTAACAATAACTTGTTGCCTTCTATCATAGATTTATTTTGTCTTCAGTTCTCACTCTCATTATAATACGCAATTAGTCATTCACTGGGACGCATGATGACTCCAGTGAATTTTTTCTTTCAGTACTTTTTCTCCATGATCAGAACGAATACTCAACATAAGTCATTATCTGTCATCACAACTCGTGGGCTTCACTCATTTTAACTGGAACCTCACTTGTTAAATTTTAGGACTTTTAGTTAATCTGCTTAGAACGATTCCACACCATAACTCATTGTCACTCCTAAAGAGTTGTGGTCAGCGTTTTGTAATACCTCATACTTTTCCAAGCTTAAATTCATTCCTAGAATGTTAAGGTATAGCTTCTAAAATGAATAATATTTATTTTGAGTGGAATTTTCCAGATTTAGACATCCCATTATTTGGGAAATTGAACAAGTTTTCTATCGATACTAAATTTAACTAAATTCGATATGTGGTTAAAAAGTTATGGAATTTTTAAGTTGAAAGTGTGCCACCTGGGCTCTCAACGCGTCATGGAGAAGGCAAAAATGACAATCGTCATATTCCAGTAGACCTCCGCGATGTTGGAACATCACGGAGATGTCTCATTTCCCATTTGTTAAATTTCCAGAAGCCCAATGGAATATTGACTCTTTGCACAAAAGGTCAAAATGGCATTTCTATAAAGAACTGTGACAGCGGCGCATCGCATTGAAGTTACAGGTCCCAATTGTGAAAATTCAATGGTACAAAGCGATAGCTCCGCATTGCGGAGATCCCCAATTTCCCATTAATCAATTTCCATGGAGTCACCGTGATAGTGGTGCGTCGCAGTTGTCCATTAAATCGGGTTTTTCAGTTCCCTTTTCCAGTTCTGCTTAGAAGTTTGAAAGGGATATTTTGGTCAATTCCTAATCCCCAATTCATCCAAAACACAAGATTAATCATAATCAAAGCACTTTGTGCTTATTATTCATCATTCTCTTCAAAAGAAAAACCCTAGAGCTCCAAAGCTTCTTCTCCAAAAATCAAAATCCTTTATTGTTTCTCCAAGAAAGCTCAAAATTGAGGATTCTCATGACAGGATAATCAAGAACTCATCATCAAGAACTCAAATAGTAATCATTAATTCAATTTTCTTCATCTCGTCATCTATCAACGTATGTGGGGTTTATGAAAAGGGATCCTATTTCATTCTTGTGCCCAAAATTAGTTTTAAATCACAAATTTACATAATTTTATATGAAATTACAAGAGTTTTGAATTAAGGTGTATACCCATTATTTCTAATTGCAATAATATGAGATTTCCAATATTTTAGAACTTGAATTACGTGTCTATTTTCATACTTTCATGCCCATTGCAGATTTTGAGATGAATTATCATTGTTTTCATTATTGAGCATGAATATTATGATGTTTTAACATGAGATTGATGCGTGGGTTATTATCCAAGATTGAATGTTGATATGTGAGCTAATGCTAACACATTTGAGGCTTTTAACTTAGAATAATTGTGAAGTCTGAAGAAAATTTTATCATTTTTGATTGTTTTATGTTTAATTTTGTAGAAGAAGATAATATGTTAGAGAACCAACAACAATGGAAGAAAATAAGATGAAATCTGAAGTAAATAGAGGAAAAGTGCGGCTGACGACATTTATGATAAGTCATCAACCTTGTGATATCAGCTTCATCGTCAGCCATAGACAAAGAATTGGACTAAGTTGAAAGTTGTGACGATATTTTGTGATAGGTCATCAAGAAGCTGATAAACCGTCAAGAATGCCACCAGCCTAAGGCAGCACATGAGAACTGAAGCAGATACTTGATGACATTTGTGATAAGTCGTCAAGGACCTGATAGGGCATCATCATTTGTTACCAGCATTAGTCAACAAGTGTTCAAAGCAAAGACGAAGCTGATGACATTTGTGATAAGTCGTCAGCCTCCTAATAGGCTATCACAAATGGCGTCACCTAATCCAAAGAATTTTTGAATTTTATTATTTTGTTTTCATAATCAAGGTGAACTATTTAAAGCTTTGTTTAGGGTTTTCTTAGGAGTTTCGAACTTTGAGTTTTGAGACATGATACTTTGATATTTTCTCTCTAACTTCTTGGCTTGAAAAAACAATTATTTTGGGATTTTCTGTTGTGATCTAATCTAATATTCACTAGTTATTATTCATCTTGTGGTAAGTTTATCTTCCAAAGCATGAATTTATCTAGTTTCTTCGATTATTACATCATGAGCAGCTAAATTCCTTTAACCTGAATTATGGGATCTAGGGGTAGGTCTTGATAAGGTGCTGAGTGTTCAAGATTTGAAAGATGGTAGGACTCCTTGATAATTTTGATGTTTTAATTACTGTATGTTGGTTGCAAACAATAGATAACACCTACTTTGATTTGCTTGAGAAAGAAATCAAATATAGTGGGAAGTGAATTATGAACAGGGACTTGGAAATACTAAACTTCCATTTAATAATAAGCGTTGTAACAAGGTTGGTTAACTTGAGGTAAAATCTAGGCAATGAATATAAATTCCCTAAGTCCGAGAGGATTAGGCAATTAAATGCTTAAGTAGATCGAGAGACATTTAAGAAAAACTTCGATAAAGATAACTTGTTGTCCTACCTACCGTGAGAATGTTGAACCACTAGTAGCATCTGTCAAGTACAAAAATCTCTAGTGAACATAATTATGGTTTTTCATAAACTCTTCATTACAAACATTTAAACTAAAGTGGCCAACAATTACTTGTTAACTAAAACCCTTCTTTTTCTTGAAACATCCAACTATTAGTTGATTAAATCGCAATTGACTTATGTTCACACCATATTCCTTGTGGGATTTATCCCTAACCCAGTTGGGTTTTATATTGACAATGATCACTTACATTCTCATTGAGAGGTGTAGTTTGAGCATTATCAAAAATGGCGCCCTTACCGGGGAATACGGTTGAAAATTAAAGTTTATGTGTGCTAATTGACTGTTAGTCAAGTTTCCTAATTTTACGTTTATTTTTTTTATTTGCAGGATCTTTATAGTGTATGTCAAGAACCAGAAGTTTTAGAGAACCATTATTACCAACTAATTCAAAACCGCAACAAATTGAAAGAATGGCAGAACAGCAAGAGGCTAACAGATTGGCAGCCTTAGCTAGAGTTAAGGTAAATGTGAAAAATGTTAGGAAACAAGAATGACATCCAAATCCTAAGGATAAATATTTGGGAGATGAGGAGTTACTGAATCCTGGTAACCCAAGGCGTGCAGAGCAAATAACTACAGCAGTACGCGTAATATTAACAGGAACCATCCATTCTGAGAAAGGCAAGAGTACCATCCAGTCCAGTATAATCTCAATGATGATGATGATGGAATGGATGGAGCAGGTGCAACGGGTGAAATTATTCCTTCACCGTTGGCACCTGAAGAAAAATTCAACATTATGAGTACTATGATTCAACTCCTAAATCTGACGGGTTTGTTTGGTGGCCTTCCTGGGGATGACCCGAACTTGCATCTGGTGAATTTTGTCACCATCTACAAATCTTTTGATAACCTAGGAGTAGGACAGAATGCTATCTAATTGATATTGTTTCTGTTGTCTCTATCTGTGGAGGTAACATTATGGCTAAATGAGCTGACACTCAATTCTATAACTAACTGGAGGCAGTTGAAAGAAGATTTCCTTAAAAGGTTCTTTCCACCTTCTAGAAGGGTATATTTGAGAGATGAGATCATCAACTTTAGGCAGCTCCCGACTGAAGCCTTGCATAAAACCTGGGAAAGATTTAAGAAGAAGCTGACACAGTGTTCGAACCATAATACGACAGACATATATTTGGTAGAGACATTGTATAGGGATCTTAACTCTGTTGCAAAGACAATTGTAGACAATGCTGCTGGTGGTTCGTTTGTTAATCTTACATTCGTAGAGGCTTCAGAGATGCTAGACAGAATGACCAAACAGAGTCGGGCATGGCATACCAGAGACGCTGTGGTGGTCAACCCCACTGCTTCTATAGGTATTACTGCGGATCAATGCAAAAGAGAAGAGAAGCATGACCAATACATGGCTCACCCTAAAACAAAGATAGACTTACTAACCAAGCACTTGCTATCAGTTAAGATTGAAAAGGTGAAAGCTATGGGATCTCAGGATAGAAGTGAGGCTCATCCAGATAAAAAAGCTAACTATGTTAATAATTAGGGGGTTTCCAAGGCAATATCTAAGGGAATCAAGGTCGGACTTACTATGATAAGCCTGGTTATAAGATAGGGAGCAAGGAAATTGGAGAAATAACAATGATAGGAGTGGGTTATATATTCCTCCTGGAAATCGTGAGGCTGCTTCCATAAGTTCTGAAAAGATGTCCATGGAGGACATAATGGCTATGTTGTTGAAGGGAGTGGAAGCTACCAACTCTGGTGTGACCACCATGAAGACCGATCTGACACCTATCAGTTATTTGGTGCACTCACACTCCACCGCAATCAAACAGTTAGAGCAGCAGATGAGCCAACTCTCCGCAACATTCAACCAGAGGAAGAGCAGAATGTTACCAAGTGGTATGGTCCAAAATCTATAGAATGATGGATCATGCATGGCTATTACCACTAAAAGTTGTAAGATATTACCTGACCCTTCTGTGGGCAAACCTGTAGTTGATGAGGTAGTTGATGTTAAACCGGACAAAAATGGTCTAGTGGAGTCTGAGAAGTTGGATAATTCTGATGATGCTTCGGATAAAGACAAAGAGAAGGAGAAAGAGGTAGTACTGAAAAGTATCCCAAGACCACCACCTCCATTTCTTCAGTGGTTCAAGAAAAAGGTTGATGATGCAAAATTCAGCAAATTCATGGCAATGTTCAAGCAATTAACAATAAACGTGCCTTTGGTTGAGGCACTTAAACAAATTCTAGGATACGCGAAGTTCATGAAAGACCTTGTGAATAAGAAATAGAAGGTTATCCATGAGCCGAAGGACAATCTCTTTCATTTTGGTGTTATCTCTACAAGGTCTATAGTATAGAAAAAGGCAGATCCAGGAGCGTTTACCATCCCGTGTACTAATAGGTCCCTAAATTTCACATAAGCACGATGCAATTTGGGAGCCAGTATAAACCTAATGCCACTCACTGTGTTCAAGAAACTGGGTTTGTGGGACCCTACCCCGACGAACATGCACTTGGTGATGGCAAATAGGTCTTTAAAGCGGCCAGTGTGTATATTACACGATGTACTGGTAAAGTTGGTTGACTTCATTCTACCTACTAATTTTGTTGTCCTAGACTGTGAGGTGAACTTCGAAGTGCCCATCATTTTGGGTAGACCATTCCTTGCAACTGCTAGAGTGATAAAGGATATGGAACTAAATGAGCTGAATTCAGGTTCAATGACAAGGAAGCAAGATTCAAAATACACTCATCCATGATACCGACAAAGGAGATGAGTGTTTTCTCAATCGTGGACGTATTCTATGAAGATGGTAAATGGGTATCAACAGGTTGTCTTGGCGAAGTCTGAGTTATCAAGAAAACCAAGTCATGCCGCGACAGTAAATTAGGCACTATTGGGAGGAAACCTAAAATTTTTATATTCCAGCAAATTGTTTATTTTTTTTGTTAGGTTTTAGTTCAAAGAATCTAGAATCGATATATCCAGCTAAGTGCTTCTGATGAAATTTTTGATGGGCTGTCAAAATTGTGATAACTAATCAGCTATGTCGTCAGAAATAGCAGCTCTAAGGCAATTTTTGTTAAGGCTTCTGACATTTGTGATAAGCTATCAAAAGTGTGAAGGCTTATTAAAAATGTCATCATAAAAAGCCCAACATTAGCTGAAACTGTGGGCCAATTTAAATAGACCCGACACGGCCCACAACTTGGCCTTTCCACCTTCCCGCTTAGTTTTTATTACCTTTAAGTTATTCTCTTTCCATATTTGGTTTATTTTCTTCCCTTTTCAAAGTCTCTCCAACTAAAACAAAAGAAAGTTTCCTTGTATGTGTGGATTTGCAATCAAAATCAAGAACCTCTCTTTATTTCCTCTTGCTCATGTAACCACATTGAAGGCTCCCATCAGGTCTTGAAATGGCACCCAAAGGAAAGAACTCAAAATCCACAAAGAAAGTGACCAAGGGAAGTGTACCTTGGAGACTCCTCAATGAAGAGTCTAATTATGAAAAGGTTATGAAAAGGAAGAGCCTCTGCTCAAGAAGAAAAAGAAGAAGCAAAGCACCAAAAAGACTCCACCACCCTCACCAGTTGAGGTGGAGAAGAGTGAAGAAAGTGACACTGATCCAACAACATCCGAGCATATAACTTCTGAGTAGATTGTCCTTGAGCAACAAGAGTCTAAATATGATAAATTTGAAGAGCATGATTTAGCTCATCTTGATTTCGAGGGGCATGAGTCTGAGAGACCATCAACTGAGTCCCCTTCTATTGAGCCACAAGATAATAAAGACTCTCCGATTTGGGGAACTATGGTCAAATGCAAGAATCCTAAAGTCTGAGATGGCACTAAATAGAAGATTCCAAAGCTCAAAAAATCTTCTTTGATGGGCTTTGCAGAACCAACAGAAGAGCTGTCAAAAGGCCAATCTTTGAGGAAAAGAGAATCATAACTAAGGGGTTGACCAGGTACCCGAAGGTGGAGCAGAAACTTTATGGCTATGATTTGGGATGGACTACACAAGGAGAAAATTCATTTTTCCCTACACTAGTTAGGGAATTCTATGCAAACTACCAAGCTCGCTTGGAAAATATGTGTAGAGAAGGAGAGAAAGGAGCTAACCAACCTTTGTTGGATAAAGTTTTGGTACGAGGAGTAATGGTGGATATTTCTGAAGCAACAATCAACAAGTTCCTTAATGGCTCGAACTTTACTCCTCAGGCCACTTCAACTACTTTCTATGCCCGATTGAAGTATCAGGAAAATCAACGAAATTGGTTAGCCAAACTCATAGCTGATAGAGAACCAGAATGGCTAACAAATTCGAGTGAAAGGATCTTCAAGGCCTCCCTGACTTTAGAGGAAAGATTTTGGTGGGGTATTATACGTACGTGGTTGATACCCACAGATGGTGATAATATCATTTGTGATTACAAAGCAATATTAGTCGTAAGTTTTGTGGCTAACCTTATCATCGAAGAGATAAAAATTTGGGTCTCGAGGTCTGATACAGTATATCTGTTCCCTTGTTTAATTACACAATTGTGTAGGGAAACAAATGTACTAAAGATTGTAGGGTTAGAAGAAGAACTCTTTGCCAGGAAGACCCATAATCTGATCTGAAATGAGGAAAATCAGCCAAGGCTAATGCTTGAAAGGGATGCAGAGATTCCAACTGATCCACTGGTTACGGGTACTAGTTCAGCACCTAATGCAGAGGTGCCTGATTCTGAAGTTATACCTCTAACATCTGCAACAATTGCAGAATCATCAGTGCCCAGAACTGAGACAATTCCTCCAGCTATAGTGCTTACAACAGAATTTACCTTCAACCCTATGAATTTCAAGAGATTAGAAAATCAGTCCAAGTGGTGCGAGGCTAAGCTTAAACTCTTTTCCAAGCAATTCGCAGTTGCAGTTGAAAAAACAATTAAGGCTGCACTTGAGCCTTACAAGGCTCTGCCGGGCTGAATTGGTGAATTAAAGAACTTCTTAAATGTGTAGTCGAGAGAGAGGTCAGCTCCAAAGATAGAATTATTAAGATCAGACCTAGATAAAGTAAAGGCGGAGGTTGGAAAGCTACAGCAACACCACTTTATGGTGTCAATAGATCCAGTAGCTGAGGAGTTTGAGGGAGAAATCCTGATGCTTGATCTCATAGAGGATCCAGTAAAGAAAAAGAAGAAGAAAGATGAGAAGAAAGAAAAAGAAAAGAGAGAAAGGCCCGACAATGATGAAGAAAGAAAAGCAGAAAAGAGGGCAAGAAAGAAGTTTGAAAAGAAGAAGATGAAAAAGGCGAGAATTGAGTCCTTAGTGGACAATGAGAGATGGGAGGTAGCCATTTGAGTGAGTGCCGTCGGTGCCTCTAATAGTATGCCTTCACAGACTGATAGACCAGCTATACCAGAATAGAGAGAGGCCCCTGATGGAGATACGACATCAAGGTCAAGAACCCATGGCCCCCAGTATTGATCTTTTCTAGGTATACTCTAACCCTTAGTTTAGATTTTCTTTGATTTTAAGTTGAAGGTGTAGGGTAAACTTGTTGTTGTAACATTTTGTAGTCAACTAGGAGAAATACTTGTACTTGAGGCAGTTGAATTTTTTTTTGATTTTTGTACACCTCTTCAAGTGGTCTACTAATTTAAACTGAGTGATTTACATTTAAGTGTGACCAGCGTGCATCTTTGTATGGCATTAGTTCTAGTAACATGATAATTATTGCTAAACAGCTGCACAAACTGAATGAGTAGTCAAGTGAGATATACTTGTGAGCCAAAAGTGTGTGTGAGATGTTACTCAGTTTCCTCTGTATGTTAAAGCCAGAACTTACCCGATTAGTCTTACCTAGGTTGAAGGATAGGGGTTAGGAAAGGATCATAGGTCATTTTAATATGTGAGATGTTACTCAGTTTCCTCTGTATGCTAAAGCCAGAACTTACCCTATTAGTCTTACCTAGGTTGAAGGATAGGGGTTAGGAAAGGATCATAGGTCATTTTAATATTAGCTCACTTTAGCCTAAATGACCTTCCCTATGTGTATTAAATCCCTTGATCCATGTTTTGAGCCTAATTAGACTATTTCTGTGTATGACACCTGTCACCTTCTCATTTAGATCATAATGAACCTATTTTGGCCCTGGTCCTCTTTGGACACTGTGCACCTTAACTTAGGCAAATGCCCTAAGTTGAGGGTGGCTAACATTGGGGTGCCTGATATAAAATGAGTGTAAAGAAAGGTAGCATAAAATAAAAGAATAAAAAACTAGGTGTAGAACAAAATAGAAAGAAAAAGAAAAATTGTGAAAAAAATAAGTAATTGAGAAAAGACTACACCCATCCTAAATAATTGTGATCAAGAAAAGAGAAGAGTGGAAAAGGCTAATGAGTGAAACTCCAAAAAGCTAGTGTAGTATCAAGGAGGCTTAGTCACTTTAAATACCATCGAGTATTATACTATCCCTTAGCCTACATTACAAGCCTAAGAGAAGTCCTATAGTGATCCTAGCTGACCTATCTGAAGATCTGGGTAATGAAAATAAGGGCAAGCCTATAGTACTTGGCATACACTGATTGGAACTTCATTATGAGAGTGAGTTTTTTTATTTTCCCCATGGTTACATATATAATTTCTGATATGAGATAAGGTGGATTTCTTTGCTGTGAGGTCACGTTGGTTACATTTCTAGTAACTAACTTATTCGGGTAGTGTAATACCAGTCCATGCATGGTTGTTATAGCTGAATTGATGCCATGTCTTGATTCCTATGTGTTGCATTAGTTCTCTTCATTGTACTTAAATTGACTGACTTTGGAGATAGTGAAAGTGTTTCGAGATGATATGGATGATTGACTGCCAAATGTGCTTTGTATTCTCTTAGTTGTGCTGAGTTGCTTGAGGATAAGCAATTGTTTTAAGTTGAGGTGTTGATGTATGAGCTAATTCTAACACATTTGAGGATTTTTACTGATAATAATTGTGAATTCTTAAGCACCTTTTGTCGTTTTTGATTGTTTTATGTTTGATTTTGCAGAAGAAACTAATATGTTAGACAACGAACAAGAATTGAAGCAAATGAGCTGAAATCTGAAGTAAATAGAGGCAAAGTGTAGATGAAGACATTTGTGATAAGTCATTAGCCCTGTGATAAGCTATCAGCTTTATTGCCATCCATAGACAAAGAATTAGCCTAAGTTGAAAGCTGTGACGACATTTTGTGATAGGTCATCAAGGAGCTGATAATCCGTCAAGAATGCCGTCAGCCTAAGGCAACACATGAGAACTGAAGCAGAGACTTGACGAAATTTGTGATAAGTTTTCAAGGAGATAATAGGGTGTCACTGTTTATCGTTAGCGTTAGGCAGCAAGTGTCTAAAGCAAAGAGAAAGCTGACAATACTTGTGATAAGTTGTCAGCCTCTTGATAGGCTATCACAAATGGCGTCACCTAATCCGAAGAATTTTTGAATTTTATCATTTTGTTTCCATAATTAGGGTGAACTATTTAAAGACTTGTTTAGGGTTTTCTTAGGATTTTTGAACTTTGAGTTTTAAGACACGATACTTTAATATTTTCTCTCTCTAACTTCTTGAATCAGCTTTATTTATAGATTTATTAGATAAATGCATAATTGGTTTTAGATAAACTCTTATGCTAGTTTTAAAGTAAATTTCCAGTAGAATGAGCGTAGAAAATAAAATGGGAGTAGTATTTAGTAACGAGCAATAAGTGTGGGTTTAGCGCATCCTATCTTCCACAGAAATACGTAGCCAATGTAGGTACAAATTATTAGATTATTCCCACTTCTACATGGATGACAATTATAGATGTGATCACTTAGCTCAGGTTACACTCCCTGGTAAGAGTATGACACCTCTCCCCATCATGAGGTTTTCCCCTTAGAGGAACAAGACATTGGACTCTATGTTAGCTCACATGATTTATGTCAGTTAGAAGAACCTCTCTTGTAGAATAGTTTTTAAAAGAATTCACTAACAGTAAAAGCTTTTGGAACAGTTTCAAAGTATCTCCCTACTCGTAAGAAACAATTTTAGAAATCAAAGTGTAAAGACTCATAGTTTACTTAGATTACACTTTTATAGAAAGATAACAGTTACAAACTTCAATTCTTAGATTTCAGATTTCTAAAGTGAGCTCTTTCTACACTTAGACAGTATGATTTACAAACAAAATACCAGTACAACTTTCAGAACTAAATGTTATGACTCACTAGATTTATAAAGAATGATTGATTTATTATTCATGATTTCAGTATTTCAGATATTTCAACTTATGTGAGTCATTTACATTTAGCATGCATTGTTTTATAAATTATGATGACGAGATGATGTTTTACTTATGCATTACACCCCTATATACTCAGTACATCCTCAAAGTGCTGATCCACATATACATCTATATGCTGCATTGTCTCATAATGTAGGTTCATGTGCTCAGTATCAACAATGTGAGTAGTTTGAGCATCTCTATTTATATCTTACAGTTGGATAGTCCTCATAGTTTGGGGACTTATTCATTCAGATTCTGCAGCTTATCAGTTTATATAATTTAGTATTCTTTTTAGACAATTCGAGTAAGCTGGGGGTTTGTCCCAATGACTCTCTAGTTGTTAGTAGTAGAGGCTTGTTAGACTACTAGTTTAGATTAAGTTCATTTAGTATTTGAGATTTCATACATTATATTCAGAAAGTTTTCCAAATATTAAATCCACTGTGGAATAATCATAGATCCCACAACCATAGTTGTGGGTTTAGTTCCACATGAGAAAGAAAGAGATAGTAACAATTATATTCATCATTCAAAGTAATTAAACTTACAAAAGATGAAGTCTGGAGTTGATTCTCTTCCAAATTCAAGAGCAAAATCTCAAAACCCAATCAAAGAGTTGAATATTGAATTCTAAGTTAAGAGCCCCCAAAAAGAAAAGTAAACTCCCTTGAAATAAATTCCAGAATGTCAAGTCGCAGTAACCAAGAAAACCCTAAACAATACTTTAAATAGTTCAACCTAATTATGGAAATGAAATCACAGAGTTCAGTAATTTCTCGGATAGGTGACGACATTTTGTGATGTCTTATCAGGAGTCTGACAACTTATCACAGATGTCGTCATCTCCTCTTTACTTTTAACATTTGTTGTCTTAGGCTAACGATGAAGCATGATGGCTTATCAGATCTTTGATGACTTATCACCAATTTCGTCGATTATTTACTTTAGCTCTCATGTTCTGCCTTAGGCTAACAATGATCTTGATGGCTTATCACAACTTTGATGGCTTATCACATGTCGTCATCACTTTTTGCAGCTGAATCCCATTCTCTGTTTAAGACTGACGATGAAGCTGACAACTTCCCAGAGTGTTGACAACTTATCAAGAATGTCGTCAGCCACACTTCTCTTCTATTTGCTTCTAATTTCAACTATTTTACTTCCATCATTGTGGGTTCTCTTGCATCTTGACTTCCACTGTAAAATCAAAGATAAAACAATCAAAAATGACAAACGTTGCTTAAGACTTTGGAATTATTCTCAGTTAAAAGCCTGAAATGTGTTAGTATCTGCTCACACATCAACACCATCAACTTAAAACAATTGCTTGTCCTCAAGAAACTAAAACAAAACCAAGAGGATACAAAGTACATTTGGCATTCAATTATCTATATTATCTCAAAACCATCTTTACTTTCTCCAAGGTCAATTAATTCCAAATCAACTGTCTATGCTACTAAAGAACAACAATCGGACACACAGGAATCAAGATATGGCATCAATTCAGCAACAACGACTATGCATGTACCAAGATTACACTATTCAAACAAGTTAGCAATTAGCAATGTAACCAGTGTGCCCTCACTACAAAGTAGTCCCACTTCACTTTTATCAAACATCACATATGTAACCATGGGAACAATCAAAAGACTCTCACTCTCAGAATGAAGTTCCAATCAATGTATCCAAATACTATAGGCTTGCCCTTATTTTCATTACCAAGATTTTCAAACAGGTCAGCTAAGATCACTAGAGGTCTTCTCTTTAGCTTGTAATGTAGGCTATGGGCTGGAATGATACTCGATGATATTTAAAGTGACTGAGCCTCCTTGACACTACACTAGCTTTTGGGGTCTCACTTATTAACCTTTTTCTATTCTTCTCTTTTCTTGATCACATATATTCAGGATGGGTGCGGTTTTTTCTACAATCACTTCTTTTTTTTCACAACTTTTCTTTTATTGTTCTTTTCCACCGCACCTAGATTTTTATTCTTTTTTTTATTCTACCTTTATTCATACTCATTTTACATCATGCACACCTATTATAGCCACCCTAAACTTAGGCCATTTGCCTAAGTTAAGGTGAATAATGTCCAAGGAGAACCAGGGCCAAAATAGGTTTATTATGATATAAATGGGATGGTGATAGGTTTCATAAAAAGAAATAGGCTATTCAGGCTTAAAATAGGGATCAAGGGATATTATGCATACAGGGAAGGTCATTTAGGCTAAAAGTGGGCTAATATCAACAATGGCCTATGAGGCAAGACCAACCGGGCAAGTTCTGGATTTAACATACAATAGGAACTAGGTAGTATCTCACACACACATGGCACAAAGTTACATCACAAGATACTACCCATTCGGCTTATGCAATTATTTAGCAGTGGTTATCATGTCACTAGTACTAATGCCATAACAAGATGCACAGTGGTCACACATAAATGTATATCACACAATTATAAAATAGACCATTGGAGAGGTGTTCAAAAATCAACAAAAACATATTAACTACCTAAGGTACTCGTTTTTCCCCCAGTTAATCACAAACATAACAAAATAAACAAAATATGCCTAAACATGCCGGCTCTACTAGGAACAAGACTCCGAGGAAAAGAGGAACGACAACAAAAATCCCAAGAGAAAATCAACACCCACAAGTAGCCCCACCCTCAACTTAAAATCATGCAATGTCCCCAATGTGTCAAACTAGAACAAGAGAGTTAGAAATATACCTGTGGCACCATGGGTGCCAAGATCTAATGTCAATCCCATAATACAAATACAAATAACAAAATACCTTAGGTTGCCTCCCAAGCAGCGCCTGATTTAATGTCGTGACACGACCCAACTCAGTTTTTTTCTCCACCTTGAGCATATGAATTTCATCCCTAACTTAGATTCTATCTTCTTGGCTCGATCATAGGGGGTGGTACAACAATTAAGAAGTCAAGTAATGAATTGAGCATCGTAAACCACTCGGCCTTAAAGTAAGGTATGTTTTTATGTTGCTTATCATGTGTAAAATAAAGATATATGATTTTTGTTCCTCATCTTCACACTCTTCCACTATTTTAGATGATTCCACAGACAAGATATCAGCTAAACATAATGTGGAAAAATGCTTG
The DNA here is from genome assembly GCF_002878395.1 of Capsicum annuum. NCBI lineage: Eukaryota > Viridiplantae > Streptophyta > Magnoliopsida > Solanales > Solanaceae > Capsicum > Capsicum annuum. The sequence continues at coordinate 91,648,070 of NC_061119.1, forward strand.
AGTGAGGCTCAACTAATTCTACTTCAAAATTTACACTATCTACTACACATTCACTTTTATTCACCTTCTCAATGTTAGTCTCAGGATCAAGATGACAATCGAGTGGTTGTGATTCTTGAGTTTTCTCCTCAAATGGCTAATGTCCCCCTCATATTCTTCTTTGTTTAGCCACTGTAAACATGGTGGAAGTGGTAACTCTTTTAGCTATGCCCATAGCTATTCTTAATTCTCTAAGATTCATTTCATCAATTTGTTCACTTGAATCATGACAACACATGTATCTTTAGTATGATCACATTGACCACAAGCCAAATACCAAGTTACAGTAAGTAGGACAATATCCACACCATATTGTGAAGGTCTCATCCATGCACTTCTAGGTAAATCTGGATAGCAAGCCTCAAAATATAGTCCCCATGATAATAACAAGAATCTTCACAAGAATCGTCATTGCTCAAAAAACCATCTATCCAGGCTAACATCTCAAGAAAGGTGTGAGAAAAATAAAAATAAAAGAAAATTAAAAAAAATAAACTAAACAAATATTTATAAGTTTGAATTCAATCAAGTAAACTAAAATTCCAAACCAACTCAATACGCCAAATTGGTCCCCGACAACGGTGCCATTTGTGATAACGCTTAAGTTACACGTCAATTAAGTGCAAGGAAATCATCGTCAATATATTTATCCAACTTTAGAGTCAAGATCGAATCCACAGGGAACAATATGAGTGGCAATTAAACTAGTTTGAAAATAAAGCTACAAGTTAAATTCAAAAAAATGATACGAAAAGATAAAATGGGGGTTTTCAATGATTAAACAAATGTTAAAGTTTAATTTGCTTCAGAGCTCAAATCTTAAAATACAATATTTCAAATCAATGATATAGAGAAACTAGAGTTGTGTCACTATGATTAGTAATCCTCCATTGAATAACAGTTGTAGTATTGGATTCTCGTAACTTATGGGAAATACCAAATTATTAGTTTTGACAGTCCATCTAAGTGTTTCTCAACCTACTTAGATGTTGAACTCCCTAATTCTCTCAAACTTAGGAAATTATTCAGTTCATACTAATTTTATCTCGATTTAATCAATCTTGTTACAGTATTAATCATTAGATGAGAACTTAACCTTCCCAAATCCTTATTGATAATTCACTTCTTACTAGGGTTGATTTCTTATCTTAAGTAAATCAATAGTAAGCAAGGCCTATTGTTTGTCACCAACAGAAAATAATTAACATAAAAGAATTATCAAGATGTTCCAACAATCACTCAAACCCTAACCAAATATTAAATCCATGGAGGAATAATCATAGATCCCACAACCCTAGTTGTGGGTTTTAGTTCCACATGAGAAAGAAAGAGATATCAACAATTATATTCATCATTCAATGTAATTAAACTTACAAAAGATGAAGTTTGAAGTTAATTCTCTTCCAAGTTAAATAGCAAAATTTCAAAATCCAATCAAAGAGTTGAATTCTAAGTTAAGAGCCCCAAAAAAGAAAAGTAAACTCCCTTTTAATAAGTTCCAAAATGTCGAGTCCCAGCCCCTAAGAAAACCATAAATAATAATTTAAATAGTTCACCCTAATTATGGAAACAAAATCACAGAGTTTAGTAATTTCTCGGATAGGTGATGATATTTTATGACGCCTTATCAGGAGTCTGACGACTTACCACAGATGTCATCAGCTCCTCTTCGCTTTTGACATTCGCTGCCTTAGGCTAAATATGAAGCGTGATGGTTGATCAGATCTATGATGACTTATCAGAGATGTCATCAATGATTTACTTCAGCTCTCATGTTCTGCCTTAGGCTAAAGACGATCTTGACTGCTTATCACAACTTTGATGACTTATCACATGTTATCATTACTTCTTCAAGCTAAATCTCATTCTCTATTTAAGGCTGATGATAAAGCTGATAACTTATCAGAGTGCTGATGACTTATCAAGATTCTCGTCAGCCACAATTCTCTTCTATTTACTTCAGATTTCAACTCTTTTACTTCCATCATTATTGGTTCTCTTGCATCATGACTTCCACTGCAAAATAAAAGATAAAACAATCAAAAATGACAAAAGTTGCTTAAGATTTTGCAATTATTCTCAGTTAAAAGCCTCAAATGTGTTAACATCTGCTTATATATCAACCAGCTAGAATTAAAGACTTCATGAGAATGAACCCTCCAGAGTTCTTTAGGTTGAAAGTAGGTGAGGACCCACATCTTTATCTAGATGAGATGAAAAAGATCACCCAGATTATCCATGTTTCTGAGAAGTAGAGTGCAGAGTTAGGGATGAAGTATGTAGCCTATGATTGGGTATTGATGTGGAAGAATGGTAGAGGTTAAAATGCAACTCCTATGAGTTGGCAGGTGTTTTAGGATACTTTTCTAGATAGTTTCTTCCAATGTGAGATGAGGGAAGCTAAGATAGAGGAGTTTGTGAATTTGAGGTAGGGTTCAATGATAGTGAAAGAGTACTGCCTTATGTTTAATTATTTGTCTAGGTATGCCCCTGATACGATGGCTGATCCTAGGGTAAGTATGAGTAAGTTTGTTACTGGAGTGTCTAGATTGGTAGACAAGGAGTGTAGGACTACCATGCTTATTTGAGATATGGATCTTATGAGATTGATGATTCACGCTTAGCAGATTAAATTAGAGAAGTTGAAGAGAAGAGAGAAGGGGAATAAGAAAACTAGAATAGGGCAGTTTGAGTATGGTCAGAATAGGTCTAATGAAGACAATTATTCATAGTTTCAGAATCATTTATCTATTCCAGCACCATCTTCAGCTAGTGCTCCTACTCCCAGTGGTAGACAGGAGCGGTAGGGTAAGTCTTCTATGTCCAAATCTTAGAATAGTATGAGTAGAAGGCCCAATTATCTGCCCTATGCTAAGTGTGGTAAGAATTACCCCGACGAGTGTTTAGTGGGACAGAGGAATGTTTTGGTTGTGGTAAATTATGTTATAATATTAGGGATTGTCCGCATACTAAGAAGGAAAATAGAGATGTTTGCCCCTAGACTTAGGCTAATAGTGCACCAGCTCTTTTAGGTTACCCAGTTCCTCCTCAGGGCGCATCATCCTGTACCGGTGGTGGTCAGCACTAGAATTGATTTTATGTTTTCCCATCCTATCAGTAGCAAGAGGATTTACCAGAAATTGTTATTGGTATGCTTCGTGTCTTTTATCTTGATGTTTATATATTGTAAGACCCTGGGTCGAGTTTTTCTTATGTGACCCCATTAGTTAAAGTAAATTTTGAGATAAGGTCTGAAAAAATTCCTAATCCTTTCTTGGTTTCTACCCCAGTGGTTGAGTCAGTTGTTGCTAAACAGATCTATAGAAAGTGTTCTATCACTGTCCTTAATAAAATTATGTTAGCAGACCTAATAGAGTTAAATATGGTTGACTTTGATCTTATGCTTGGTATGGATTGGCTCTATTCTTATTATGTCTTTATAGATTATCACACCCGAGTGGTAAAGTTTCAGTTTCCAGATGAGCAGTCTTTGAGTGGTCAGGTAATTTAGTGTCTCCCAAGAGTCATTTAATATCTTATCTTAAAGCCCGAAAGTTGATCTCCAAAGGGTGTATCTATCATCTTGTTCAAATTAAAGATACTAAGTCTGAGACTCCAACAGTTCAGTTATTCAGAGTAGTTAATGAGTTTCCTGATATCTTTTCCAATGATTTGCTAGAGGTACCTCCCGATTGGGAAATAGAATTCAGGATTGACCTTTTACCAGATACTCAGCCTATCTCAATACCTTCATATCGTATGACTCTCACAAAGCTTAAGGATTTGAAAAAGCAACTAAAAGATCTCTTAGACAAAGGTTTCATAAGGCCTAGTGTTTCTCAATGGGGTGCTCCCATCCTATTCGTGCAAAAGAACAATGGTTCTTTACGTATGTGCATTGACTATCATCAGTTTAATAAAGTTACAGTCAAAAACAAGTATCCTCTTCCTAGAATTGATGACTTATTTTATCAACTCCAAGGTTCCAGTTATTTCTCAAAGATAGACCTTAGATCTAGCTATCATCAGCTTAAAGTAAGGGAATGTGATATTCCAAAAATAGCTTTCAAACCCCGTTATGGTCATTTTGAGTTTCTAGTTATGTCCTTTGGACTAATAAATTCCCCAGCAACTTTTGTGTACTTATGAACAGATTGTTCAAACAGTGACATATTTGTCATAGTCTTTATTGGTGATATTCTTGTCTACTCTTGCAGTGAGGATGATCATGCAGACCATCTTAGAATTGTATTACAGACTCTTAGAGATCACCAAATGTTTGTCAAGTGTAGAAAGTGTGAATATTGGCTTAGGTCAATAGCTTTTATTGGTCACATTGTTTCTAGTGAGGGTATTAGAGTTGATCCCCAAAAGACAGAAGCCGTAAGAAATTGGCCTAGACCTATTTCCCTGTCAGACATTAGGAGTTTCTTGGGTATAGCTAGTTATTATAGATGCTTTGATGAGGGCTTCTCATTTATCGTGTCTCCTATGTCTAGATTGATCCAAAAGAAAGTTAGGTTTCAGTAGTCAGATTCTTGCAAGAAGAGTTTTCAGGAGTTGAAGACTCGACTCACTTCAACTCCTATTTTAGCATTACCTGATGGTACAGATAGTTTTGTGGTGTATTATGATGCCTCTAGAGTTGGTTTGATTTGTGTTTTAATACAGAGAGATAAGGTCATAGCCTATGCCTTTAAACAGCGTAAACCTCATGAATATAATTACCCAACCCATGATCTTGAGTTAGCTGCTGTTGTGTTTCTTTTAAAATCTGGAGACATTATTTCTATGGGGTGCATGTTGATGTGTTCATGGATCACAAAAGTTTGCAGTATGTGTTTACCCAGAGGGAGTTGAATCTTTGTCAAAGAAGGTAGTTTAAATTATTGAAGGATCATGACATGACTGTGTTGTATCATCCGGGCAAGGCCAATGTAGCGGTAGACGCCATTAATAGATTATCCATGGGCAGTATTGATCATTTGGATAATGATAAGAAAGAGTTAGTTTGGGAAGTGCATCAATTAGCTAGATTGGGTGTTAGGTTGGTTGATTCAGCTGAAGGGAATGTTTTGGTTCAAAGTAGTTCTGAATCTTCTCTAGTTTTGTAAGTAAAAGAGAAGCCAGATAAGAATCCTAGTTTGGTCAAACTGAAGAAGTCAGTTAAAGACCAAAAGATAGAGGTTTTCTCCTAAGTTGTAGATTTTGTGTTGAGATACCAGAATAGATTGTGTGCCTTATGTTAATGATTTAAGGCAGAGAATTATGGTAGAAGTGAATGGTGAGCGTTATTCAATTCATCCAGGAACCACCAAGATGTACCGCGACTTACGGGAAATCTATTAGTGGAGTGGTATGAAAAGATATATAGTAGAGTTTGTAGCCAAGTGTGCAACTTTTCAACAGGTTAAGGTAGAGCACCAGAGACCTGGTGAAGCATTGCAAGAGTTTGGGATCCCCACTTGGAAGTGGGAAAAGGTGAATATGGATTTTGTGACTAGTTTACCCTATTCGCATTGTCTGCATGATTCTATTTGGTTATTATAGACAGATTGACTAAGTCAGAGCATTTCTTGCAAGTTCACATGTCTTACATGGCTGAAGATTATGCTAAGTTGTATATCCGAGAGCTATTCAGATTGCATGGAGTTTTGTTGTCCATTATCTTAGATAGGGGTACTCAATTTACCTCACAGTTTTGGAGAGCCCTTCAGAATAGTCTTGGTACCTAAGTTCCTTTTAGTGTAGACTTTCATCCATAGACAGATGGTCAGGCAGAAAAGACCATTCAGACTCTAGAGGATATGTTGAGGGCAAGTGATCTGGATTTAAAAGGTAGTTGTGATGTCATTTTCCATTGATTGAGTTTGCTTATAATAATAGTTAGCATGCTAGTATTCAGATGGCTCCATTTGATGCTCTTTATGGGCGAAGATATAGATCGCTAGTTGGTTGGTTTAAAGTGGTTAAGGCCACTTTGATTGGGCCAGACATGGTGTTTAAGGCCATGGAGACATTTTAGTTGATTCGGGAGAAATTGAAAGCAGCCCAAAGTCGTCATAAATCTTATGCAAACATAAGAAGAAGAGACCTTGAGTTCGAAGTTGATGATCTTATGTATTTAAAAGTTTCACCCATAAAAGGGGTGAAGAGATTTGGCAAGAAGGGGAAACTTAGTCCCCATTATGTTGGTCCCTTCTATATTTTGAGTCGTGTTGGGAAGGTAGCGTATGAGCTTGAGCTACCCGCAGAGTTATCCTTAGTTCATCCAGTATTCCATATGTCCTTGTTGAAAAAGTGCATGGACGCTTTAGCTATTATTGTTTCTCTAGAAAGCACAGACATTCAGAATATCCTTTCTTACGAAGAGGTCCCACAAGAGATTCTTGATCATCAGATTCATAGACTAAGGAACAAAAAAGTTCCCTTGGTCAAAGTTCTATGGCGAAATCAGTCCATTGAGGGTGCTACTTGGGAAGCAGAAGCAGACATGCATACAAAGTATCCACATCTCTTCTCCATGAACTTCGATTCAACTGAAGGTAATAGTTTTCCTTCATTCAGTTCTTTTCCAGTTTTAGATTCAGCTATATAGTTATCTTTATGAATATTCATGCACTCACAGATCAGTTCAGCAGCTTACTATATTTGAGATTCAACCATACAGTTTGTTTCACTTTTGCATGATAGCTTATAGCCTCAAATTCCTCTGTATTTTCAGCTTAACTATCCACATTCGAGGATGAATGTTCCCAAGGAGGAGATATTGTAATACCCCATACGTTTTCTAGCTTAAATTCATTCCTAGAATGTTAAGGGATAGCTTCCAAAATCAATAATATTTATTTCGTGTGGAATTTTCCAGATTTAGACCTCCCATTGTGTGGGAAATTGAATAAGCTTTCTATCGATACTAAATTTGCCTAAATCTAATACGCAGTTGAAAGGTTATGGCATTTTTAAGTTGACAATATACCACCTGGGCAGTCAACGCATCACGGAGAAGACAAAAATGACAATCATCACATTCCAGTAGACCTCCGTGATGTTGGCGCATCATAGAGATGTCTTATTTCCCATTTTTCAATTTCCAAATGCCCAACGAGATATTGGCGCATCGTGCCAAAGGCCAAAATGGCATTTCTATAGGGCACCACAATGGTGGTGCATCGCGTTTAAGTTACGGGTCCTAATTGTCAAAATCCAGTGGGACAATGCAATAGTTTCGCATTGCAAAGATCCCTAATTTCCCAGTTGTCAATTTCCAGTGAGCCACTGCGATAGTGGCGTATCCTGGTGGCCCATTAAATTGGGATTTTCAATTCCCTTTTCTAGTTCTGCTTAGAAGTTTAAAAGGGGGTATTTCGGTCAATTCCCAAGCCCCAATCCGTCTAAAACAAAAGATTAATTATATTCAAAGCACTTTGTTCTCATTATTCATCATTCGCTTCAAAATAAAAACCCTAGAGCTCCAAAGCTTTTTCTCCAAGAAATCAAAATCATCCATTCTTTCTCCAAGAAAGCTTAATATTGAGGATTCCCAAGGCAAGATAATCAAGAACTCAAATAGGAATCAATAATTCAAGTTTCTATAGGAATCAATAATTCAAGTTTCTTCATCTAATCATCTATCAAGGTATGTGGGGTTTATGAACAAATATGCTCTTTCATCCTTGTTCCTAAAATTAGTTTTAAATCACAAATTTACATGATTTTATATGAAATTACCTGAGTTTTGAATTAGGGTTTATACCCATTATTCCTAATTGCAAGATTATGAGATTTCCAATGTTTTAGAACTTGAATTGCATGTCTATTTTCATACTTTCATGCCTATTGCAAAAATTTCAGATTTTGAGATGCATTATCATTGTTTTTATTATTGAGCATGATTATTATGATGTTTTGACATAAGATTGATGCATGGGTTATTACCCAAGATTCAATATTATTATTCCAAGAAAGATGATGCTTTAAGCATCCTATTGTCAGATTATTTTCAAATTTTCAGTAAAGCTTTGACCTTTCGATCTTTAGATTAGCTATGGAATCAACTTTTTAGATTATTACAGATTACAGAATTCAAATCAATTTTATTTATAGATTTTATCAGATAAATGCATAATTAGCTTTGGATAAACCCTTATTCTAGTTTTAAAGTAAATTTCCAATAGAATAAATGTAGCAAATAAAAAGGGAGTAGTATTTAGCACCGAGCAGGAAGTATGGGTTTAGGACATCCTATCTTTCATCAAATATATAGTCAACGTAGGTACATATTATTAGATTATTCCCATTTCTACGTGGATGATAGTTACAGATGTGATCACTTAGCACAGGTTATACTCCTTGGCAAGAGTATGACATATCTCCCCATCGTGAGGTTTTCCCCTTAGGGGAACATGACGTTGGACTCTATGTTAGATCATATGGTTTATGTCAGTTAGAAGAAGCTCCCTTACAGAATAGTTTTTAAAAGAATTACTAACAGTAAAAGCTTTTAGAACAGTTTAAAAGTATCTACCTAGTAGTAAGAAAAGCTTTTAGAAACTAAGTTTAAAGGCTCACAGTTTACTCAGATTACTCTTTACAGAATGACAATTGTTACAGACTTCTGCTTTTGGATTTTAGATTTAAGAAGTGACCTCTTTCTACACTTAGACAATATGATTTATAGATAGAATACTAGTAAAGCTTTCAGAACTAGTTGTAATGACTCACTAGATTTATAGAGAATGATTGATTTATGATTCATGATTTCAGTATTTTAGATATTCTGGCTTATGTGAGTTATTTACATTTAGCATGCATTGTTTTATAAATTATGATGATGAGATGATATTTTACTTATTCATTTCACCCCCATATACTCAGTACATCCTCAAATTACTAATCCACATATACATCTATGTTCTACATTATCTCATAATATAGGTTCAGGTGCTCAGTATCAGCTGCGTAAGTAGTTCGAGCATCTTCATCTACATCCTACAGTTGGTGAGTCCTCAAGTTTGGGGACTTATTCATTCAGATTCTACAACTTATCAATTTTTATAATTTAGTATTTTTTTCAGACAGTTCGAGTTACATGGGGGTTTGTCCCTATGACTCTCTAGTTGTTAGTAGTAGAGGCTTGTCAAACTGCTAGTTTTGATTCAACTTATTCAGTATTTGAGATTTCAGAAATTATATTCAGATAGTTTTCTGCATTTAGAATGGCTTTTATGTATATATTTCCTTTATTATGAGATTTAGATTTAGTAATAGGCAGACAGGGTTAGCCTAAGGCTACTCATAGTCTTGAGCACCATGTGACATCTCAGAATCAGATTTTGGGGCGTTACACCTTTACTTTACTCCCTAAAGTCAACATTACTCATTAATCACATCACGACTTGGGTCACGAATCATTAGGTGACTAAACGGCTCATTGCCTAGTACACACTTAGATTTTTCTATAGCTTTTTCAACCATTTCTGGTCCATATCCCTACCAACCTAATTTATCTTCTACATACACAAAACACACATCATATCCAACAAAAATGCCTAAGTATTTGCATATTTTAACCGTTTTTAGCATTGAAAGTTTCATGTAACCATGGCACATCACTCTATCAGAGCACTAATGAGGATCCTAATAGTAAGAGTGGAACACTCTCTTAGGGAGGCTAACACTCTTGCTAATTTTTTCACTAACCTTGTTTTTGATTTTGCAGGTGAAGTTCATTTTAGCAGTTTTACAGAAGTCCAAAAAGATGGCCAAATGGAGTATTAATCTAGACAAAGCAGGCACACCACAAGTCAGAAGATCATCTAAAGATTCATAAACACAAGATACCAAGAACAAGTGAAGTTAAGCTTAAGCAAGAAGTTTGCATTCAGTCACTATAATACAAGAATGACAAAGTCGATGACCTCTATTAATTTAAGTTTTAGGCTGGTAGTGGTATCAGTTTTACATAAAACATAGTCCACCGACTTAAGACATAGGTTCAAATAGTAAAAATATCTAGTTAAAAGTAGTCAAAGATACATACATACGCGCAGGATCAAGAAAAATCTTTTAGAACAAGCGCATGCAGTAAAGGAATCAAAGATAGCAAATACTTTCAACCAATTAGTCTCACATGAATGAGTAATTCAGAAATATGTATAAATAGTTCCAATAGGATTATTATTTGATGGAGTGATAAAGATCTAAACTTACCTTTTTTTGGAAGAAATTTTCATGAATATTTAACCTACACGCAGTGAGATTTGGAGAGTTGATCCAAAATTTTCAAACAAAACTAAGTTCAGATGTCTAAGAATCCAACAAAAATAATTCATGCACCTAATACACGATTAAATAGACTAGACTCATCCTCTTTCTCATTTCTATAGCTAATTTATTACATGGGGTGGTAGTATTGGCTATGTATCTCAATCCACTAGTATAAGAAAAATAGTAAAGAAAATAGAAGGATTAGAGGAATTGGCTATAAAAGGGTAAACTCAGTACACTACTAGATCTCGTATGGAAATTTGGAGCTTAATATCAAAGTTTAAGAGAGTAAGGATAAGGAGCATTTGGGAAAGATAAAGTGACTCTTAAACTTTCCTAACCAATCTGGTTAGGCCTTTTATTGTCATTTATCTCTAGTCTGAATTAGATATTATTTTAGTTGAGTCGGGCCTTTTTTGGGTCTGGTCTTTGTAAATACAAAAATTTACATAAATATGCATGTTAAGTTATAGTTATTAAACATAAAATCCCATAGAAAAAATAATTACAAATATCCTATTATTTATACTTTCTTTCTCCAAAATCCTTATATATGTTAAACCAACCTTTTTAGATCAATTAATCCTCAAAAATTTATGCCTAAAACTAAGCTAGCATTATCTGGCGATTTTAAGATTTCAAAATTCAAATGATATCTTATCATATTGCTCAACTTCATCACCATCTTTAATTTATTTTAGAGGTTTGTTTAATTTTTTAATTCTTTTCAACCTTACCAAATGAAAAAGCTATGGGTTACATTGTTGCATATGCTTAAGTCTCAGAAGCTAAGCATTTTATGGAATCTGGTCTGAGTTTTTGTTTAGGACTTAGCCAATTGATGTTAAAGAACAAACAAATATCGTTTATGGATTTAATTCTGGTACATTTGATAATGAGGATCCTAATTTCACAGAAAAATAGGTTGAAACACCAAAATAACCCAACCAATATGAAAAAGTTGAGGAAAGTTATTTGTACAAGCTTTAAAAGCCCATTATGAAATCTTCAAGTAAGAATAAATTTGAAGGATCAACACGACCTTGACTTCCAAAGGTATAGTGATTTGCTTTTTAATCTGTATTTTTTTTCTCAATCTTATGCATTTTTATACACTGTTATACATAGATATGTTATGTATAGGGTTAAAATTGCATTTTTCTTGTGGGATCTATTGTTATTTATTCTCCATGTGTATTACTATGCAATTTATATGGTTTGACCCATTTTGATATTATTGATGCAAGGGTTATGTATAAAGGTTGCCAGTGGTATGCAATCTATATGGTTTAATCCATTCTAAGCTTACACATGTAAGGGGTGTGTGTAAGGGGATTCTAGTTTGTATGCAATGTAAAAGGTCTGACCATTCTGATTTTTTCATGCACTTATGTTTACATTATACATAAGCATGTTATGTATAAGGTTGTGGTTAACTGCAGTTACATTTATCTTATACATTTTAGTGTACTTTGTTATGTATGGGATTTGTTTTATCTATATTTATGTTACCTTATACATAAGCATGTTATGTATAGGGTAATTGGTTAACTGCAGTTATATTTAGCTTATACATTTCAGGTTATGTATATTACAGTCTAATTTAATTTTTATGTTTGTATTTTTACCTTTCAATATAAGCTAAAGATTTGGTGTTAGATTTTAAAAAAATTGGAATTCAATGTTATTATTTTAGGGAATGAAATATCATATTGACAAAGTTTCAGCTCACTCATTGCATAATGGTAGTTCATGTAACCGGGACTTTGGAGAAGATATAAAGCATTATTTGGGCGAAGAAATACTTGAGTTATTTTGAAATACACTTTTTAGTGTATTCCTAGACATGCCTTAATGCAATTGGATAGTTCAAATATTTAAATATCTTTTGATAATCGAGATACAATAGGATAAATAGAACGAGATTCATGTTTGTGTACAAAGTACTATTCTAAAATTTACTCTGCTTGAGTTTTCTATAATTACTAGTCTAAAGTGTACCAATCATATCGATGATTACCTATATACTACCTCACCCACATCTACCCTAATGTCAAAGTATTTTTCCCCAATGCAAAATCTGGATTATGTAAGTTCATATTAGTTTAATGGGTCAAGATAGGAAACTCCGATAACACTCGGGATGCATTGAATATGGTGATATTGTACTTCATTCACACATTCTTCTTTTCTTAATTGTGTGATTCACCAGTTAGTATATCTCACTTCTATATGGTGGAGTATGGGCGTTACTGTAAGACCCAACAAAATTTCTAAGCTTAAATCAGTCTTTTAAATTTGTCAAGAGGGTCCCATACAGAGAAAATTCTAGCTAAGTTCCCAGACTTAGTTTATTTTTGGCCTTTGAAAGTTGGCAATCTTATTTA
>NC_061119.1:91663764-91784616 GCF_002878395.1 Capsicum annuum
TGTTAATTCATGATTAGAGAGGTCAATAGGTATTTTTGGACAAGTTTTAGATTGTTTGGACCTCGTTTAGACCACGTTTGGTATCCCAAAATAGTGGACCAACGCGATCTTGGTGCGACGCGTCGCCAATCACGTTAGTTAATATTGTTGCAGGGACTACCAATAAAATTACTGAGTCTTGGCGAAATCATGGAGCGACACATCGGGTATCACATCAATGTATCAACGTGTCATTTTGCCAATCATGTCAATGCCTAGTTTTCAGTCATTAAATATCCGCATTTTTAAGGGAAAAAAGGTCAATTTCCCACCCCCTATATAAGCCTATAAAATGAGATTCAGCCGTTATTTCAACAAAATATTGTTGTTACTCTCAAATACTCTCAAGAACAAGTCTAGGGTTTTCATAGGAGCTTCAAATTCAAGAGATTCTACCATTAGTTTTCGAGCTTCAAATTCAAGAGCTTCTACCGTTAGTTTTCAAGAATATTCCATCCAAGGTATGTAAAGTATTCATTCATGGATTTCTTTTATCCATGAAGCCCAAGAATCCAATTTTAAATTATGAATTGTGATGTTTATGTTGTGGATTGATTATGTTCATATAGTATTTGTTGTTGGATTCCCAAGTTGGAATCTTTATGTATTGTTCATGAAACTATGCTAATATGTGGGTTGAAATTTATGAAATTGAGTTGAATTAGGGAATCATGCGGTATTAAATTGATACCATGCCTAAGCCCTAAGGTATGTGTACTAAGTGATTGATAAAATGCCTAAGAGAATAATACTTGTGCATGATGACTCAATAGAACCTAAATGATGAATTTATGTTACCATTATGTTCAAAATGACTCACATGCTATTGTTATGCCTTGTAATAGTTTGATGTAATGCTCATGAGATTAGGCTTAGGGAAGTATGACATATTTATATTCATTCTTATTCATGTGTAAGCTTGGGGTATGTAAATACTTCATAAAAATCCCCAATTATAGTACTATGAATTATCGATCATGGTTATGTGTTCAACAAGTGTCATGTCTTATCAATTTCATACTATCGAGTCCTGGGGGTACTTGTACCCGAAAACTTAGATGTGTGCCTAGAGCTAGCATCAGTTTCATGATAAATCTCAGTTACGCCATGATTAGTAGTATTCTCAGTCAGCTTCAGAACTCAGTAAAATTCAGTCAGTTACATGACTCAGGAAAACTCAGTAATCTCAGTCAGTTATCATATATCAATAGTATTCCATCTATTAATGAAACTCAATGAACTCAGTCCAATTCAGTTCAATTAATCATGTTCAGTGTCTATTCATATAAGAGTAGGATTCAGCACCGAGTGAGCCCAAGGATGGGAACTCACCTGTTAGCAGATGGTGTGATTCTTAAAAGCAATTCTTGTGCTCCAGAACTACGTAGCCAGCGTAGGTTGGGACATCAAACCTGATAGTTAAGGGTATATGAGGTGGTTTAACCAGTTATTTGAGGGTTCCACCATTCTCTTTAGAGTACCTATTAGACGAGGGATTTCTCACAGCTTGTCCTTACCAATGGCGCGGTATTAACACCCTTCCAACTGGGGTTACAGGTTGGACCCAAAATCTATTAAGAAAAAGGGGTATGTCGGTTAGATGAATTCTTCCATAGTTTTAGTTATAGAATCAGGACTTTCATATACATTCACCTAATCTCAGTAATAGAACTCATATAGTTCTACAAAACCCAGGACTATCAGATACAGTCACTCAGCTAAGTACGAAACTCAGCTAGTTGCATCAGAACCTAGACTGTCAGACACAGTTGCCCAGTATCAGTTACATTAGTTATATTAGTTATCAGTAACTCATGTTATCAGTATTCAAACTCAGTAGTCAGTATTACTCACGAATCCAGTCATAGTTACACACTCATGTATGTATTCTCACGATCATGTTATACAGTTAGTTAGCATTGTTCATGCCTATGAACCCTTTTTATTAAGTCTACCTCACCTGCATACCAGTACATTTAATCGTACTGAAGTATTTATGCTATGGTGGTTTTATACCATAGGTTCAAAAGCAGGAGCTCCAGAGCATCAATAGCATTCCAGTTTCAGCAGTTGGAGTCATCAGTAAGTCCTCATCATTCGAGGATGTTATGATTTGATTATTTCATATATTTAGTACTTATTTATTTCAATAGTTGGAGTTAGTTGGGGACATGTCCCACCAACTCATTATTCAGACAGTCTAGAGGCTTTCAGACTATAGCATGTTCACAATTATTTCAGTTGATTTGGTAATGACGTACCGCATTTCCAGATGTTATGTTTTATCATATATTTGAACCATATGGCCTTTTAGTCTTTAATTCTACATTTTTATATCATATTATACAGTGCTTAGTTATAGATATCAGTCATGGGTTAGCTTATTATCCTTCAGGGTCATGATCACCATGTAGCATTCCGAGTTCTAAATTCGGGACATTAAAAACTTTGTATTATTGCCTAAGGTTCAATAGCGTCCTAGGAAGTCTAAAAGTCGCATCTTGTAGAGTATTGTGCATGGGTGTGTTGCGCGCCATATTTATGTACAGGAGGCTATCAGATGTTTTAGGAATAGTTTTCCTTCTTTCAGTATTTATGTCATGCCAGTGAGTATGAACTCAAGTTTAACTCTTAATCTAATTCATTTCTCCCTTTTTCGTACAGAACATACCTCCCAAGAGAAGAAACGAAAATTAGTCAGCCCCTCAGCCCATCCAAGCAGATCCCTTGGACAAACATGTTTCACACACAGAGTTGAGAGCTACATTCACTACTCTTGCTAACTCAGTTACTGCCAAGAATGAATGACCAACTGTCATTCCGACCAACCCAGTGGCCAACACCGCAGCAGCTAGGATTTGAGACTTCACCCAAATTAATCCACCATCCTTTTTTGGGTCTAAGTAAGATGAGGACCCTCAGGAATTTCTTGATCAGATTTGGAAGGTTAAAGATATCATGGGGGTGTTAGCTATTCAAAGTGCTGAGCTAGCTGCATATCAGTTGCAGGATGTGGCTCACACATGGTTCAAATAGTAGAAAGCAGAGAGGGATGGTGATGTAGGGCCTATAGAGTGGGAGGAGTTTTCCACTGCTTTTCTTGATAAATTCTTTCCACTAGAACTGAGGGAAGCTAAGGTTCTAGAATTTATCAACCTCAGGTAGGGCAACATGATAGTGAAGGAGTATTCTCTTAAGTGTACTCAACTAGCTAGATACACTCCTCATATAGTGGCAGAAAGTATGGCTAAGATGAGTAAGTCTATCTCTGGGGTGAATGATAGTGTGGTAAATGAATGTTGATCTACAATGTGGATTAGTAAGATAGACATAGCTAGGCTTAGATCTATGCCCAACAGATAAAAGAGCAAAAGATTAAGATCATAGAGAAGCAGAATAAGAGGGCAAGGACAGGTAGTTTCAACTTTGCTCAGCCTAAGTCAGAAGGTTGAAGTTATTCTCAGTTCCACCCAAAGTCATCCATTCTAATTTCTTCCTTAGCCAGTGCTTTAGTGCCGAAATTTAGAAATGGCAATAGAGATAGGGCACCAGACTCTAAGTGTTAGGGTAGTGTTAGCAATGCCCAAACCTGTCCTCTTTGTCAGACATGTGGCAAGCACCATCAGGATACTTGCAAAGCTGGCAGTGATGTTTTCTTTGGACCTGGCAAGCCAGGTCTCAGAGTCAAAGATTAGCCTCAGCCAAGTCCTCAAGGTCAGCGTAACCGTTCCTTAGCTCATTTCGGGCGCCCGAATCAGTAGGGTGCCACTTCCAGTGCTACTAGTGGAAAACTCCCAAATAGACTCTACGCTCTTCTGTCACGACAGGATCAGGAAAAGTCTCCTGATGTGGTTACTGGTACATTAGAGATCTTTTATTTATATGTTTACGCTTTACAAGATCCAAGAACTTATTTATCTTTTGTTACTTCTTATATAGCAGTTGATTTTAGAGTCAGTCCTAAAATTCTAGCAGATCCCTCTCAGTCTCCACCCCAGAGGGTAAAACTATCATCGCCCGATGGGTATACAGGAACTATCCGATTATGGTATCTCAAAAAGTCACTTCAGCAGACTTATTTGAATTAGAGATGATTGATTTTGATATCATTCTCGACATGGATTGGAATCATTCCTACTATGCCACAATCAACTACTAAAATAGAATTGTCCAGTTTTAGTTTTCAAATGAACCTATCCTAGAGTGGAGAGATAGAACTTTGATTTTCAGAAGTCAGCTTGTTTCCTACCTTCGGGCATGGAAAACAAAATCTAAGAGATGTGTCTATCATCTTGTTTGAGTTAAGGACTCATGTTTTGAAGCTCATAGTTTCAAATCACTCCCAGTAGTGAGAATATTCAGATGTCTTTCTTGAAGATCTTTCAGAAATTCCTCTGAAAAGGGAAATAGACTTTGGTATTGATCTTCTTCTAGATACTCAGCCTATATCTACTCCTCCATACAGAATGGCACCATCAGAGAATTGAAAGAACAGTTGAAGGACATCTTTGATAAGGGATCTTATAATACCCAATACTTTTTCAAGATAATTTCATCTCAAGAATATCTAGTATTAGTGTCAAAATTGAATGAGGTTATTCTATGAGGAATTTTTAAGATTTTCACTATTTGTCAAGTGAGAAATTCAATAAGATTTCCATCGATATAAGATTTGCCCAAATCTAAAAACTGAGTCAGAAGTTACGACTATTTCATGTTCCTATCGTAAAACAGTGCCATATTAGTCAGTGGCGCACCGGGCCACAAAAGGAAATGGCATTTGGAAAATTTCAGTATGGGTCCGCGAGTATGGTGCATCGCGCCAGGGCCCAAATTTAGAATTGTCCTTTTCTAGTGTCTTAGCGCGATTTCTTTCGCGTGGCGCCAAAGTTCCAGGTTGCAAAAGAAGGGGAAACGTGATGGATCGGCATCGCTCCATCCCTCAGTTTCCTGATTATCAAATTCTAGTGACTCAGTGTGATAGCACCGCATCGCGCCAGGGGTTCAATTTGGGATATTTTTACTGAAATTACAAGTCACATCCAAGGTTAAAAGGGTTAATTTTCCACCCCTATTTAAGCCCTTTAACACGTGATTCAGTCACTTTTCACCCAAAATACATTCTCTTTTCTCAGAAACCTCTCAAGAACAGCCTAGAGTTTTTCATAGGAGATTCAGAATCAAGAATTTCCTGCGTCAATCTTTACAAAATCATGAACTAAGGTGTGCATAGTGTTCATTCATGGACTCCTTTCATCCATGAATCCCAACAATCTCTTTCTAAGTTTAAGTTTTTGGATTTATTTATGAATTTCATGATGAGTTTGTTTTGTTTATGTTGAGAATGATCAATTTAATTCAAATCCATGTTGGGTGATCAACTTTATGAGGAATTGATTTGTATAAATGTATACTTATGTGAACCTATGAATAAACCCTAGATGACAAAATTAGAGATGAATCATGAATGATTAATTGTAGCATATGTTGTCTACATGTACTATGCCTACCAAGTGTTTGATGAAATGCCTAGATGAAGGGACAATTCCCAACTAGTATGATATCATGAAATCCCCATGTATGTGCAAGTTAAGCCTATCCCATGTTTTGATAGAATTCTTCTATAAATGTATTATGGATTATGATGTTAGTTATATGTTCAAATAAGTTATGCTTGGTTAGTTTTCCTTCCATCGAGTCCTGGGGGTACTTGTACCCAAAATATTAGTTGTGTGCCTAGAGCTATGTCATGTTTCCATGATACTCTTAGTCAAGCTATAAATCCTTAGACTTCAGACAGTCTTATGACTCAAAAAATCTCTATGATCTCATGAACTCAGTTAGTTGTCATATATTAGTAATATTTAATCAGTTAACGGAATTCAGTAACTCAATCCATGTTCAGATTTATAAATTATGTTCAGTGTCTATTCATATGGGAGTAGAAATTAGCAGAGAGTGAACCCAAGAATGGGAACTCACCTATTATATTAGGGTGTGATTCTTGGAAGAAATCTTTGCATTCCAGAACTATGTAGCCAGCATAGCTTGAGACATCATAGCCTTCTATATGAGGGTAGATGAGGTGGCTTACCCTGCTATATGAGGGTTCCCACCATTCTCACTAGAGTTACATGTTATATTAGGGTCACTCACATGTTGTTCTTACTAGTGGCGCGGTATTAACACCCTTCTAATCAGGGCATAGATTGGACCCCAATTTAGCTATAAAGCATTATTTGGGGCATGTTGGTTAGATGACTACCTCCCACAGTCTCAGTATTAGTCTCAGTAATAGAACTCAGATAGTTTTTCAGATTTTAGGACTGTCAGATATAGTCAACTCAGATACAGTATGAAACTCAGATAGTTCCATCAGATTTAGGACTGTCAGATATAGTCACTCAGTAATCATGTTATCATAGTATTAGTGTCAATTATTATGTCTCATGCATGTAATCTCACGCTTATGATAGTTAGTTAGTTATTATTATTCTTCATGCATATGAACCCCATGTATTCAGTCTACCTCACATGCATACCAGTACATTTAAAGTACTGACACATTTTCGCTATGGTGTCTTATACCATAGGTACAGAGACATGAGCTCCAGATCAGCAGTAAATTCTAGTTTCAGCAATCAGAGTTAGAAGTGAGTCATCATCATTCAAGAACATGATTATTCCCTATTATCTCATTAATTAGTTTATTAGTTAGAGTTAGTTGGGGACATGTCCCATGAGCTCCTTACTCAGACAGTTCAGTCAGTTAGAGGCTTTTTAGACTATCATGTTTCAGACTTTAGTATTTTCAGTTTGGTTTTGGGTATTCTATTATCACACACAGATGTTTTATTATTCAGATTATGTTTAGTTTTGAACTTTATGGCCTTTCAGTTCATGTTTCTACATTATTCAGTAGTTTTTACAGTATACAGGTACAGATATCAGTCATAGGTTAGCTTGTGGTCGTTCGAGGTCATGAGCACTGTATAGCATTTTGGGTATCATATTTGGGGCATTACAAACTTGGTCTTAGAGACTAAGGTTCAATAGAGTTCTAGGAAGTCTGAAAGCCGCATCTAGAAGAGTCTTGTGCATGGGTGTGTTGCATGCCACATTTATGTACAGGAGGCTATAAGATATTTTAGGAATAGTTTCCACTCTTTTAGTATTCATGTCATGCCAGGGAGCTTAATCTCAAGTCAATCTCTCAGTCTAATCTGTTTCTCCTTTTCTTCTACAGAATATGCCTCCTAAAAGAAAAATTAAAAATCAGTCAGCCCCCAGCCCAAAGATCCTTTAGGCAATCATGTTTCTCATGCGGAGTTCAAGGTCGCATTCACTGCTCTTGTTCAATTAGTTGCCACTCAAAATGAATGGCCAGCAGTTATTTCAGCCAACCCAGTGGCCAACTCAGTTGTGGCTAGGATTCAGGACTTTACCCGAATGAATCCTCCATCTTTTCTTGGGTGTAAGACAGATGAGGGCCCTCAGGAATTCCTAGATCAGGTGCAAAAGGTGACAGACATCATGGGGGTGACTATTGTTGAGAGTGCTGAGCTAGCTACATATCAGTTGTAGGATGTTGCTCATACTTTGTTCAAGCAGTAGAAATCATAGAGGGCAGATAATGCAGGGGCAATTGAGTGAGAAGAGTTTGCATCTAATTTCCTTGATAGATTTTTTCCCATAGAGATTAGGGAAACTAAGGTGTTAGAATTCATCAACCTCAGGCAGGGTAATATAATAGTGAAAGAGTATTCTCTTAAGTTTACTTAATTAGCCAGATATACCCCTCATGTGGTTACAGATAGCAGGGCAAGGATGAGTAAGTACATTTTAAGGGTGAATAATAGCATGGTTAATAAGTGCAGATCCGCCATGCTAAATATTGACATAACTTTAGCTAGGATTATGACTCATGCTCAGCATATTGATGAGCAAAAGATTAAGATATGGGAGAAACAAAATAAGAGGGAAAAGACAGGTAGTTTCAACTTTACTCGGACTAAGTCATAAGGAGGAAACCATTCTCAGTTTCATCCTAATTCATCAGTTCTAACTCCATCTACAGCTTGTGCTCCAGTTCCTAAGTTTAGAGAGATAAACAAAGATAGAGCACCAGGCTTTAATTTCTAGGGCAGTGTTAGAAGTTCCCACACCTATTCTCTTTGCCAAATTTGTGGTAAACACCATCAGTATATTTGTAGAGCTGGCAGTGGTATTTGTTTTAGATGTAGTAGGCCAGGCCACAGAGTTAGAGACTGTCCTCAGACAGGTCCTCAGGGTCAACAAAATTGCTCCTCAGCTCAGTTCGGTCGCCCAAATCAGTTGGGTGCCACTTCGAGTGCTACTAGTGGGGAATACCAAAATTGTCTCTATGCTCTTGAGTCCCAACAAAATTAGGAAAATTCTCCTGATGTAGTTGCTGGTATGTTACAGATCCTTCATGTGCATATATATGCTTTGCTAGATCCAGGAGCTTCTTTGTCTTTTGTTACTCCTTATATAGTAGTCGATTTCAAAATCAATCCTAAAATTCTAGCAAAGCCCTTTTCAGTCTCTACCCCAGTGGGTAAAACCATCATAGCTCGGTGGGTTTACAAGAACTGTCGGGTTATGATATCTCAGAAAGTCACCTCAATATACTTAGTCAAATTAAAGATGGTTGATATTAATATCATTCTCAGCATGGATTGGCTTCATTCTTGCTATGCCGTAATCGACTGCAAAAATAGAATAGTTTAGTTTCAGTTTTTTGATGAACCCATCCTAGAATGGAAGGGTAGTGTATCCGCTTTCAGAGGTCAGCTTGTTTCCTACCTTTGGGCACGAAAAATGATATCTAGAGGATGTGTCTATCATCTTGTTCGAGTTAAGGAAACTAGTTCCAAAACTCCCAGTCTTGAATCAATCCCAGTATTGAATGAATACTCCTATGTCTTTCTTAAAGATCGTCTAGGAATTCCTCTCGAAAGGGATATAGACTTCGGCATTGATCTTCTTCCAGATACTCAGCCTATATCTATTCTGCCATACAGGATGTCACTAGCAGAACTCAGAGAACTGAAAGAACAATTGAAGAATCTCTTAGATAAGGGATTCATCAGGCCCAGCATTTCCCCTTGGGGTGCTCCAATGTAATTCATGCATAAAAAAGACAGTTCTCTTAGGATGTGTGCAGACTACCGTCAACTCAATAAGGTCATGGTCAAGAAAAAGTATCCTCTTTCTTGAATCGATGACTTATTTAACCAACTTTAGGGTGCCAGTTATTTCTCTAAGATAGAACTCAGATCCGGCTATCATTAGATCAGAGTCAGAGAATGTGACATTCTGAAAATAGTTTTCTATACTCGGTATGGTCACTTCGAATTCCTAGTCATGTCATTTGGTCTTACCAATGCCCCAGCCTCTTTCATGGACTTGATAAACTGTGTGTTCAAGTAGTTCTTGGACACGTTCATCATAGTCTTCATAGATGATATCCTGGTCTATCCCTGCAGTGAGCGCGATCATGCAGACCATCTCAGAATAGTACTACAGGCTCTCAAAGATCATCAAATATTTGCCAAATTCAGTAAGTGTGATTTTTGGCTAAGGTCAGTAGCATCCCTTAGTCATATTATTTTTGGTGATGGCATTAGAGTAGATCCTCAAAAGACCAAAGTATTAAGAAACTAGTCTCACCCTATCTCTCCATCAGATATTAGGAGTTTCTTGGGTTCGGCTGGCTATTACAAATAGTTTGTTAATGGATTTTCTTCTATTGCAGCCTTATATCTAGATTGACTCAGAAAAAAGTCAAGTTTCAGTGGTCATATCTTTGCGAGAAGAGTTTTCAAGAGTTGAAGACTCGACTCACCTCAGCTCTAGTTCTAGCTCTTCCAGATGGTTCTGATGGGTTCGTAGTCTATTGTGATGTATCAAGAGTAGGTTTGGGTTGTGTTCTTATATAGTATGGTAAGGTCATAACCTACTCATCCAAATAACTTAAACCCCATAAAAAGAATTATCTTACTCATGATCTTGAGTTAGCCGTCATAGTCTTTGCCTTGAAGATTTGGAGGCATTATCTCTATGGAGTTCATGTAGATTTCTTCACAAATCATAAGAGTCTTCAGTATGTCTTTTCTCAAAAAGATTTCAATCTTCATCAGAGAAGGTGGTTAGAGCTCTTGAAAAATTATGACTTGAGTGTCCTTTATTATCGGAGCAGGGCCAATGTAGTGGTCGATGCTCTTAGTAGACTGTCTATGGGTAGTGTTGCTCATATGGATTACAATAAGAAGAATTTAGCTCAGGAAGTATATCATCTTACCAGATTAGGTATTCGCTTAGTTAATACAGTTGAGGGTTATATATGGGATTAGAGTAGTTCAGAATTATCTCTAGTTTTTGAGTTAAAAGAAAAGGAAGATAGAGATCCCAACCTTTTCAAATTAAAAGAGTCAGTTTAGGATCAGAAAGTAGAGGTTTTCTCCCAAGGGGGAGATAGTTTTTTACATTGTTAGGGTCATCTCTGTGTTCTAGGTGTAGAAGACTTAAGGCAACAAATTCTTGCAGAAGCGCATGGTGTATGCTACTCTATTCATTTATGGGCCATAAAGATGTACCGCGACTTGCAAGAAGTCTATTGGTGGAGTGGTATAATGAGAGATGTTGTAGAGTTTGTGGCTAAGTGCTCTACATGTCAAAAAGTTAAGATAGAGCATCAAAAGCCTAGTGCTCCTATGCAGGAGTTCCTTATTCCTACTTAGAAGTGGGAAGTTATGAACATGGACTTCGTGATGGGTTTGGCTCGAACTCGTCAACAGCATGATTCAGTCTGGGTCATTGTAGATAGAATGACCAAATCAGCTTATTTCCTTCCAGTTTATACCTTTTTTTCAGTCGAGGATTACACCAAACTCTACATTAAGGAGTTGGTCAGATTGCACGGTGTTCCGTTGTCCATTATCTCAAAAAGAGGTACCTAGTTCATCTCTCATTTTTGTAAAGTGTTCTAAAAGGGTATTGGTACCCAAGTTTATCTTAGTACAGCCTTTCATTCTCAGACAGATGGTCAAGCAGAAAGGACCATTCAGACTTTAGAAGATATGCTAAGGGCGTGTGCAATCGATTTCAAGGGAAGTTGGGATGACCACTTACCTTCGATTGAGTTTACATACCAAAACAGCTATCATTCTAGTATTCGTATGGCTCCATTCAAATCTCTCCATGGTAAGAGATGTAGATCTCCAATTGGTTGGTTCAAAGTTAGTGAGGCCTCAGTTATAGGGCCTGACTTGGTATTCGATGCCTTAGAAAAATTCCAGTTAATTAGAGAAAGACTATGGGCTACTCAGAGCCAACAAAAGTCTTATGCAGATGTTTGTAGAAAAGATCTCGAGTTCGATAGTGATGGCTATGTCTATCTAAAGATCTCTCTCATGAAGGGAGTGAAGCAGTTTGGCAAGAAAGGGAAACTCAATCCCTAATATGTTGGTCCCTTCAAGATTCTCAATCGATTTGGCAAGGTAGCTTATGAGCTCAAATTGCTTTCAGATATAGCCTCAGTTCATCCAGTCTTTGATGTCTCTTTTCTCAAGAAGTGCATAGGTGACCCATCAATTGTAGTCCCTATTCAGAGCATTGATGTTCAGAATACTCTCTCTTATGAAGAGATTCAAGTCAAAATTTTAGACTATCAGACTCGTAGATTGAGGAACAAAGAAGTCCCTCTAGTTAAGGTTCTTTGGTGAAATTAGTCCGGCGAGGGAGCTACTTGGGAAGCAGAGGCATACATACGTACCAAGTATCCTCACCTCTTCTTCGCCAACTCAGGTCAAGCTTAAGGTAACAATTCTCCTAAAGCTTACTCAATTTCATATTCAGTGTTCATCACAAACTTGGTATGCAGTTTCATGCTCCTGTTCCCATTATAAACTTGGTATCAAGTACCATTGCATATTCAGTCATACACTCATGTATTATTTTAGTAATGTAATTATGCATCAGACATGCATTCTCATTGTGAGAAACTTAGTTCTTCAGAACACTCAGTCATGCATTCATGAATCAGTTACACATGCATTAGATATGCATGTTTAGTATTATATATTCAACTTGTCAGTCATGTCAGTCATGAGATCATGTACTAGTTATTCGTGATTAGTATGTATGTCAATTGTCTTTTCTGCCCTCTCAATCAATCTCATTCGAGGATGAATGTTCTCAAGGGGGACATATTGTAATATCCCGTACTTTTCCTAGCTAATTTCATCTTAAGAATGTCTAGTATTAGCTTCTAAATTTAATGATTGTTATTCCATAAGGAATTTTCAAGATTTTCACTTTTTGCAAATGGGAATTCAATAAGCTTTCAATCAATATAAGATTTGCCCAAATCCAAAAACCAAGTCAGAAGTTACGACTATTTTAAGTTCCCATCGTAAAACAGCGCCATATTAGTTAGT
Organism: Capsicum annuum; assembly: GCF_002878395.1. Classification (NCBI taxonomy): domain Eukaryota; kingdom Viridiplantae; phylum Streptophyta; class Magnoliopsida; order Solanales; family Solanaceae; genus Capsicum; species Capsicum annuum. Next base: position 91,676,265 of record NC_061119.1, read on the forward strand.
GGCATGCTGCGCCACAAGAGGAAATGGCATTTGGAAAATTCTAGTAGGGTTCAACGATTATGGCACGTCGCGCCAGGGCCCAAATTTAGAATTGTCCTTTTCTAGTGTCTTAGTGCGATTTCCTCCGCATTGCGCCAAAGTTCCAAGTCATAAAAGAAAGGGGCAACACAATGGATCAGCGTCGCGCCATCCCTCAATTTTTTAATTGTCAAATTCTAGTGACTCAGCATGATAGCGCCGCGTCGCGCTAGTGGTTCAATTTGGGAAATTTTCACTAAAATTACAAGTCACATCCAGGGTTAGAAGGGTCAATTTCCCACCCCTATTTAAGCTCTTTAACACGTGATTCATCCACTTTTCACCCAAAATACATTCTCTTCTCTCAAAAACCTCTCAAGAACAACCTAGGGTTTTTCATAGAAGATTCAGAATCAAGAATTTCCTGCGTCAATCTTTACAAAATCATGAACTAAGGTGTGCATAGTATTCATTCATGGACTCCTTTCATCCATGAATCCCAACAATCTCTTTCTAAGTTTAATTTTTTGGATTTATTTATGAATTTCATGATGAGTTTGTTTTGTTTATGTTGAGAATGATCAATTTAATTCAAATCCATGTTGGGTGATCAACTTTATGAGGAATTGATTTGTATAACTGTATACTTATGTGAACCTATGAATAAACCCTAGATGACAAAATTAGAGATGAATCATGAATGATTAATTGTAGCATATGTTGTCTACATGTACTATGCCACCAAGTGTTTGATGAAATGCCTAGATGAAGGAACAATGCCCAACTGGTATGATATCATGAAATCCCCATGTATGTGTAAGTTATGCCTATCATATGTTTTGATAGATTGCTTTAATAAATGTATTATGGATTATGATGTTAGTTTTAGGTTCAAGTAAGTTATTCTTGGTTAGTTTTCCTTCCATCGAGTCCTGGGGATACTTGTACCCAAAATATTAGTTGTGTGCCTAGAGCCAAGTCATGTTTCCATAATACTCTCTGTCAACCTATGAATCCTTAGACTTTAGACAGTCTTATGACTTAGGAAATCTCCATAATCTCATGAACTCAATCAGTTGTCAGATATCAGTAATATTCCATCAGTTAATGGAATTCAGTAACTCAGTCCATGTTTAGTTCAGTAAATTATGTTCGGTGTCTATTCAGATGGGAGTAGAAATTAGCACCGAGTGAACCCATGAATGGGAACTCAACTTTTATATGAGGGTGTGATTCATAGAAGCAATCCTTGCATTCCAGAACTATGTAGCCAGCATAGGTTGAGACATCATATCCTCCTATATGAGGGTAGATGAGGTGGCTTGTCCTGTTATATGAGGGTTCCTACTATTGTTACTAGAATTACCTATTATATTAGGGTCACTTACATGTTGTCCTTACCAGTGGCATGGTATTGACACCCTTCTAATCAGGGCATAGATTGGACGCTAATTCAGCTATAATGCATTATTTAGGGCATGTCGGTTAGATGACTACCTCCCACAGTCTCAGTATCAGTTTCAGTAATGAAACTCAGATAGTTCTTTAAATTTCAGGACTATCAGATTCAGTCAACTAAGATACAGTATGGAACTCAGATAGTTCTATCAGATTCAAGACTGTCAGATACAGTCACTTATGTTATTAATTATATTCAAATTCAGTAATCATGTTATCACAGTATTAGTGTCAATTGTTATGTCTCATACATGTATTCTCATGCTCATGATAGTTAGTCAGTTATTATGATTGGTCATGCATATGAATCCCATTCATTCAGCCTACCTCACCTACTTACCAGTACATTCAAAGTACTGACGCATTTGTGCTATGGTGTCTTATACCATAGGTTCAAAGACACGGGCTCACAATCAGCAGTAGATTCTAGTTTCAACAGTCAGATTTAGAAGAGAGTCCTTATCATTTGAGGACATAATTATTCCCTATTATCTCATTAATTAGTTTATTATTTGGAGTTAGTTAGGGAAATGTCCCATCAGCTCCTTACTCAGACAGTTCAGTCAGTTAAAGGCTTTCTAGACTATCATGGTTCAAACTTTAGTATTTTTATTTTGTTTTGGGTATTCTATTACCCCACATAGATGTTATATTATTTAGATTATGTTCAATTTTGAACCTTATCGCCTTTCAGTTTATGTTTCTGTATTATTCAGTATTTTATGCAGTATACAGGTACAGATATCAACCATAGGTTAGCTTGTGGTCCTTTGGGGTCATGAGCTCCATGTAGCATTCTTGGTATTAGATTTGAGGGGTTACATTATTAGACCTAGTGTGTCCCCGTGGCCGCACCAGTCTTATTCGTACAAAAGAAAGATAGTTCTCTCAAAATGTGCATTGATTACCCTCAACTAAATAAAGTCACGGACAAGAATAAGTATCCACTTCCCAAAATTGATGTCTTATTTGACCAACTTTAGGGTGCCATCTATTTCTATAAGATAGATCTTAGATTAGGCTATCATCAGCTTAGAGTCAGAGAATGTGACATTCCAAAAGTAGTCTTTCATACTCGGTTTGGTCACTTCAAATTCTTAGTTATGTCCTTTGGTCTTATCAATGCTCCAGCAGCTTTCATGGACTTGATGAATTATGTGCTCAAGTAGTACTTGGATATGTTTTTCATAGTCTGTATAGATGACATCCTTGTTTACTCCACAATGAGGGATCATGCAGACCATCTTAGAATAGTATGGCAGACTCTCAGAAATCATCAGTTGTTCGCCAAATTCAGTAAGTGCGAGTTTTGGCTAAGGTCGGTAGCATTTCTTGTTCATATCATTTCCGGTGATGGCATTAGACTTTATCCATAAAAGACCAAAGCAGTAAGAAACTAGCCTCACCCTATATTTCCATAAGATATTAGGAGCTTCTTGGGTTTGGCTGGCTATTATAGATGATTTGTTAAGGGACTTTCTTCTGTTGCCTCCCCTATGTCAAGATTGACTCAGAAGAAAGTCAAGTTTCAGTGGTCAGATCCTTGCAAAAAGAGTTTTCAGGAGTTGAAGACTCGACTTACCTTAGATCCAGTTTTGGCTCTTCCAAATAGTACAGATGGGTTCGTAGTGTATTGTGATATATCCAGAGTAGGTTAGGGTTGTGTCCTCATACAGAATGGTAAGTTCATAGCCTACGCCTTCAGACAGCTTAAATCCCATGAGAAGAATTATCCTACTTATGATCTTGAGTTAGCAGCCATAGTTTTTGCCTTAAAGATTTGGAGGCATTACTTGTACGGTGTTCATGTAGATATGTTCACAGATCAAAAGATCCTTCCGTATGTCTTTTCTCAGAAATATCTTAACCTCTATTAGAGAAGGTGGTTAGAACTCTTGAAAGATTATGACATGAGCGTCCTTTATCATACGGGCAAGGCCGATGTAGTGGCCGACAACCTCAATAGACTATCTACAGGTAGTGTTGGTTAAGTTGAGGACAATAAGAAGAAGTTTGCTTAGGAAGTCCATCATCTTGCCAGACTAGGTGTCCACCTAGTATATTTAGCAAAAGGTTGTATATGGGTTCAGACCAGTTCAGAATCATCTCTACTTTTCGAGGTAAAAGAAAAATAGGATATAGATCCCAGTCTAATCAAGTTGAAAGAATCAAAAAGTAGAGGTTTTCTCCCAAAGGGGAGATGGTGTTTTGCGTTATCAGGGTCGTCTTTGTATGGTAGGTGTAGATGCCTCAAGGAAGTGAATTCTCATAGAAGCGCATGGTGCATACTACTCTATTCATCCAGGAGCCACTAAGATGTACCACAACTTACGAAAGATCTATTGGTTGAGTGAGATAAAGAGAGATATTGTAAATTTATGGCTAAGTACTCTAAATGTTAGCATGTTAAGATAGAGCATCAGAAGCCTAGTGGGTCCATATAGGAGTTTAGTATTCCTACTTAGAAGTGGGAAGAAGTGAACATGGACTTTGTAACTAGTTTACCTCATACTCATCAGCAGCATGATTCAGTTTGGGTCATTGTAGACAGGATAACCAAATCATCTCTTTTCTTTCCAGTCTATACCTCTTATTCAGTCAAGGATTACGCCAAACTCTATATTAGGGAGTTGGTCAGATTACATGATGCCTCATTGTCCATTATTTCAGAGAGAGGTACCCAGTTTACCTCACTTCTGGAAAGCATTTCAAAAGAGTCTTGGTACCCAAGTTTATCTCAGTACAGCCTTTCATCCCATGATAGATGGTCAAGCAGAAAGGACCATTTAGACTTTATAAGATATTCTACGAGCGTGTGCAATTGATTTCAAGGGTAGTTAAGATGATCAATTTCCTTTGATTGAGTTTGCATACAACAACAGCTATCATTCTAGCATTCGAATGTCTCTATTTGAAGCTCTCTATGATAGGAGATACAGATCTCCAATTGGTTGTTTCAAAGTTTGTGAGGCCTCAGTTATAGGGCCATATTTAGTATTCGATGCCTTATAAAATATTCAATTGATTAGAGAAAGATTCTGGGCTACTTAGAGCCAATAGAAGTTTTATGTAGAGACGACAATAGAGATAGGGCGCCAGGCTCTAAGTCTCAGGAAAGTTTTAGCAATGCCCGAACCTATCCTTTTTGTCAGACATGTGGTAAGCACCATCATGATACTTATGGAGTTGGCAGTGATGTTTGCTTCGGATGTGGCAAGGCAGGCCACAGAGTAAGAGATTGTCCTCAGCCAGGTCCTCAAGATCAGCATAACTATTCCTCATCTCAGTCTGGTCTCCCGAATTAGTAGGGTGCCTCTTCCAGTGCTACTAGTGGGTAATTCCCAAATAGACTCTATACTCTTCAGTCCCGATAGGATCAGGAAAATTCTCCTGATATGGATATTGTTATGTTACAAATCTATCATTTTCATGTTTACACTTTTCTAGATCTAGGATCTTCTTTGTCTTTTGTTACTCCTTATATACCAGTAGATTTCGGAGTCATTCCCAAAATTCTAGCAGACCCCTTCTCAGTCTCCACCCCAGTGGGTAAAACCATCACACCCTAATGGGTATACAAGAACTATCCGATTATGGTATCTCAAAAAGTCAATTTAGCATACTTAATCAAATTAGAGATGACTAATTTTGATGTCATTATCTGCATAGATTGGCTTTATTCCTACTATACCATAATCGACTGTAAAAACAGAATTGTCTAGTTTCAGTTACCAAATGAACTTGTCCTAGAGTGGAGAGGTAGTACTTTGATTTTCATAGGTCAGCTTATTTTCTACCTTTGGGCATAGAAAATTATCTAAGGGATGTGTATATCATCTTATTTGAGTTAAGCACTCTAGTTTTGAAACTCCTAGTTTCAAATTAGTCTCAGTAGTTAATGAATATTCAAATGTCTTTCCCAAAGATCTTCTAGGAATTCCTCCCAAAAGGGAAATAGACTTCAGTATTGATATTTTTCCAGATACTCAGCTTATACCTATTCTGCCATATAGAATTGCACCAGGAAAACCCAAAGAATTTAAAAAACAGTTAAAGGATCTCCTAGATAAAGGATTTATCAGACCCCGTGTGTCCCCGTGAGGCACACCAGTTTTATTCATACAAAAGAAAGATTTTATTCACTCAGAATATGCATTGATTATCGTCAACTCAATAAAGTCATGGTCAAGAACAATTATCCACTTCCCAAAATAAATAACTTGTTTGACCAATTTCAGGGTGCCAGCTATTTCTCTAAGATAGATCTCAGATCAAACTATCATCAGCTCAGAGTAAGAGAATGTGACATTCTAAAATAGCCTTCTCTACTTGGTATGGTCACTTTAAATTCTTACTTATTTCCTTTAGTCTTACCAATGACCCAGCAGCTTTCATGAACTTGATGAATTGTGTGTTCAAGCATTACTTGGACATGTTTGTCATAGTCTTTACAGATGACATCCTTGTTTACTCTCGCAGTGAGTGGGATCATGCAGACCATCTCAGAATAGTATTGCAAACTCTCATAAATCATCAGTTGTTCGCCAAATTTAGTAAGTATGAGTTTTGGCTAAGGTCAATAGCATTCTTTGGTCATATCATTTTTGGTGATGGCATTAGAGTTGATCCTTAAAAGACCAAAGCAGTAAGAAATTGGCCTCTCCCTATATCTCCATCAGATATCAAGAGCTTCTTGGGTTTTGTTGTCTATTACAGATGGTTTGATAATGGATTTTATTCTATTGCATCCCCTATGTCTAGATTGACTCAGAAGAAAGTCAAGTTTTAGTGGTCAGATCCTTGCGAGAAGAGTTTTCAGGAATTGAAGACTCGACTCACCTCAGCTCTAATTTTGGCTCTTCCAGATGGTGCAGATGGGTTCATAGTGTATTGTGATACATCTATAGTAGGTTTGGGTTATTTCATCATACAGCATAGTAAGGTCATAGCCTAGGCCTTCAAACATCTTAAACCCCATGAGAAGAATTATCCTACTCATGATCTTGAGTTAGCAGCTGTAGTTTTTACCTTAAAGATTTGAAGTCATTATTTGTACAGTGTTCATGTAGATGTGTTCACAGATCATAAGAACCTTAAGTATGCCTTTTCTCAAAAAAATCTTAAACTTCATCAGAGAAGAAGGTTAGAGCTCTTGAAAGATTACAACATGGATGTTAGCCAAGGCCAATGTAGTGGCTGATGCCCTCAGTAGACTGTCTATGGGTAGTGTTGCTTATTTTGAGGACAGTAAGAAGAAGTTAGCTTAGGAATTCCATCAGCCTACCAGACTAGGTGTCCGCCTAGTAGATTCAGCAAAAGGTAGTATATGGATTCAAACCAGTTCAAAATTATCTCTAGTTTTTGAGGTGAAAGAAAAACAGGATAAAGATCCCAGTCTAATCAAGTTGAAAAAATCAGTCAAAGATCAGAAAGTAGAGGTTTCCTCCCAAGAGAGAGATATTATTTTTCGTTGTGAGGGTCATCTTTGTTTGCCAGGTGTAAATGACTTAAGGCAGTGAATTCTCATAAAAGCGCATAGTGTGCACTACTCTATTCATCTAGGGTCCACTAAGATGTACCGCGACTTGTGAGAGATCTATTGGTAGAGTGGGATAAAGAGAGATGTTGTAGAATTTATGGCTAAGTGCTCTACTTGTCAGCAGGTTAAGATAGAGCATCAGAAGCCTGGTGGGTCCATACAAAAGTTCAGTATTCCTACTTAGAAGTGAGAAAAAGTAAACATAGACTTCATAACGAGTTTACCTCGTACTCGTCGCCAGCATGATTCAGTTTTGGTCATTGTAGACAGGATGACCAAATTAGTACTTTTCTTTCCAATCCATACCTCTTATTCAGACAAAGATTATGCCAAATTCTATATCAGGGAGTTGGGCAGATTACACGATGTCCCATTGTCCATTATTTTAGATAGAGGTAACCAGTTTACCTCACTTCTAGAAAGCATTCCAAAAGGGTCTTGGTACCTAAGTTCATCTCAGTACATCCTTTCATCCCTAGATAAATAGTCAAGCAGAAAGGACCATTCAGACTTTAGAAGATATGTTGTGAGTGTGTGAAATTGATTTCAAAGATATTGGGGACGATCACTTTCTTTTGATTGAGTTTGCATACAATAATAGTTATCATTCTAGAATTCGGATAGCTCCATTCAAAGCTATCTATGACAGGAGATGCAGATCTCTAATCGGTTGGTTCAAAGTTAGTTAGGCCTTAGTTATAGGGCCTGATTTAGTATTTAGTACCTTAGAAAAAGTCCTATTGATCAAAGAAAGACTTCGAGATGCTCAAAGCCAATAGAAGTCTTATGCAGATATATGCAGAAAAGATGTCGAGTTGGAGATTGATGACTATATTTACCTAAAGATCTCTCCCATAAAGGGAGTGAAGAGATTCGAAAAGAAGGGAAAGCTCAGTCCCCGATATATTGGTCCCTTCAAAATTCTTAGTTGTTTCAGCAGGGTAGCTTATGAGCTTGAATTGCCTTCAGATCTAGCCTCAGTTCATCCAGTGTTCTATGTCTCTTTGCTCAAGAAATGCATAGGTGACCCATCAGTTGTAGTCCCTATAGAGGGAATTGATGTTAAAAATAATCTCTCTTTTTAAGAGATTCTAGTCAAAGTTCTTGACCACTAGACTCGTAGACTAAGGAACAAAGAAGTCCCTCTAGTCAAAGTTCTTGGGCGAAATCAATCTATTGAGGGAGCTACTTGCGAAGAAGAAGTAGATATGTGGACCAAGTATTCTCACCTCTTTTCCACTAACTCGGACTTAACCCAAGGTAATAGTTTTCCTTAAGCTTGCTCAGTTATCATGTTCAGTTTCATTACCAACTTGGTATTCAGTTTTATGCTCAGAATTTTATTATAAACTTGGTATCAAATACCATTGAATATTTGGTAATATGTTCATACATCATATCAATCACATATTCATGCATCAGATATGCATCCTCATTATGAGAAACTCAGCTTATCAGAAATCTCATTTATGCATTCATAAATTAGTTATGCATGTATCAGATATGGATATTTAGTATGATATATTCAGTTCATCAGTCATGTCAGTCATAAAATTATGTTTCAGTTATTCATGTCCTATATTTATTTCAGTTTATATTTTTCCTATCTCAGTCATTCTCGTTCAAGGATGAATGTTCTCAAGGGGGAGATATTGTAAGACTCTACAAAATTTCTAAGCTTAAATCAGTCCTTTAAGCTTGTCAAGGGGGTCCCATACTTAGAAAACTCTACCTAAGTTCCCAGGCTTAGTTTATTTTTGGCCTTTCATAGTTGGCAATCTTATTTTGCCACCTTAATGTCCTTTAATGGTCTGTACTTTTGTTAATTCATGATCAGAGAAGTCAATAGGTGTTTCTGAATAAGTTTTGAATTTTTTGGACCTCTTTTAGACCACGTTTGGTGTCCCAAAATAATGGACCAATGCGATCTTGGCGCCTATCGCGTTGGTTAAAATTGTTCCAGGGACTGCCAATAAAACTACTGAGGCTTGGCGCGATCATGGAGTGACGCATCGGGTATCACATTGATGCATCAATGCGCCACGTCGCTAATCGTATAGATGCCCAGTTTTTAGTCATTAAATGTTCATATTTTTAAAGGCAAAAGGGTCGATTTCCAACCCTTATATAAACCTATAACCCGAGATTCAACCCTTATTTCACCAAAATATTGTTGTTACTCTCAAATACTTTTAAGAACAAGTCTAGGGTTTTGGTAGGAGCTTCAAATTCAAGAGATCCTACCTTTAGTTTTCCAAAATTGTCTATCCTAGGTATGTCAAGTGTTCATTCATGGATCCTTTTATCCAAGAAGCCTAAGAATCTAATTTTAAATTATGAATTGTGATGTTTATGTTGTAGATTGATTATTTTCATGTAGTTATTCTTGTAGGATTTCCAAGTTGGAATCTTTATCTGTTATTCATGAAAACAACGCTAGAATGTGGGTTGAAATTTATAAAATTAAGTTAAATTAGGGAATTATTTGGTATTAATTTGATATCATTCCTAAGCCCTAAGTTATGCATACTAGGTGTTTGATAAAATTCCAAAGAGAATATTACTTGTGCATTTTGACTCAATAGAACCTAAATGATGAATTCATGTTACCATTATGTTCAAAATGACTCCCATGCTATTGCTATGCCTTGTAATATTTTGATGTAATCCTCATGAGATTAGGCTAAGGGAAGTATTACATGTTTATATACATTATTATTCATGTATAAGCTTCGGGTATGTAAATACTTCATGAAAATCTCCAATGATTGTACTATGAATTATTGACTATCGTTATGTGTTCAAGAAGTGTCATGTCTTGTTAGTTTCATCCTATCAAGTTCTGGGGTACTTGTACCAGAAAACTTAGCCGTGTACCTAGAACCAGCATTAGTTTCATGATAAATCTCAGTCACACCATGATTAGTAGTATTCTCAGTCAGTTTCAGAACTCAGTAGAATTCAGTCAGTTACATGACTCAGGAAAACTCAGTAATCTCAGTCGATTATCAGAGCTCAATAGTATTCCATCAGTTAATAGAACTCAATGAACTTAGTCCAGTTTAGTTCAGTTAATCATGTTCATTGTCTATTCAGATGGGAGTAGGATTCAGTACCGAGTGAGTCCAAAGATGGGAACTCACCTTTTAGTAGAGGGTGTGATTCTTAAAAGCAATCCTTGTGGCCCAGAACTACGTAGCCAGCGTAGGTTGAGACATTAAATCTGCTATTTGAGGGTATATAAGGTGGCTTAACCTGTTATTTGAGGGTCCCACCATTCTTATTAGAGTTTCTATTAGACGAGGGATTTCTCACAGCTTGTCCTTACCAGTGGTGGGGTATTGACACCCTTCCAACTGGGGTTACAAGTTTGACCTTAAATCTATTTAACAAAATGGGTATGTCGGCTAGATGAATTCTCCTATAGTTTCAGTTATAGAATCAGGACTGTCAGATACATTCACCCAATCTCAGTAATAGAACTCAGATAGTTGTACAGAACCCAGGACTGTCAGATACAGTCACTCAGCTCAGTACAGAACTCAGCTAGTTGCATCAGAACCTAGACTGTCAGACACAGTCGCCCAGTATTAGTTACATCAGTTATACCAATTATTAGTAACTCATGTTATCAGTATTCAGACTTAAATATCAGTATTACTCATGAATCCAGTCACAGTTACACACTCATATATGTATTCTCACGATCATGTTATACAGTCAGTTAGCATTGTTCATGCATATGAACCCTTTGCATTCAGCCTACCTCACTTGCATACCAATACATTCAATCGTATTAAGACAGTCCAGAGGCTTTCAGACTATAGGATATTCACAGTTATTTTAGTTGTTTTGGTAATGATGTACTGCATTTCCAGAAGTTATAAGTTATCATATATTTGAACCTTATGGCCTTTCAGCCTTTAATTCCGCATTTTTACATCATATTATGTAGTACTCAGTTACAGATATTAGTTATGGGTTAACATGTGGTCCTTTAGGGTCATGAGCACCGTGTAGCATTTCGGGTACCAGATTCAAGGGGTTACAGATATGAACAATTTCCATGGGGGAAGAGTTCATTCAAGAAGTTGATGACTACGTGGAGACAGGATTTTTAATCGAAATATAGCTATATTTATTGGGTGGAATGCCACACGTACTGAATGTGAGGACGTTTAAGTGTTGTTCTGAAATTGATAAAAATATTATTATTCATTAGAGTAACATCATTCCAAGGATTTTCAATTGGTTTATAGTGGGAGTATGGCCTAAATATAAGAAGTTTATGGCTTGAATGTTCAGCAAGGTAAATGTCATAGATTATCTAATTTTTTGTTTGTTTCTCTGATACATATAGTTTGACTATTTTTATATGTTTTGTACTTTTACAGTTTGCTTACAACAACTTACGACCCACACTTGAAGAACTTCAGAGGCTTGATTTTTCATTTAGGGAGGGTATTGAGATATGTGATCCAAATCCAATATCTATTCCGAGCACATCGACTGCTCATAAGTTGAATAGGGTCATCGATGAAAAGCACTCATCCACTCATTTAGTACCTGAAGAATTTGATGATTTTAGTACAAAACCACCACTAGAAATGTTGATCAAGGAAGAATTTTTTTCAGATTTTTCAGCTGTATAATATTTTTAAAAAAAAAGAAGGTGGTGATGTTTGAAAAAAATATTTATGAAGGGAAAGATCATGGGAAATCTACACTAGATCATTCATGAGGAAATGTGTCAGGGGTATTTCAAAACCACCTGATAAAACAACAAAACAAGGACTATTTTAGTTTCAACATGGTCAACAAGGATTAATAGTTGCATCTCTGGAGCACGAGGTAGATAAGACATTTCAATCATTTTCCAGCATGCCTCAAGGAAATTTTATGTTGAAATCCGACATAGATGAGATAAATTCACAATTTGTGTCATTTGTGTGCACTACATAATGTTGCAACTAATATAATTTTTTTTATGTCTTAAGGTTGATAAAAAAAAATTGATCTACTATTAAATTAACATGCGGATGTAATGCAAGCTTTGAAGTAGAAGAAAAACAAAGAACAAACAGTACTCAATTTGTCAACTTAAACTTTAAGAGTTATTAAACTATGAATTTGCTGGTAATACCATTCATATAGGTTTAGAAAGGGTCTGATAATCCAGATCAAGATTATTTGAAGAAGGAAGAAGGTGGTGCAGACGATTTGGGAAAAGGGATAGTCCAATCCTACAGGAGTTCAAGGCATTTTTAATGACGTTATTTAATTAGATGTATATACCTTATTTATATTTTTATTTGGTGAATAGCAGGATGATGATAGGGGTAGGGGTCCATTAGAAATGGATTACCAAGACTGTGTCAAGATAAATCCTGAACATATAAAAACAAGTGAATTGCAATGCGAACAAAAGGTAAACACAATTAACTATGTATAAGTAAATATGATAGTAAATTGGCGTGCATAAAGGAAATTGTGTTGATAGGTGGTCAAGTAAACTTTAATTAATAATTATGGTATATTTTACTATTCTACACACAAAACAAAGATCTGATAAAAAGTGTAGTATATAATTTACTAGCATTATTATTAGTAAATTGACGTATACTTTAATAGTTTTGTATAAGAACTATTGATATACATAACAGTCTTATCATCATATACATTACATACTACATCTAATACATCACATGTTATGTATATGATGAAAGGAGTGTTATGTATAAGCGTGTTCTTACCAATGAAGACTGGTATACATAACAATATTTTCATCATATACATAACATACTATATATAATTCATCACATGTTATATATATGATGAAAGGAATGTTTTGTATAAGAGTGTGTTGTTTCTTTTGTTTTTGTGTGAATTAAATAAGTATAAACAACATAAATGCTAGACTAGTTTACATATCCTAGAACATTTACACATCCTAGCAAGTCATTGTAAATGTGCGTTTTATCAAACAATTTCATCTTGTAGGATGATTTCAATGACATATTACCAGAATCAGTACAAGATGTAATAGATGCACTAATATCTAGAATTTCAACCCCAATGATTGTAAAGACACTGAATGTTGTTAGTCTAAGTAAAATGACAGACAGCCAGTGGTTGATAGCCGATAATTAGTTTCCACCTTATTTTCCATATACACGAGTTGGTAATCATTAAGCCATGAAAACACTAGCTAAAAGGTTAAGACAGAATTCAAGGATTTTTATGTCATCCTATTTTAACGGATTTGGATCAAGTTTAAAAGGTGATGGGAGTTCAGATATCGAAGAGTAGTAGAAGCATGCCTTTGATGGGTACAACATATCTGAAGAGATACCGAGTGGATTAATGTCAATATTCTTGGAATGGATTGTGCATGGTTTATTGAAATATCATGCTACCAAGTAAGAGTACGATACTCTTTCATTAAAATCATTCGTATATTTATCTAATGTTAACTAATATTTCTTCATAATTAATGGTATAGTAAACTGAAGGATGATCACTACCAGATAATATTCCGGTCTTGACTTTGGGGAGTTGGATTTTTTCATTGTTTATCCACAATCCGAAAATTGGTTCTACATGAAGTTGCAACCTAACACATTTTAGAATTATGAGGTACATGACTTTGGTCTGATAGTCATAGTTTTAATGTTAGTTTTATCATGTTAGGAACTGGTCAACTAATATAATTAATAAAATAAACATAGCTCATTTTTTATAAAAGAGTTATTAAATGTTTATGTGTATTTTCAAACCTCATAGTACATTATTAAATTTACATACAAAAATAAATATGTAATAAATACTTTTTATATGAACCTGTTGTACATGGAGATACATAGTAATGTATGTAGTAGGAATATACTTTATATTAAGATTGATATGTATATTGGTGGAATAATGAGAAATGCATGTATGGGATTACCATACAGTAAGTATGCAATGTATTAGAAAACAAGAAATATGTATATGTTTTTTGTATTATACATTTGATTTTAAGTCTAGTTACAACATATTGTATTTGTAAATTTCTCTACTGGATTGTGTTTTTCTTATAGTTATGTTTAACCTTATACATATATTTGTTAATTATTGGCAAAGAATATATGAACTGGATTTAAAAGGAACATTAGTTTCATTTAGAATGGCCCTATTCATTCAAAACCCCTTTGCCAGAAAATTATAGAACATATATAAGCTATTGAACCCCCTTGGTGAACTTACTGCATCCACAAGTGGCGGCCGTTCTCAAACTATTGTAGGTCATTCTAAAAGAATCTTTTAGACATGGATTCTGCATAATAATTCCATATTATCTAGCTAATATTCTTTATAGATTCACCAGAAACAAGTACAACTATTAATGTACATAAAAATACATGTAATCTTCTTCATGCACTAACACACATTATAGGTTAATAAGATCTTTTATCTCTTAGACTCACAGCTCGTACAGGCTCTAAAAATATGTCACAGAACATAGACCTTTTCTTAATATTTCTACAACTCTTGGTATAATATACATAACATAATCATCTCAAAACATCCTCAGATGAATAGTTTTCATTCCAAACCAAAATCAAACATGTAAGTTTCTGGTCGATAACATCTTTGTGACTGGTAACAATAGAAAAAAGGTTCCCTCAATCCTTAAAGCAGGAAAGGGTACATAACTTATCTTAAAGAGTAACTACCTATTTTGATTTAGGCTATGTATATGATTATAAGTATAGATATTTTATGTATACTGTACTATATACTTAATATAACTTTGTATTTCTACTACATAGATAATGTCAATGCATAGCTGATGGTATTGATATTTTTTTCTTTTATTTAGCATATTGACGTGACCTTCTACAATTTATGAAAGAAGTTGAAGTAGCACTTCAGTTAAGAATACAGATACACAATGACAGATTGCTTCTTGAAATCCTACATTGAGAAGGCATACTATAGTTATTATTTTAATCCTTTATATAATGTGACTTCTACGTAAGAAGACTATGCCAAATCATATATTATTGCTAGAAATGAGGAATCAAAAACCAACATAAATAAAAGGATCTAACATTCAATTGGGATTGCCTTGCATATCATTGATGAGGTGTACATTCTTATTAATTATAATGGAGAATTTCATAAGGTGTTGGCATTTATTGTACTGAAGGCAAGAGTCAAATGGGTGTATGACTTATTAATTACTTCCAGAAATAGGGAGCCATCCTCTTAAATTCACAAGTTGGCGGTGATGATGCTAACTTACTTGTCTGATAGTGGGTTTCTAGAAAATAATAGAACATACTGAGTGGGCGAACCTGGATGCATACAAGGATAAAATGGGTCAGCACACTCAGATTGTGAACCAACACCCATTTGATGTTGAGTATGTGGAAAACATTGCCAAGCAAGTTTGTGCTAGTCTATAAGTGCGGCTTTCATGAATTATATATGTAAAATATTGTAATACCCAAGATTTTGGACTCTAAAATTTTGGGAGTGTTAAAAACACTTCCATGAATATGACCTAGGTGATGAGTTGTTATCACTCATTCACGAGTCATAGGGTGGGACTCGTTATCATAACAGAAATATTGTCTAATGTTTTTTCTTTGATCAAGACTCCTCATCATGAGTCATTGGTCCAGATCATGATTTGTGGTAAGATTATCGTTTCCATAGTAGTGAGGGGTCAAAAATTTGATCCCCAAGAAACGACTAATGGTCTTACCTCACGAGTCATTACCTAACCCATGTCTAGTAGGCTCAATTTTTCCTGCATGTTTTAATTGGGGGCTCTTTAGTATTTTCCTACCTATACATTATTACCCATGACATAAAAATACCTAAAGAACCATTTTAACATCAATTATCAAAATCAAACACTACTCTCTCCTCTCCAAATCCTAAGTCAAGAGAAAACTAGGGTTTACAAGGAATTTAATCTTCAAGCTTCAAACTTCAGATTTTTCTTCCAACTTTGTTGGTGTTTCAGGCATGTCTCTCATCCCTAACTTTAATTTTGTACCATGGCATATGTTTTAATCATTGGTCCTGTGATTTAATTGTGGGTTTGAAATCGGGATGAGGGCTTTTGGTTATTTACTATAGAAATTGTTTTCCATGCTTTTAATATGTCATTCATGCTTGATAAATAGTTTTGGGATGGAATGGGTGCACTTTTGTGGAATTTGGAATAGGAAACATGGGTTTTCCTAAATTTAAGGATTTTAGTTTGGATAATGGTATTAACCTCAACCCACCTTTCATGATTATGGTTTTAAATATGAAATTTGCATGATTTAAATCATTTTTGAAATGGTTGCATTGTATTAATGGACAAACAGATTAAAATGGATTTGAAAGTCCTTGGTGCCCATGGTTTGGATTTAAAACGGAACATGGGAGTCAATTGGTTAATTGGAATGGATTGGCATGATTATATTAGTGATAACGTTCAACTTACGCGTCAAATTAAGTGTAAGATGGACGTTGTCAATATATACCCAACATGTGTCGGGGTCGAATGCTTAAGGAGTGTAAACTAGCTTTCAAAGATTAGGTATGTTGACAGTTAACTATACATTAACCTATAATGCAATATTTAAATAAAACATAAAAGTTAAATAGGGGTTTGATTTGGAACTTTGTCGAACAAAATCATAAAATAACACTACTATGAGATTGAACAATAGATATGTATACCAAGTTGAGAGGAACCTTGGGGTTATGCTATCCTAGGTGGTGTACATGCATGGTTAATCGAGAGTTAGTCCAAGTTTTAGCTAAGGGTTTTGGGTAGGCTAGATTAGGGTATTAGTGTTAACCTTTCGATAAAACATAATTTCACTCATGGATTCTTTCTAACACCTCAAGGGTGTGACAAGTTTACCAATCCATTACCTCAAACTAGCATCCTTATTTCTAAGATGATGCTTATGAAGATAGTTAATTCAACTAACAACCTTATTTCTAAGATAATGCTAAGAAAGAAGATAATTCAAGTTGATGTTCATAATTACTCTTCACCCACATCCCTCTTTCAAGGATGATATGGGATCCAAGGCAATTGGGGTTTTCACCAATAATTCTCAATTCAAACATAAAGAGTAAAACCAATCACAATTAACTAATTATTCGGACTTATAATCAACACCAACATATTAATCATCACCTAATCAAACATAATCCTAAGATAGATGTTTAGCTACTGATTGAATTAAAAAGGAATAAAATATACCCAAACTGGTATGCAATTCATTTATCATAAGCCAAATAAATATAAACCCAAGCTTCAATTTCAATGTATAACCAAAATCTCTCTTGGAATAAAATTAACAATTGTTTTCTCACTCAAAATAAAGTGTTTATGCTCTCAAAACTAGAAAATTAGATGATTAACATGTTGAGGGTTCAATCTATTATATCTTGGGACTTAGATTTGTGAAATTCCACTTTTGTCACCCAAATCTACTCAACCTATTGCAATCGCGCACTCCCGTTACTGCAGTCATGATTCCATGATTGCATATCATCTTTGTGCGATCGCCACACTCTAAATTTTTGAATTATTATGATTACAACCCTCAAGTTGCAATCGTAGCACCTAATGGTCATCTCCTACAGCTTATCTTTTGCCCTTTTTCAATCTTTTGACTATTTTAGATCCTTTCCAACTTTGTTTCAACTATTTTTCATCATGCTTACCTGTAGGATCACAAACAATAGAATTAGTGCATTTTACACAGAACTAGACTTATCTATTCAATCATTTCACCATATGTGCATGAAATTAGATGCAAATGAGTGTCAAATTTGCCACTCATAAACACCCCCAACTTAAAATCTTGTTTGTCCTCAACCAACACTATTTTACACTCAATGATACTACTCAACTTTGAAGCTCACACTACTAATCACATAACCATCATAACTACGAACTCGATTCTCATTAATGATTAGTCAACAAGCATAAGAAGTGCTAACTACACAGCCCCTTCTAATTGAATCACATTTTCAAGGATACAAAGAAATTTCAAGAATGGCAAATCATCAATCACTAATTCTCAAGAAGTGATTTTTTCAATAAAGACTCAACTACACTTTTTTGCCTCCTTTTCAAAATAGAACAATCTTGTCAATATATCTTAGTTTATATGCCTTATCACGAAAGGAAGTCCCAACACACCAAATTTTCAATGTGTAATAAGGGACGCATGTGCAAACACTCACACTTACAAAGAATTTTTTAATGCAAAGAAGTATCATGCCACATTATCACCCTTATTTTCAATTGCTACTAACTCAAAAACATTTGGATAGAGATCTCAAAGGACTTTTTCAAGCTTGTAATGTAGGCTCGAGGAAGGGTAGGGTAAGCATTTGGAATAAACGTGACTACCCCCTCCTTGAACTCTACATAACATTCAAACCAAAGCGAACTTGGATCATTAGCCACTCCATTTATTCCTAATTCACACATGTGCCTACTTTTTCATACTTGTTCACTCATCTTTTGAAAGTATTCTCTTCTCATTTCCTTCCTTATTGCACTCACATTCTGTTTTTTCTTTTATTAATTCCTTTATTTTTCCATCATTGGTATGCTTTTAGGCACTAATTTATAATACCATGGCCATGATCACCTCTTCTAAGTTTCACACACACCCAACTTAGGCTTTTAGCCTCAAGTTACAAATTTTAAGTTCAAAGAAGGTAAGGTTCAAGAGAGGGATAACTTTTAAATGGGTTAGAGGCTTGTAACATGGTTGCCAAAGAAAGGTTTATAGGCTCAAAATGGGTGACTAGCGATATCATTCATACATGGATAGAATTTTTAGGCTAAAGTAGTTTTCAACTATCACAAAAATGGCCTAAGATCATTTCTCCAATTGCATATAATCAAGATTAGCTTTGAAAGACTAGATGGTCAAATTCTAGATAACATAAGTAAGCACCAAACATGGCATGTAAACTATTCTAGAAGGATCGATTGCATTTCCAACTTAGAACAAAAGAAGTCATTTATCATATTACTACCAACTAAAGAATTAGAGTCACAAAATGAGGCAAAGCATTATTGCAAAACCATTCAATTCTATGCCCTTGATTTTCACAAATATTTTTGGATGGAGAAGGTTCTCATTTAGCACTTTACCATACAAGATTAACTATCTTTAGCACCAATCAAGTCGCCATTTCACATTTGAGCTCAAATGAGGGTAAGACTTATGGCTACTCAGGCTTCACCATAGTTGTGATGTCAATCCCAATTTGTAAGGTGACGAGTGCTCAAACTTCCCTTTCATATTGCTACGTGTACTCAAACTTCCCCTGCATATATGACTCTAACACCTCAACACAATGATTTATCCTTAAGAATGTCTTCACTTAATCTATCATGGGGAAAGGCTTGCCTAACATAAATATCAGAAAGGAAAATAAAAAGAAAAAATGATTAATCCACCAACCATAGGCACCGTCAAGATACCCAATATTATAACCTAAATCATCAAAATATCCTGGGCAAATAAAAATGAAATCATTAAAATAAAATACAAAACATATGAATAATCATCCAAATAATATAGATGCAATAATCAAATATGAAATAAATATAGAGATGGGCATACCCAACTAAAGATCTTACAGTGTACTCACTGTATATCATGAAATAATAAAAAAAGTTTAAGGAGCTTCCTGAAACCGCATAAAGTGTTCCTATCACTCTCTGTCTCCTCATTGAAATCATCAAAATCTGGCACATTATTATCTGACCACCTAGATAGAATCTCATTATCAATATCTTCTCTAGGGAGGGAGGTCTCACTCCAAGCTTCAGGACTTTTCATAAGCCCTTCACTTATTTCCATATATGGGTGAAAAACTTTTTTTTCTTCTTCTTTCTTTTCTGTATCATATCATGAGAATCACACAACTCTTAGTGTGACTATTCTAAGGATGAGTAAGCCTGCTCAAGTCTAAATATGGTGGACCCCTGTACCTTCTGATCTTTAAGGAACGTCTTAAAATCACTTTAGGCGACACAAGAGTGGTGAGTGTTAGAAGACTTACCTGGCCCTTGAGCCAATTTGGACACCAATTCTTTCACTATCCACATCTAACTCGAGAGCTCTTCAAATGGTCCTATAGAGGATAGATGAAACACCCAGGTTTCTAGACCTTAGAAAATTTCCTGGAATTTTCATCTCTGGACCAAATATGACTTATAGGTATGAATCATATGTTGGGGTATGAAAGGTATGGTCTAGTTGTATACTGAACAGTATTGGTTGGTGGGATGGATTTTGGTTACTGGAATGGATACAACTTAGGGGTATGAGTCACATCGGTGGTTATAGATTGTTTGGTTCCTTAACTTAATCTTAGATATGGTTATTTAGGTTGGATCTAAGTATGAGTTGCTCACTATGAGCCATAATCTAAGGTACAAGTCGTACCCAGGACTTATATGGTGGACAGTGTCTAAATATTCCTTGGGTTTAAAATCTGTTAGGGATACGGATGAAGGGTATGGATCATATGATACAAGTAGAGGGTACCACTCGTATTGGAGGGTACGACTTGTAAGGGTCAGTCATACCCCTGTGATGGGATTTTTGTGCAACTTAAGTAGGGGTATTCTGGATATTTTCCCACTCATCCTAATAAGGTCCCATGACTTATAACCTACTTGGAAGGTTATTTACCCTATTATTCCATTTATTAACACTTAGTAACTCTTCTAAAACACTTTATAATTCTCTCAAAAGCTTTTGGGCAAGGAAAGCTAGGGTTTCAACTAAAAGATTGATTTGGGGCTTTTCTTGTTGATTTCTTTCCATCATCATCTTGGTTTAAGTCATGTTATCTTCCTTAATTATTAATTTTAACTAGAAGCATGGCTTTTATGAATGTTTTCATGACTTCATTTATTGTATGATTTTTGGTTTTCAAATATGAATTGGGGGTTTTTATATTAAATGGTGGATTATGGTTTTCCATGGACTTAATTATGCTTTATGCGCATTAATGGTGGTTTTGGATTATTGGATTGCATAGGAATGGTTTGATGGTAACTGGAATTGGTTTTGGTTATATTATGCCCCCAATGTGTTTGACAAAATGCCTATAAGAATGTTTTTATTGCATTGAGTATTTTAATGGAATTCTTGCTTGTTTTTAAAACTTGGTAAGGGAATTGTTCATGGTTTAAATGGCTTGGAAAGGTAAATGGATAAATGGTTATTTTTATGGGGTACATGGAATCCCCCAAATGGTTTAATATGGTAAATAGAAGGGCACTTAGAAGTCCTCTTAAACCTATATATGGTTGGCTATGGATAGTACTTGCAATTATGGTCGGTATGAATACACCACCACTAAATATCCATGGTTAATAAATGGTAAATGGATGATTGATTTCTTGGTAATGGTTGTAATTGGTAAATAATGGCGGGATGTATAGCAAAGTCGTGGAAGGTGGAAGACCTAGGGGGGCCAAAACTGAAAACTCATATTTGTTGAGGTGAGGTTGGTTTTGGTGACCGTGTGGATGATATCACATTATATTTTGGGGGATGTACTAGTCATCCTAGGTTTTCTTACCTGGTCATACTACTTCATGCACTGGGTCCCTTTTAGTAGGGGGATCTGAACCCATATAGCATGTGAGTGGTTTAGGACGGCAATGCTACATAGCCCAGGTAATGGTTTTAAGGGCATGCTAAACTCGGTTCCCTTTCTCAGCATGGTAATATATATATATATATATGTATGGTTTTATGCATATGCATGGTTTTACTTGGTTTTATAAATGGCATTATTTTATCCTTATACTGAGATCTTGTTAGCGTTCACCCGTTAACCCATCTACTAGCGGTTGTATACCCACGCTATGTAGGAACCAAACGTTCTGCTCTTCCTACATAGTGATTGACTCGGGGATCAGCATCTGGACTGAAGTGATGAGCTTCCATCATTTAGAAAGGCTCCATTTCATGTTATGGATATTTATAGACACTTTAGTTTTATTTTGGATAGTGATTTTAGCCATGGTTGGGGGCATGTCCCAACCGAATTTTATTTCTCTTTTGGTTAAAGGCTTTATGGCACTTCTATATGTTGGAATGGGCAGGATCGGTATTGGTGTCAGCCTTGGCATTGGAATAAGATGTAAGGTTGACATCATTGGATGATATTGTTGGTTGTTCCATCATATTTTATTTTGGGATTAATTATATTATGTTTTGGAACATCTTTGATTATAGCTTGGTTTATGGCCCTTGTTTTGGTATCTGGTTAGTATGGTTGGATTGTTGTTATGGGATGGTTGGACTCGGTTGAGTAGGTCATGATTATGATCTTATCCTAGAGTCTTCATATGAGCTATTATACTATTTTGTTACATACTTAAAATTCAGCCAACTTAGGGTAGGCGGTAGGAGGTTGGGTTGGTTAACAGGGTGGTCTTCGGTCACGATCATACCTCTGATACCTATTAATACACGGCCCCCAATCGAGTCTCATCAATGGACTGCAAGCATCAAGATCATCATCCACTAACTTACCCAAATCGATCTTCATCTTCTTACTCTTTGAAGATTCATCCTCACTACGCATCTTCAGTGGGTAAATAGGTGTCTTTGGGGATATCCAGTTGTGTCCCGTGTATTCCTTAATCTCGGCCCTCTTGTATAACTCCATGATCAAAGATAGAAACATGAGCATGGGACTGTCTTTGTTCATAAGATGTCTAATCTTCGAAAGCACAAATAGACCAAAATTTAAAGGAATGTTGTCCATGATGCAAGCTACTATCTATCTCGCATAATTGGGATTTATGTCATGCTAGTGTCAAAGAGACACGGCTATATATGATGGTCAACCAATTCTGATCCTCAATCATAAACTCATTCAACATTATCCCTATTTTTGTAGTGGACCATGGGGCCTCTTTTTGGGCACAGTTGAGCAGCCAACCAGCTTCCTGGAGAATAATCCTTAGCCTTTTACTCTCTGATATCTGCATATGGCAGTCCATACACTTCATTAATTGGTTCGGCCCCAAAATAAACTTCCTTGCCCTGAATCTACATAATTGGGTTGGAATTTTAACTATGCTAAGATTTACATAGAATTCTATAACACATTCCTCATTGTCCTGGCATATATCCAGGTCAAAGAATCTCCACCATGTTGCCTCCAACCTCCCATAGAAGGTCGGGAGCTTCTGGGTCACTTGTTCTAGAGATATGCCCCACTCAGGGAGCAACTTCCTCCTGGTGAGGTATTTATAGTAGACAATTTGACCCTTGGAGGAGAGGGATCGAATTTGATTATATCTGCCATCTTTTAGCTTTAAAGACCTAAAAAACAAACCACACAAAGAACTAACTATAAAGATCATCATTTGAAAACAAAGTTATGTGACTCATTTAATCTAAAAAAAATGGTACATGGGTCAAATTTGGGCTTAAAATGAGAACTCAAGATTTTAAAAAGGTTTTTCATAGGGTCCTTAGATGTCGTGATCACACTCTGCTGAGTTACGATGGAAACACTTGAGAGGCCTGTTATCTAAAACTCAAGTTTTGTGATCGTAAGCCGCTGGATCACGATCCGACACCATGATCGCACTCTGGCGACCGCGATCGTGGTACCTAAGGTTGAAGTGTTAGGCTTGATCAAGACCAAAAAGGCCAATTTCTCTGCCAATTTATGTTCATATCAAGTAAATAACACTAAAACAAGAAATAAAATTCCTAAACAATCAATCATGCCCTTTAATTCATAGATAACTACCAAGAAGTTCATTTGGGAATTTTACCAAACACTTGGTGTGCATATACATTTCACACTAAATTTGAACAATTTTGAATACTCAAGACTTCCCCATCAATGCATACACCAACAACAATAGCTAGCACACCGAACATGCTTCTAAGGCCCATATTTACATATAAAAAAAGATTGAAATGACATACCGAATGCTTGGATACAAATAAGGATGATATGCACTCTAACACCAATCACAATGATGAAAATTTAAATATTTTTGCATATTTGAAAGGAGTTGAGTGTAGGAACCATTTTAGAGATGGTTCCTATTTATAATTGCCATATTCACGGTCTTGATTCAGCCTCCACGATCGCAATCATGTGGGGAGAAATCATGATACCTGAGGCATGTCTAGGTAGACCTGATCCTCTAGATCACAATTGTGATCTGAGTGTTGTGATCACGATATCTTAGACTAGGTTCAATTTCCCTTTTTTCACTTTTTTCACCTCTAACTCAATTCCATTTCATCAATTAGATTTTACTTTCTCAAATGCACCTTCAAAGTTCCAAGATTGTATGGATTGATCAAAAATAAACACAAAACTATTCTAACAATCAAAATTTAAGGATATGGGTCAAATGAATAGCAATGATGGGTTGCCTCCATCCAGCGCCTAACTTAACATCAAAGCATGATGTCTACTTGGATTAAACTTGGATCATTTTTGGGGTTGGCCATTATATCACTAGGCAAACCTCCTTTTGGCCTTCCTTTGATTTACGATGAGATTTGGCCGACTTATGTTTCTAATTACTTAATTGAGGCTAAGTGGGAGGTCATAGTTTGTCTTAGTTGTAAGAAGTCTCCTTTTATTTCCCAGACAATTTTATCGGTCCTTTCAACACCGAAGACATCCTCACTCA
Source organism: Capsicum annuum (assembly GCF_002878395.1). NCBI lineage: Eukaryota > Viridiplantae > Streptophyta > Magnoliopsida > Solanales > Solanaceae > Capsicum > Capsicum annuum. The sequence goes on from NC_061119.1 coordinate 91,701,008, forward strand.
TAATTTTTAGGATTAGTAGAGCTTGACTCTTTCTCTTTGAGTCTATCATGAGGAGGGATATATCAATCATAGTCCCTCTCTTTGTCTCTCCATTCTCGATCATAATCATGGTCTCTATCCCTTCAATCTCTCTCTCAATCATGATCTTACCAACCTTGATTTTTCCCTTGCCTTTAAAAAGTGGGGCAAGATGCCCCCAAATTATTTGACAAAAATCTAATCTCCTCATCAAGAAAAGTTGACAAGAGACTCATCGGATGCATTATCAAGCAAAGTTGATGGAACACCATAAGACAACTTAACAAGAGACCCACCGGATGCGTTATCTACCACTATTTTATATAGTTGGTCTAATTCCCTATAAAAAATTTCAAGTAACATCTTCTTCAGAACCTCATGATTAGGGTGCTGCATCAACTTATCACTAAAGTGTTGTCATACTTCATACAACTGTTCGCCATTGAGTTGGCAAAAGTTGGTGATTTCATCTCTAATTTTTAATATTTGAGATTGAGGAAAATACTGATCCAAGAAAACTTTCATAAGCTCGGACCATAATGTGATAGATCCTGCGGGCAGTGGCCTCAACCACAACACTACTTCTTCCATCAAAGAGAATAGGAAAAGATGCAATAGAATTGAGCCTTGAGTGATGTGGGCTATATCAAAGAGTAAGCACACATCAATGAAGTATTTAAAGTAGAGGTTCAAATCTTCATGGGCTTGGCCTCCGAATAATCCCTTCATTGGAAGTAAATGAAGCATCACACTAGTCACGTGAAATACTACATTCCCTTTAGTTGGTGGGATTGAGATAGCACCATCCCGTATCACATCTCCAAGTTGATACATGTCTTTTAGCCCATAAAAAAAGTTGACATTTCTACCATTATGGCTCATTGTATCGTGCAGGCTATGATATTTTCCTAATAACACAAAAACAACAAACAATGTAAACATAGACACTACAACAAACCCAAGTTCACTAACAATACTTCAATCATGAAAACTATGTTTCATGCCCAGATAACAGTGCCATTTTTGATAATTCTTAACTTACATATCAAATTAAGTGTAAGGCAAACATTGTCAATAGATACCCAACATAAGTCGGGATCAAATTCTTGAGGAGTGCAAACTATAATTCAAAGCTAACGTGTCTTGAGAGTTAACTATGCCTTAACCAGTAATGCAACATCTAAATAAAACATGAAAGTAAATTAGAGGGTTTGATTTGGAGCTTTTTTGAACACATTCACAAAATAACCCTAATATGAGATTGAACAATTGATATGTATACAAGTTTAGAGGAACCTTGGGTTTATGCTATCCTAGGCGTTGTATATACATGGGTAATCAAGAGTTATTCTAAGTTTTAGCTAAGGGTTTTAGGTAGGCTAGATTTAGGGTCTTAGTGTTAACCTTTCAATAAAACACAAAATTTCACTCATGGATTCTTTCTAACACCTCATGAGCATGACAAGTTTACCAATCCATTACCTCAAACTAGCATCCTTATTTCTAAGATGATGCTTATAAAAATAGCTAATTTAACTAACACCCTTATTTCTAAGATGATGCTAATAAAGAAGCTAATTCAAGTTGATATTCACAATTAGTTTTCATCCACATCTCTCTTTCAAGAATGATATGGGATCTAAGGTACTGGTGTTTTCACCCATAATTTTCAATTCAAACATAAACTAAGAGTAAAACCCATCATAATTAACTAAATATTTGGACTAACAATTAACACCCACACATTAATCACTACCTAATCAAACATAACCCCAAGATATAAGTTTAGCTACTCATGAAATTAAAGGTAAGATATATACCAGTATTGGCATGCAATTTATTCATCATCAGCCAAATAAATATAAACCCAAGTTTTAATTTCAATATATAACAAAAATCTCTCTAGGAATAAAACTAACATTTTTATTCTCACTCAAAATAAAGTGTTTTTTCTCTCAAAACTAGAAAAGTATATGAGTAATATGTTGAGGGTTCAATCTTTTATATCATGGCACTCGGCTTTTTGAAATTCCATTTTTGCCCCTCAAATCTTCCAGGCCTATTGGAATCGTGCTCCCGTAGCTGTGGTCATGATTTTGCAATCGTGTGGCATCTTAGTGGGATTGCCACACTATAACTTTTTGATTGATAATAATTGTGACACTCAGTTTGAGATCGCATCACCTAAGGGTCATCTCCTGCATCTTATCTTTAGCCTTTTTTCAACCTCTTGACCATTTCCAACCCTTTCCATCTTTGTCTTAACTCTTTTTTATTATGCTTACCTATAAGATCACAAACACTAAAATTTAGTGTATTTTACACTAAACAAGTCTTATCTATTGAATTATTTCACCATAATATGCACAAAATTAGATGTAAATAAGTGGCAAATTTCTCACTCATTAATTATCTGCAAGAATAGTTGTTATGGCGATATCAAGTGATAAATACATTAATAAATGACTCTTATGTTAATGGTTAGGATTATGTGCAAATGCTTTAATTTGGGCATAAAGGGGGTCTCTCCATAAAGTGGAAGTCCCGGGAGAACAAATACTGGAAAACACGTTCGTCGATATGGGGGTCTATATAACCATGTTCTTGATTCCCACATTATATTTTTGGGATAGCTGGAGGCTTGGTGTCTTTTGCTCTTCTTCGGATTTCCTCAATTCTTGTGGTTAACACGCGTTGGGGTCGCCCTTTCAACAGGGGTAGCTAAAACCTTATAGCATGTAGGTGTACTTAGGATGGATAGATCTACACATTCTAAGTTAATGGTTTTAAACTCTCATGTTCATGACCATTTACCCTATCCTAGCATCCTATAAATGTATATATAAATGTGTCCATATGGTTCGACTAATTTTTGACAAAGCATTATTTTATCACTTTTCCTGAGTTACATACTAGTGCTTATCCCATTGACTATCCCTAAACATTGCATAGTTTCATGATGTAGGGTCCTAGGGTTCTTTTGTTACTCATACACAATGTTAGGTGGTGCAAATATCAATTGAGTAGTTGTGAAGTGGTGAGCCTCCATCATCTAAAAAGCTTTACGATTTTATTACATTTCTTTTTAGATTTTGGGAATTATGAACTCTCTTGGTTATGGTTGGGGGCATTCCTGACCTAGTTTTGAACTTTGATGTTTAAAGGCTTTTGTGGACAAGTATGGGTTGGATATACATTTTTATTATTAGATTGTCTTTGTCTTATCTATATTTATTTCCATCTATGGTTGTATTTCATTATTTAAATTTATTTTTGTTTTGGATGTTAGGCTAAGGGGTTGTTCTCTGGCTTATGGTGGGCTTGAGATACTCGTCACAAATAAGCCCTAGTTTGGGTTATGACAATCTTGGTATCAGAGCATGGTTTAAGTTCATTGGGTGTCTACAAAGTTGTGTCGAGTAGAGTCACTTTTATGGGTGTGTTGCGCACCACACTTCTAGGGGAAAGATATAAGTCATTTAAGAATATTTCCCTTTCTTGTATTCTATTTTGGGATATAGAGTCTAGTTGTCTATAAACTTCTCTAACTTCTAGCGTAATTACATTTCAGAGCATGCCTCCCCAAATATCATACATTTGTAGAAACTTTGATGGAGCCTCTATCTTACCTAAGGAATATATGGGAGGAACTTGCCCTATTATGGAGTGAAGACCTAGTCTAGGGTGCCTTCTCCTAATTGTACTGTCCCACATAAAGGTGCACTGGTACCCACTAGTCTTCCTTGGTCTTTACAGGCTGGTGATACTTATAACCAGATACTCTAGGAAAATATCTATAATACAGAGTTCCATCAGTCAATTAATATGCTTGCCTTACTGGTGGCCTCATAGTCTCGCCAGTCTAATCATGCTGGTTCTGTTGCTATTTTATCTGAGGCCACTCAGATTGGCTAGTTCATCCCCTAACCTTTATATGAACTGAGGTTGAGGAGGATCCGTAGGAGTTCATTAATGAGATGGAAAAGATCTTTAGGGTGATGCACGCTGCAAATTTTAAAAATGTAAAGTTTATTATGTATCAATTAAAAGATGTAGCTTATTAGTAATATGAGGAGTAGAAATTACTGAGGGGTGATAATGTTGAACAGGAGGTGTGGGATGAGTTTTTAGGTTCTTTTATTGATCACTTATTTCCTCAAGAGTTGAGGGAAGCTGTGGTTGATGAGTTTGTGAACTTCAAATAGGTTAAAATGAGTGTTAAGGAGTATGCTTTGAAGTTCAATCAGTTGTCTTGCTATGCTCCTGAACTGGTGTCGAGTATGAGGTCCCAAATGAAGAAGTTTGCTTTTGGTTTATCTCGTGACTTAGTACTAGAGTGTAAGGCTTCAATGTTGAACAATGACATGGACATCTCCAAACTTATGGTATATATACAGCAAATAGAAAATGAGAAAAAAAGATCGGCAGAAATAGGAGGATGGAGAATAAGATGTTCAAGTCTTTGATGAGAGGTGAATTTACCACTCATTTTCACTCAACATTCGTGTACATTCCCATGATTTAAATGTATAAATGAGACATATGTATGATTAAATGCACTAATAGCCTCATTTTGTAGGCATATAGGTTATGAGATGAAAAGATGTGGAATTGAGCTAAAAAGGATCAAAAGAGAGAAAAGAAGTGTAGCTGGAAGACCTGTAGCAGAACAAGCCTCAATAACCATGATCGCGGTATGAGGGTCGTGATCACGACCAGTTAACAAGGTCACCAACTATGATTACGTGGATCTATCCATGGTCGCGATAACCGCGATTGCAGTAAATTTAGTGTGATCATGGCAATACGGGATTAGGCCTAGGGTATTTTTGTAATTTTAGCAGTCGGACCCAAATCTCTTAAAAGCTTAAAACCCTTTTCCATTTTGGGTATTCTAGAGACAGGCAATATTTTAAATTTGAAGTTGAAACCCAAAATTAGGCAAGAATTGTAATTTAATTTGGAAACTTTGAATTTAGTAATTTCTTAAGAATGGATGATTTGCACAACCCTTATTTATATTTTTCTCTCCTTTCATAATGAGTAGCTAAATTTCATATTCTTGGGATTATGTTAAACTAAGGTACAATTAGTTATGGATTGTGATGTATTTATGTATATGCTTTTGGTTGGTGATGGGTTCTACTTTTGTTTGATCAAATTGGTTGGGATTTATGGGTGAAAGCCACAAATACTAAAAATAGGTTTGTGGGTGAAAACTCCAAACTCTTGAAAGCTCAAACTATCTTTGAAAAAGGGCTTTGGGTGAAGTTCTTGGAACCCACACATCCTTGTAAGAGGGATGCGGGAATCAAGGCGATAGTAGATAATTAATGGGTTTAGTTTGCTAATTCTTACTATCTTAGACATAAGAGTGATTATGAAGTTGACTATACCTTGGGTATTTTCCTAGAAATAGGGATACCTAATTGAGGTATTAGGTAAATATAATTAACACACTCGTTAGGTAACTAAAAGGTTCAATATGTGAAATTCTTGAGGTTTTGTTGACAAGCTAGCCTCAAGGATCCTAGACCTAGCCTACCATATTGTTGACAACTAGCATGTACACCAAATCTATACATACCTATACTTACTTTGCCCTTAGGTAGACATAATCCCAAGATTCTACCTATACCTAAGTTAAATTATAATTGTTATGTAGTTTACAAAATTGAGTTACTATTGACAAAACACTCTCCCAAAAAAATAGAACTCCCCTATTTTTAAGCATGCTTTTTACTTTATTTTCACTTCAGGTGTTTTCTTAGTAAGTGTTAATACCTATAAGAATAGAATTCTAATTTGACTCCTTGTAGATTTGACCTCAATGAAAGTTAAGATATTGACAATGATCGTCCTCTAACGAATTGCATGGTATAAGTGAGCGTTATCAGTATTCAAAATATAGTACAAGGCAGCAGAACAGTGGAAGTGATGGTAGGCAGTGGACCAAGAAGAAAACTTAGGCAAATTCTAGTTCATATTCATCAGTGAGTGCTCCTTATCCTAATCCATCCGGTGATCATTACTTTTAAGCTATCAGTGGTCCTAAGGCACAGCGTGCCGAGTCTCAGTCTAGTGGAGCTCAGTCATCCCCACCTTATCCTCCTTGTAGATTTTATCGACAGCTTTATCATGTTTATTGTGCTGAGGAAAGGGACTTGTTCTTTAACTGTGATCAGCCCAAACATATACAGAGGAACTATCCTACAGCTTTCCATCTGAGCTAATAAAGTCTCGGTCACCAATTTTTTAGTTCCTACACCAAAGATTGCTATATTAGTACTGGCACTGGCTGGAATCATCTCTATTCACTTACTATTCACTAAGAATCTAAGGCATCTCCTAATGTTTTCACTGGTATGTTATAGCTCTTCCCTTGTGATATGTACTATTTGCTTAATTTGGGTTCTATCCTTTCTTTTGTGACCCCTTATGTGGCTTTATATTTTGGTTTCGATATCAAAAGTATTTCTGAACCCTTTTTTATGTCTACTTTGGTAGGTGATTTTATTGTTTCTAGAAAGATCTATAGGAGCTTTGTGGTGTCTATCTTTCATATGGAGACGTTGGTGAATTTGATAGAGCTTGACATGGTAGATTTTGATGTAATATTACGATGGATTGGCTTTATTCATGCTATTCATCTCTAGATTATAGGACCTAAAAGGTCGGCTCCAATTTTCTAATAAATCAATATTTGAATGGGAAGGATGTTCCTTAGTACCCAAAGGGAGGTTTATTTCCTATCTTAGAGCTCAAAAATTGATTTCAAAAGGGTGTCTATATCATCTAGTTCAGGTTAAGGATTCTAATTTTGAAAGTCCCTCTTTGCAATCTGTCTCTATGGTTAATGAATTTCCTAAAGTGTTTTCCCGTGATCTTTTTAGAATTCCTCCTTATAGGTAAATAGATTTTGGGATTGATCTTCTATCGGATACTCGTCCTATTTTCATTTCTCCTTATAGAATTGATCCAGCTGAATTAAAAGAGCTAAAGGATTAATAAAAAATCTTCTCGATAAAAGGTTAATTCATCCTAGTTTCTCTTCGTAAGGTACTTTTATACTTTTTGTGCGAAAGAAAGATGGATCATTTTAACTATGTATAGACTATCATCGATTAAATAAGATTATCATGAAAAATAAGTACCCTCTTCCTAGGATTGATGATCTTTTCGACCAGATTTAGGTGTTTCTCTAAGATTGATCTTTTTTTTGGCTATCATTAGTTGAAAATTTGGGAGGTTTATATTCCCAAGACTACTTTTCAAAGTCGATATGGCCATTATGAGTTTTTGGTTATGTCATTTGGGTTGACTAATACTTCAATGGCTTTCATGGATCTTATGAATCAGGTGCTCAGGTAGTTTTTGGACTTGTTTGTAATAGTTTTCATTAATGACATCTTAGTGTAATCTAAGAGTGAGGAGGATCATGCCAATCACCTCTAAATTGAGTTACAGACTCTTAAAGACCAGATATTGTATCCAAAATTTTCTAAATATGAGTTTTGGTTGAATGTTATGACTTTTCTGGAGCATGTTATTTCTAGTAAGGGGTTCAAAGAGGATCCACATAAAGTTGAGGCAGTAAAAAATAGCCTAGACCCATGACTCCAACCGACATTAGGAGTTTCTTGAGTTTGGTGGGGTATTATAGGAGGTTTGTGGAGATTTTCTCCTCTATTGCAGCTCCATTGACAAAGTTGGCTCAGAAAAAAGTTAAGTTCTTGTCGTTCGATACTTGCATGGGTAGCTTTGCGAAGTTGAAGGATATATTAACTACTGCTCCAATTTTGACCCTACCCAAAGGTACTAATAGGTTTGTGGAGCATTGTGATGTGACCAGCGTGGGATTGGGTTGTGTTTTGATACATCATGATAAGGTGGTGGCCTATGCTTCCAGGCAGCTTAAGGTTCTAGAAAGAAAATATCTGACTCATAATATAGAGTTTGCGGTTGCAGTTTTTACTTTGAAAATATGTCATCATTATCAGTGTGGGGTTCATGTAGATATCTATTCAGACTATAAGAGCCTACAGTAAATGTTTACTTAGAAGAAGTTGAACCTCAGGCAGAGGCAGTGGCTTAAATTATTTAAGGATTATGAAAGGAACCTTCACTACCATCCATCTAAATATAATATGGTTGATGACGCTCTAAGTAGTCTATCCATGGGGATCTTATCTCATGTGGAGGAGAAAAAATAGGATTGGTGAAAAATATTCACAGGTTGCCTAACTTGGGGGTTTTTCTTTTGGACTCTGGGGATGGGGATATGATTGTTCAAGAAGTATTTAAGTCATCTTTTGGTGTAAGGTAAAGGATAAACAAGCCTTGGATCCCATACTTATGCAGATTAAGGATGATGTGGGTCAGTAGAAAGTTATGGCATTCGAAATTGGGGGATATGGTATTCTGAGGTATTAAGAAAGATTGTGTGTTCCTGATATTGATGGTTGTGGAAAAGGATTTTCACTGAGGCTCATGAGTCTTAGTACATAGTTCATCCAGGTTCGACTAAAATGTACCATGACTTGTAAAAGATCTACTGGTGGAACAATATGAAGAGGGATGTGGTAGATTTTGTGGCTAAGTGTATGATTTATCAGCAAGTCAAGGTTGAACACTTGAGACTTGGTGTCATATCTCAATAGATAGATTTTTCCATGTGGAAGTGAGAGATGATCAATATGGATTTCATTACAGGTCTTTCGTGGTCTCGCAATCAGTATGATTTGATTTGGATCATTGTGGTTAGGATGACTAAATCTGTTCACTTTTTACATGTTAGGACTAACTACTCTGGAGAAGATTATGCTAAGTTGTGTATTCAGGAAATTGTCAAGTTGTATGGAGCATCTATGTCCATTATTTAGACCGAGGTATGCAATTTTTTCCTCACTTTTTGCCTTTGTTTCATAAAGTTTTAGGTACTAAGGTGAACCTTAGCGCCACTTTCCACCCTCAGACAGATGGATAAGAAAACTAGGATATTCAAACTTTGGAGGATATGATAAGGGCTGGTGTGATTGATTTTGGAGGTAGTTGGGTTGATCATTTACCATTTATTAAGTTTGTGTACAATAATAATTACTATTCAAGTATTCAAATGACTTTTTTTAGTATCTCTGTGGTAGGAGCTATAGGTCTCCTATTGGGTGGTTTGAGGTAGGTGAGACTAGGTTGTTTGGTCTTGATTTGGTTCACCAACCCATCTATAAAGTGAAGATAATTAGAGAAAGACTAAAGATTGATCAGAGTCGCCAAAAGTGTTATGTGGATGTAAGGAAGGGGGAGTTAGAATTTAAAGTTAGTGATTGGTTGTTCTTGAAAGTTTCTTCTTTGAAAGAAGTCATAAGTTTTCGGAGGAAGGGGAAGCTCGGTCCCTATTACATTAGTCCATATTAGATTGTAAGAAGAATTGGGAATGTTGCTTATGAATTGGATTTGCTGAGTTTGCACTTTATTCATCTTGTTTTCCATGTGTTGATACTGAAAAAGTATGTGGGTGATCTTTCTTTGATTGTTCCTGTGGAGGATGTTGGCATTTTGGATTCCTTGTCTTATGAGAAAGTCCCGGTGGAGATATTAGATAGGCAGGTTCATAGATTGTGGACTAAGGATATAGCTTTGGTAAAGGTGCTTTGGAGGAATCAAAAGGTGGAAAAAGCTACTTGGGAAGCTGAAGAAGACATGAAGGACAAATACCCATTCTTGATTTTTGGGTTGGACGAAAATGTTTAAGGTATGAGTTTCTTTCTTTCTTATCACTTTTGGCATTTGATCTTAGTTTTCGGCTATAATCTCTCTGTTATCGTACTAATAGGTACCCTAGTTTCTCATTCAGGGATGAATAATCCTTGGGGGGTAATGTAATATCCCAGGATTTGGACACTGAAATTTTTAGAGTGTTGACAACACTGCCATGACTACGAACCAGGTGATGAGTCGTTATCACTCATCACGAGTCATAGGGCCGGACTCATTGTCACAATAGTAAGATTGCCCAATGTTTATACTTTGATTACAACTCTTCATTATGTGTCATTAGTTCAGGTCCTGAGTCATGATGAGAGAATCATAATGGGGTCATAAATTTGATCCCTAGGTAATGAGTTTAGGTAACGACTAATGGTCTGACTTCATGAGTCGTCACCTGCCCCGTGACGATTGGGCCCAATATTTCTTGGACATTTTAATTGGGGGATCTTTAGTCTTTTCCTACCTATACACTATTCCCCATGACTTAAAAGCATCTAAAGTACCCATTTAACATCAATTATCAAAATCAAACACTACTCTCTCCTCTCTAAATCGCAAGAAAAGAGAAAACTAGGGTTTATAAGGAATTCAAGCTTCAAACTTCAAAGTTTCTTCCAACTTCTTTGGTGTTTTAGGCATGTATCTTATCCCTAACTAGAATTTTGTACTCTTGAATTTTGTACTATGGCATATGTTTTAATCATTGTTCATGTGATTTAATTGTGGGTTTGAAATTGGGTGAAGGGCTTTTGGTTGTTTACTATTGGAATTATTTTCCCGTGATTTGAATACGTCATTTATACTTGATAAATAGTTTTAGGATGGAATGGGTGAACTTTTATGTGAATTTGGAATGGGGAACATGGGTTTCCCAAAATTTATGGATTTTGGCTTGAAAAATGGTATTAACCTCTACCCACCTTTCATGACTATGGTTTTAAATATGGAATTTGCATGATTTAATTCACTTTTGAAATGCTTGCATTGTATTAATGGACAAATGGTTAAAAATAGATTTAAAAGGCATTGGTGGAAACGGTCTAAATTTAAAATAGAACTTGGGAGTCAATTGGTTAATTGGAGTGGATTTGCATGATTATATTAGCTTGCAAGCATAATTGGTATGACGATACCAAGTGGTGAATGCATTAACAAATGACTCCTGGGTTAAAGGTTGGGATTATTTGCAAATTTTTTAATTTAGGCTTAAAAGATATTGTGAAGCTCACTGTGAAGGTAGAGGTCCCAAGGGGACTGCTACTGGAAACCACGTTAGCCGGTGTGAGGGCCTATATGTCCATGTGCTTGGTTCACACATTATATTTTTGGGATAATTGGAGCCTTGGTATCTTTGGATCTCCATCGGATTTCCTCAATTGGAAGTTGAACCAATATATCCTATAGGTTCCCTTAGGATGGATAGAGCTATATAGTCCAAGTTAAACATCTTAAACTCCCATGTTCATGACCCAATACCTTATCACGACATTCTATATTTATATATATAAATGTGTGCATGTGGTTTGACAGATTCTGGACATGGAATTTTTTATCACTTTTCTTGAGTTACATGCCAATGCTTATCCCATTGACCTTCCCTAGATGTTGCATTGTCTCATGATGTAGGGTCCTAGGGTTCATTTGTTACTCATTTGCAGTGTTAGGTGGTGCGGATATTGGTTGAGTTATTTTGAAGTGGTGAGCCTCCATCATCTAAAAAGCCTTACAATTTTATTAGGTTTCTTTTTATATTTTGGGAATTGTGAACTTTCTTTGTCATGGTCTGGGGCATGTCCCGACCTAGTTTGGTACTTTGGTATTTAGAGGCTTTTGTGGACAAGTGTGGGTAGGATGTTCATTTTGATTATTAGGCTGTCTTTGTCTTATCTACATTCATTTCCATCTATGGTTGTCTTCTGTTGCTTATATTTGTTGTGTTCTGGATGTTAAGCTGAGGGGGGTGGTCTCCAGCTAGTGATAGGCTTGACATACCCATCACAACTAGGCCCGTTTCAGGTAGTGACAAATGTGTAGTAAATTTTTTCTTTTTTTAACTAATAAAACTTTGATCAATACAAAGACTGTGGCCATTTTGTAGACGGGTATGCGAAGTATTCAAGTGAAGGACTGGCAGTACCTTCAGTTGGGTTTGACGCATAAACTCATCAATTGCACTGTGCTACCTTACTATGAAATTATCAAGGCCAAGAAAGAATACATTAGCGATAATGAGATCCACCAATACCTAGGCCAAGCTATGTTCCACTACTTGATGAAGCAACGATTATTAGTTTAGAATAGTTATGAAGCTTACATTCCTTCTAAACACATTTATGTTTGTTTTATAATAAATGTTAAAGACTTGATCATCCCCAGTTTGAAGGTTTCAATAGTGTTTTGGCTTGTGTTTTTGTTTTTGTTTGTCGTAAGAATGATTAACTATGTTTAATAACGAACTTCTTCAACTTTGTTACATAAGTCTATGTTGGTGCTAATCTAAACCTATAAATAGATCAGTTATGTATATGGTTAGACAATCATTTTTTGAGACATGCTTTTTAATACAGCATAAATTAATATGCAATGTATGTTTCTTTAACATCTTTTACACTGATGTATATAAGAGCTATGTGTAAGGGTTTTCATTGTTGTCATATAGGTTCCATTTGTAATTCACCTAATACATTACATGCTATGTATATTACAAAAATACATAAGTAAACTCTGTATATGATTTGGTTTTACCAGCAATTATATTTTAACCTTATACATTTTAAGTAAAATCTCACATACATATAACATATTTATGTGCATATTATTGTTACTTACACAACTGGCTTATCGGTCAGCATACACAGAAGAAATAATAATTTCCCTACATATTATTTTATAATACACATAGCATATAATTTCAGACATATACATAAGTCAGTTATGTATATGGTTAGACAATCGTTATTTTAGACATGTTAGTTTTTATATATTAGTGATGTTTTAACCATATACATTAAGGTAATATCTCAAATACATGTAATATATTTATGTATATCTTGTTATTACTTTTGAAAGTGATTTATTAGTGAGCATATACAAACCGTCCATATGAATAAATCCCTTATACATCCCATCTATATGTATAAGTAACACCTCGTGCATAACATTCAGTTTGAAACTTATTGTTCAATTGATCCGGTTATATGTTTCAAATCTAAGTGAACTTGACCAGATTATGGCATAACTTCCAATGACACGTATCTACAAAAAATTGAGTAACCAATTGTAAACATCTATAACATTCAAATATTTTTATAAGAAGTAAAAGAAAACAGATTAAGAAATAAACAGGAATAGCAATTAATGAAACAAGCTTAAACATATTCAAAATTCATTACAAGACAATGGAAATTGGTTATTGAAAATTAAACACTTTTCAAACTAATTAAAGTGAAAATAACGAACCAAAATCATTGGTTTATGATATGTATTTAAAAAGTGCAATGTTCAAGTCTCCTTAGGAAAAAAATCACAGGTGCGTTTGTTGTGACCCGCACGACCGCATCTACCACAACAGTTTTAGTTTGATACAAGGCATTCAGTTGATTTCTTATGCGTCACTTTCTTTGACCTTCTTTGTGGTCGTCTATATTTTGGTGATAATACTTCTACATCTTCTATATATTTAGGCACAACATAATCCTTCATATCTGGCATCAAAATAAATTGAACTTCATACATCTTAACTATAGAATTAGGCTTGCAGTAATCAGAGTAGTAAGGACCAAAGTCATCTATATTTTCATTCTTCAAAATTGTAATTGTGTGAGGTCAATAAATTTCATAAATTTGATATTGTCCATAGTTGCACGTTTCACGATCAAGATCAACAGTGTACCTTCTACGAGATTCATATACACAATAAAGATAGCTTGCGGCAGCTTTAACCTAATAAACATACAAAGAACAATAAATATGAGAAATATATTAAATGCACCTTCAATTATGTTCTTTTAATAAAATAAAACTATTAAAAAAATATCTATGTGTATATTTTAGAACATACCGTCATCTGAGAAGCTTTCGCACCATTAAGAGTCAGAATTTCCTCAAACCTTCCTCCTAAGGTTGTCTTTGTATATGATGTAATTTTTCTATTTTTAGAGTTCCATGCTCCAACAAAAATTATCAGTGAATGACATCGAGACCATTTTCATAACCAGTTTCTTCTAGGTAATCCTTAACCCTATGATACACCTTAGCAACCTTGGCAATAATGTAATTGAAATCCTCTCTTCTACAAGCTTTAGCTATGGAATAATAAAGGTCACTAAGTTTGTCTTTGCTTTTTCAAAAGTAAATGCAAACGTTCTTCCACAAATGTCAAATACATGCTAGATGGGGGACATTAGGATACACAATACTCACACTTTTTATGATACTTTCGTTGTGATCTGATACAACACACATGTTGTCCCATTCCATAAATGCATCCCTAAACTGATCAAAAAAACACATCCATAAATAGTCATTCTCAAAATATGAAACCCCAAAAGCTATTGACAAAATACAACCTAATTAAAATTAAAAAAAATAAAGAGAGGTCTATTTACATCATGCTCCCCAACACTATTAATGTATAAGATATAATAAAAATAAGCTCATACAAACTATCAAAAATATTGAATAAATTATAAACATACAATCAAAGCAATAGCAAGTCTAACTAATACCTGCACCATCGAGTGTGATTGCCAAAAGGAAAGTTCCTTAGTATGGTCCACTCAAATGAGCACTGTCAACCACTACAATAGGTCTACAAAACTTAAAACCCTTATCATAAAATGTAATACAACAAGCAAATACGTGAACTCATTATTCGTTGCCTTATGCAACTCAATGTGAGAGTAAGGATACACTATGTTTATCATATGAATGTATCATGGTATTTTTCGATATCCATCGATTGGACCACCTCGAAGCATCATTCTTTCCTACTCTTTTGCTCATCATGCCTACATGTAATTAATATCTACTTTATAAAAGACTTTTATTTCTTTAATTAAGTGACTCGGTGTGTGTATTATTTTATGATTTACTAACTTCGGCGGTGTAAATTCACTCACAAAAATTATTGTAGTGACACGACCTGAACTAGGGCCTAGTCATGTCGGGTGCCTCAAGTCCAACCGAGATCAAATACCACCCCCAATACCCAACCGTACCGACCTTGTACCTTATGTTGGATGAATTTCGAACATATAACAAGATAAAATAATTATACTCAAAGAGAATAATATAATCTATAACCATAACCAACCAACAATACAATCAAATATCCAACTGGTGTAAATCCTAATACTAATAACAATGCCAAGGCTGACACCAATACCGAAACCACCCATGCCAACCTAAAGTAGTCACATAAAGCCTCTAACTATTATACACCATAAAAGTCTTAGCTCATTTCAGCTCTCGATTTCATGTTAAAGGGGTTTAAGAGTTAGCAATTTCACTAAGATTTAGGACTTAGAAATTTCCAAGGCCCCTAAACTTTGAGGATTTTATTTTTGACCTTCCCAACCTTAGAACGTCGATATTTAAGTTGATTCATGATCGGGGTTGTTCAAGGTGGATCTCAGGTGAGTTTTGGAATGTTCAAATGACCGTAGGGGCGTGTTGTATGAAGAAAAAAAGTGAGGGCATCAGGATATACCCACGGTGAATACCTTAGCCCACTGCTCTGGATCCCATAGTACAGGGCTTAGCCCGATGCTCTAGAACCTGTGGCACGGGGCTTAGCTCGCCACTCTGGAGCCTGCGATAACCCCTTCCCTTTTTGTCCAACTTTTGTTCCTCATCATTAAGGGCATTTGAGTTAATTTCCCTCACCCAAACTCGTCCATAACATAAAATTTTGATCCCAAAGGAGCATTATTTTCCCTATTATTCATAGGATCTCAAGAAACCCATCTTCCACCTCAAGAACAAACCCTAACCTATTCTCAAGGAGTCAAGGAATACAAGCTTCAAACCTCAAAAAATTCTCAAGAATCTTGAAGAAATCATTTAGTAAGGTATGTGTGACGTTCATTCATGGGTTCCTTTCACCCATGGAGTCCAAAAATCCTTTTTGATTTTAAATTATGAGTTTTCATGTTTAAGTTGAAAATTTTCATGAATCTCTTGTGAATTCAATTACAAGTTATGTTTATAAGTGTTTTTCAAGTGGGATGAGCCATTACATGTTTTAAATATTGTAATCTTCACATTAGATCCCTAAGTTATGATTTTAGTCTTGTAACCATATTGTCCTCGCATGATTTACCCATCTCATGCTTAAGTTCATGACTCTCATGTGTTTGATGAAATGCCTAAGTTTTGAGTTTTGAACAATGATCTCCTACTATGATTTCAGATGTTTTATATGGTATTATTAATATTATTTCAATTCATTGCTGGAGGGTCATGAAAACCCAATACCTACGTGTTTTACATGATTTTCAAATTTTCAAGTATGATTTAGTTAAACAATGATTATTCCTATTTATTCAATTATTATGATCATAATGAGCACTATCAATCATGAAATCATGTTTAGTTAAGCTTAGTTTAGTTCAGTTCCAGCGTCACTTCAGTTGGGAGTAGGAGTTAGAACCGAGCGAATGCAGGGGTGGTGGCTTCCCCATTAGTTAGACAGAGTCATTAGTAGCAGTCCTTGCATTCGAGAACTACATAGCTAGCATAGGATATGAGGAGTCACCCATTAGTTTAGGCTTGACTTCCTCTCAAGGGTCACTCGTCAGTTTAGGCTTGACACCCTGGTCCTTCGAGAAATTAGATTAGGGGATCCACACAGCCAGTGTTAGTACCCATGGCACGGTACTAACACCCTTTCAACTGGGGTTATAGGTTGGACCCCAATTAACTCAGATTGGGGCATGTCGGTTAGATGATACCTCCCACGGTCTTAGTACAATATTCAGTGTATCTTCACTAAGTGTACAGGCTTTTAGATATCCATTTTTACAACTTTTAGTCTTTTAGATTATCTTAGTAACATAACAGATATACACTTAGTCTTACATTCTCAAATATTATAGTTTTCATTCATTCATATTCAGTTATCTCTTGCTATTCGGTTAGTTCTTATTTCATATGCACAGTACCCCTTGCATATCAGTATGTCCTCATCTCATATACCATTATATTCAAAGTACTAACCACATACTCTTCTTTCTTCTATGATGTCTTATATCATTGGTTTAGATGCATAATTTCCCAATCACATTTAGATAGCTCACCGTAATCCAGCAACCATAGTGGTGATTCCTCAATTATCAAGGATGTATTATGTTTATTTAGTTAAATTTAGTATTTCATTTTGTTCAGTCAACTGGAGTTAGTTGGTGGTCTATCCCATCAACTCCTCAGTCAGTTTAGAGGCTTTCAGATAGTCAGTTAGACAACTATTCAGTTACATTCAGTGTTTATCAGATATTCCAGGCTTATGATTGATTTAGTATTTCAAAGTTCATATTTATAATTTTCTTTCTTAATTTATCTTCCGCACATGTGTTATGTTCATATTTTATTGAGTTCTCACAACAGGTACCAGCTCGTGGGTTAGCTTGTGGTCACTTGTGATCGTAAGCACCATTTTCCCGATTAAGGGTTGCCTCGGGTCATGACAAAACTTAGTATTAGAGCCCTGAGTTTTAAAGTGTCCTAGGGAGTCTTAAAGCTGTGTTAAGTAGAGTCTTGTGCATGGATGTGAAGTGTGCCACACCTATGGACAAAAGTCTACAAGATGTTTTAGGAAAAGTTTCCCTTCTTTCAATATTCATGTCGTGCGAATGAGCATGAGATCTATTTAAAATCTCTTTCTAACTCATCCTTTATTCTGTTTACAAATAATGCCTCCCAAAATAAATAATGGAAGAAGGAACGGAAACCAGCCTGCACCACCGCCTATTCAGGAATATCCCTTAAATGAGCATTTCTCTCACACCGAAATCAAAGTTGATTTCACTACCTTATCTCACTCAGTAGCAGCTTAGATCAATCAGCAGGTTGCTGCCCCAACCAATCTAATGGCATATACAGCTACGGCTAGGATTCAAGATTTTACCCGAATGAATCCCCCTTTGTTTTTAGGATCCAAGTCTGAAGAGGACCCATAAGAATTCCTTGATATAGTTTAGAAGGTGATAGATATTATGGGTGTCACTTCAAGTGAAATTTCAAAGTTGGCCGCATACCAGTTTCAGGATGTAACTAACACCTAGTATAAGTAGTGAAAGGAGGATAGGGGTGTTGAGGTAGGGCCTGTAGCATGGGAGGAATTTGCTACAGCTTTCTTAGATCGGTTCTTTCCTTTAGAGTTAAGGGAAGCTAAGGAGCAGAAGTTCATTAATTTGAAGCAAGGTAATATGAATGTGAAGGAATACTCGCTTAAGTTCACAAAGTTGGTGAGGTATGCTCCTTCGAGGGTGGCTGATAATAGGTCTAGAAAGACTAAGTTTGTTTCTGGTGTATCTGATAGCATGGTCAAATAGTGTTGGACTGCTATATTGATTAAGGATATGGACCTATCTAGGCTTATGTTTCATGCAAAAGATTGAGAAAGATAATCTTAAGGAGAAAGAGAGAGAGAATAAGAGGGCCAGAACAGGTAGTTATAACTTTTCTCGGCTAAAGTCAGGGGGTGGAAATTGTTCTCGGTTCCATCAAAAATTGTCAACTCCAGCTCTAACCTCAGCTAGTGTGCCAGTGTCAAAGTTTAGGAATGACAGTCAGGATAGAGCTTCAGGCTCTAAGTCGCAGGGTAGCATGAATAGTGGTTGTACCAATCCGCTTTGCAAAAAATATAGCAGAAATCATCAAGGTGTGTGTAAGGCTGGTAGTGACGTATTTTTAGATGTGGCACGCCAAGCCACAAGATCTGAAAATGTATGGTGGAGGAACAAAAGGATAAAAATGATTGCCAACAGGGCTAGAATACTTCTTCAATAGCACCAGCAGTTCATCTGGCCCAATAGGGCACTACTCCCAGTACCACTTGCGGGCAGTGCCAGAACAGATTGTATGTATTCCAATACCGACAAGATCAGGAAAGTTCTCCTAGCATAGTTACGGGTATGTTACTGGTCTTTCATTTTCATGTTTATGCTTTATTAGATCCTAAAGCTTCACTCTCCTTTATAACTCCTTATATAGCCATCAACTTCGGCGTCAGTCCTGAAGCATTAGCAGAACCCTTCTCAGTGTCTACTCTAAAAGGTGTCTCTATTGTAGCTAGGTAGGTATACAAGAACTACCCGATCACAATATCCCAGAAAGTCACCTCAGTTGACCTCGTGGAGTTAGAAATGATTAATTTTGACGTCATTCTATGCATGGATTAGCTCCACTCATGTTATGCTTCAGTGGATTGCAAAAATAGAATTGTTCATTTTTAGTTTCACAAAGAACCAATTATTGAATGGAGGGGTAGTACTTTAGTGCTTAGGGGTCAAATTTTTTATTATCTTAAGTCAAGAAAATGATATCTAAGGGTTGCATGTAACATCTTGTTCGAGTCAAAAACTTTAGTTCTAAGACTGTAAGTCTGGAGTAGTAAGGGAATTTCCAGATGTGTTCCCTGAAGATCTTTTTGGAGTTCCTCCCGAAAAGGAAATTGACTACGGAATAGATCTCCTTCCAGATACCCAACCTATCTCTATTCCACCATATAGAATTTCTCTAACTGATCTTACAGAGTTGAAATAATAGTTGAAAGATCTCATAGATAAGGGTTTCACCAGGCCCAGTGTTTCCCCATGAGGTGCTCCAGTTTTGTTCATGCATAAGAAAGACGGTTCTGTCAGAATGTGCATCGATTAGCATCTGTTGAACAAAGTCACAATCAAGAATAAGTATCCACTCCCTAGAATTGATGGTTTGTTCGACCAACTTTAGGGTGTCAGTTATTTCTCTAAGATAGACCTCAGATACGGCTATCATCAGCTTAGACTCAGACAATGTGACATCCTGAATACAATCTTCAAAACTCGGTATGGTCACTTCAAATTTTTAGTTATGTATTTTGGACTAAAAAATGCCCCTATATCTTTCATGGACTTGATGAACAGAGTGTTCAAGCACTACTTGGAAATATTTGTCATAGTCTTCATTAATGATATTCTCTTATATTTTCGTAGTGAAAATGATCATGCAGACCACCTGCGAATTGTGTTGCATACTCTTAGAGCTCATGAGTTGTTCGCCAAATTAAGTAAGTGCAAACTTTGGCGAAGATTAGTAGCTTTCCTTGTCCATATTATTTCTAGTGATGGCATTAGAGTTGACTCTCAAAAGACCAAAGCAGCGAGAAAATGGCCCAGACCCATCTCTCCATCAGATATCAAGAGTTTCAAGGGTTTGGCTAGCTATTACAGATGGTTTGTTAAAGGTTTTCTTCTATTGCATCCTCTATGTCTCGACTGGCTCAAAAGGAAGTCAAGTATTAGTGGTTAGATTCTTGCGAGAGGAGGTTTTAAGAGTGAAATGACCCGACCCCAAGCCTTGTCGTAATGGGCATCCCAAGTCCAACCAGGACCGGGGACTTCCCCCTGCTACCTAACCCAACCACCAATATCCAGCCTTAGATGGGCTAATTTCGAACATATAATAAGATAGTGTCATTGTTCTCATTATGACTCTGGGATAGAGTCACAACCGTGACCAACCCAACCGAGTCCAGTAGTACCCCACCAACCGACCAATTGTACCAAGCCAAACAATAGACCATAATCCAAAGGGAATACCAAAACATAATATGAAAATCAATCCAAAAATGTAATAGGATGGAACAACCAACAATATCGTCTAATGATGTCATCCTATCGGCTTATTCCAATGCCAATACCGATACAAATATCGATCCCTCCTATACCAACCCCCAGAATGACCACAAAGCATCTATCCAAAAGAGTAAACAAATTCGATTGGGACATGCCTCCAACCATGGAAAAAACCGATATCCAAAATAAAATAAAAGTATCTAAAGAAAATGCACAACATGAAATGATGCCTTCCAAATTGATGGAAACTCACCACTTCAGTCCAAATGCTGATACTGAATTTGCGTGCTAAACAGGTGGAGTAGAATGGTCGATTCCAGCATAGTGTGGGTATACAACCGCTAGTAGACGGGGTTAGCGAATGACTACTAGCAAAAAACTCATGGTAGGATCAAATAATATCAGTTATAAAACAAAGTAAAACCATCTATAATGCATACAATGATACATATGTAAGTGCCGAGAAAAGGGAACAGGTTTAGCATGCACTTAAGAACCTTTACCTGGGTTGTGTAGCTTTATCATCCTAACCATCCATGGGTGATATGGGTTCAGCTCCCTCTACTGAAAGGGTCCCAGTGTGTGTAGTCCGACTACCGAGCAATTTTCAATAGGATGAATAGTACGTCCCTCCAATATATCATGTGACACTCGCACGTGGTCATCAAGGACCCCCATATCGGCAAATATGAGTTTTCAATTTTGGTCCACCCAGGATCGCCACCTTCCACGGCGTAGCTACACACCCCAACATTAATGCTAATTAAAACCATGTCCAAATAATCCATTTACCATTTATTAACCAAGGCCAATATTGGTGGTATCATTATACCACCCCTTACTTGCAAGTAATATCCATACCTAAACTATTTAGGTTAAGGGGACCTTAGGTGCCCTTTCCATATACCATATTAAATCCACTTGGGAGACTTCCATGTTCTCCACAAGCATAACCATTTAGCCTTTTCAAACCACTTAAACCATGCACAAATCCTTTATCCAATTTAAAACATGCAAAAGTTCCATTAAAAGAAGTCAGTGTAATGAACATATCTTTATAAGCATTTCATCAAACACATTGGGGGCATAATATTACCAAAACCAATTCCAAATACCATTAAACCATTACCATGCAATCCAACTGTCAAAAACCACCATTAATGCATAGAAAAGCATAATTAAAACCATAGAAAACCATAACCAAGCATTTAATATCAAAACCCTCAATAATAGTTAAGAAACCATAATCATGAAATAGTAAGAACCATGAAATCAATCATATAAACCATGCTTTTAGTTGAAATTACAATAAGGGAAGAGAATCATGCCTTACATCAAAAAATTGATGGAAATAGATTACCAAGGAAAGCCCCAAAGCAATCCCTTAGTTGAAACCCTAGCTTCCTTGCCCAAAAAGCTCTTTGAAAGAAATATGAGATGTTTTGGAATAGTTTGTAAGTGTTAATGGATAGAATAATAGAGCAAATAACCTCTTAAGTATATTAGAAGTCATGGGTCCTAATTAGGGTAAGTAGTAAAATGTCCAGAATACCCCCACTTAAGTTACACAAAAATCCCATCATAGGGATATGACTGACCTACACAAGTCGTACCCTCCTATACGATTGGTGTTCACTACTCGTATCCAAGATTCAACCCTTGGATCAAACACTGTCCAGTATATGACTCATCCAACCAAGTTGTAACTACATCATATGATCCGTACCCATAACCTGTATCCCTGGAAAAATGAAATACTTAGGGAATTGAACATTGTTTACCATGAGACCTTGGTACGACTTGCACCCTGGATTACGGCTCATGATGAGCCACTCGTACTCATATACAATCTAAGTAACCAAGTCTAAGATTAAGTTAAGGAACCAAACTACCCGTAACCACCAATACGACTCATACCCCTAAGTTGTATTCATTCCAGTAACGAAAACCATCTCACTAACTAACACTGGTCAGCATACTATAGGACTATACCACTCATACCTCATGAGTCGTATTGGATTTGGAGAATTGATTTCTAGGAAATTTTTTAAGGGTCAAAACCCAGGATATTTCAGTCTCCCCCACTCGGAACATTTGTCCCCGAATGACAGACAAGGTAGAGGTTACCACACACATAGTCATTTGCATTATCAAACATCCCTTTAAAAAATCTTTAAAACCAAGAGGCGAAGATGTTAATCTTTCCTTTACAGAACTCAGAAAATAAAGATGTGTTCAAGACACATACCTTCTGTATGAATCCAAGGAGCAGAAAACAAATGCGGATACTTGGACTTCAGGTCCTCTTTCGCTTCCCAATTAGCTTCTTCCACCTTATGGGTTCCGCCATGGAACCTTAATCGAAGCCACATCTTTGGACCATAACCGACGAACTTGCCTATCTAATATCTCAACCGAGACTTCTTCATAAGAAAAATAATTCAAAATAACCAATCCTTCCATTGGAATAACTGAAGAAGGATACCCAAGACACTTCCTCAACATAGAAACATGATAGACTGGATGAACCAAACTTAAGCTAGATGGCAACTCCAACTCATAAGCAACATTGCCAACTCTCAGCAAAATCATATAAGGACAAATGAACCGAGGACAGAGTTTTCCCTTTTTGCCTAACCGCACCACTCCCTTCATAGGAGACACCATGAGGAACACCCTATCCTCGAACTCAAACTCCAAGTCTCTACGCCTAAAATTTGCATAGGACTTTTGGTGACTTTGGGAAGCTTTAAGCCTATCCCGAATCACCTTGACCTTCTCTATCACCTCATAAATCAAATCTAGACCGAACATGTCAGCCTCACCAAGCTCAAACCACCCAATAGGAGATCTACACCTCCTACCATACAATGCCTCAAAAGAAGCGATACTAATACTCGAATGATAGCTATTGTGGTAAGCAAACTCTACCAAAAGTAGATGCTCAACCCAATTTCCACCATAGTCAATCACACAAGCCCAAAGCATATCTTCTATTTTCTAGATAGTTCTCTTTGCTTGCCCATCCAACTATGGATGAAAAACAGTACTCAGCCAAACCTTAGTCCCCAACCATTTTTGTAAAAACTGCCAGAAATGAAATGTAAACTGCATACCATGATCAGACATAAACAAAATAGGTACCCCATATTACTTTACAATCTCTTGAAGGTAAAACAATGTATAATACACCACCAAAAAGGTAGTCCATACTACATTTTACCCACCAATATTACCCTTGATTTTTAACAAAATAGGGTCCAGTACTTGCTTCTCTTTAATCTCTGCACTAAGAAATAATTGAACCACTTCTTGTACCACCACACAACCATCCTTAGAGTCCAAGAGACGAACACCAAGATTAGCCAAGCGGTGAATATCCTATACCAATTCCCACTTTTCCTCCTTTTCATGAGCCAAATTCCCATGGATAACCTGCTAAAAGCATCAACAACCATATCAGCCTTATCTGGGTGGTAGTAAAGACTCATATCATGATCCTTTAGAAGCTCAAGCCACCTCCTATACCTGAGATTAAGATCTTTTTGAGTGAACACATACTGAAGACTCTTGTGATCATAATATATATCCACATGAACACCATACAAATAAGGCTACCATATTTTTAAAGCAAACACAACCGTCAACAACTCTAAATCATGAATAGGATAATTCCTCTTATGTACCTTCAACAGCTTGGAAGCATAGGAAATCACCTTCCAATGCTACATCAATCGAGCCCTACCCAAGATGCATCACAATAAACCACAAACCCATCATTGTCTTTTGGCAAGGTCAGGATTGGAGACAAAGTCAACTTATCTTTCAACATCTCAAAAGCTTCTTCACAAGCATCCGACCAAGAAAACTTAACCTTCTTCTGAGTCAACTTAGTCAAAGGAAAAGCAATCAAAGAAAAGCTTTCCACAAAGTGCCTGTAATACCGAGCCAAACCCAAGAAGCTTTGGATATTGAATAGAGTCGTAGGACTAGGCCACCTTTTCAACATAAAAACCTTCTGTGGACACACCATGTTCCCTTTACTATAAATAACATAACCCAAGAAAGTTATAGTGTTCAACCAAAACTTACTGAGAACTTGGCATACAATTGTTGTTCTTTTAGGGTCTACAACACCACATGAAGGTGATTAGATTAATCTACCTCACTCTTCGAATAAACTAGAATGTCATTAATAAAAATAATTATAAAGAGATCTAAATACTTCCTGAACACTCTATTCATCGATTCTATAAATATTGTCAGGGCATTAGTAAACCCAAACGGCATCACTAAGAACTAAAAATGCCCATACCGAGTATGAAAAGTCATCTTAGGGATATTTACCTCCCTAATCTTAAGTTGATGGTACATAGACTGAAGATCTATCTTAGAGAAGAACTTAGTACCCTATAACTGATCAAATAGATCATCTATCCGAGGAAGAGAATACTATTTCTTAACCATTACCTTGTTCAACTGTCTGTATTCAATGCACATCTAAAGGGAACCATCCTTCTTACGCCCAAAAAACACCGGTGTACCCCATGGAGAAACACTAGGATGAATAAACCCTTTATATAGAAGATCCTTAAGTTTCTCCTTGAGTTCCCTCAACTCAACTAAAGTAATTCTATATGAAGTAATAGAAATTAGACAAGTTTCCGTAACGAAATCAATACCAAACACTATTTACCTATCTGGAGGAACACCAGGAAGATCATCTAGAAAGACCTCTAGAAACTTATTAACCACAAGGATTGAAGAAAAAGAAGGACCTACCAAATTAAAATCTTTAACATGGACCAAGTGATAAAGACAACTTATAGATATTAACCTCTGAGTGCTAAGATA
Source organism: Capsicum annuum (assembly GCF_002878395.1). Lineage (NCBI taxonomy): Eukaryota > Viridiplantae > Streptophyta > Magnoliopsida > Solanales > Solanaceae > Capsicum > Capsicum annuum. Next base: position 91,726,486 of record NC_061119.1, read on the forward strand.
AGAAATAAACCTCCCCCTAGGATATAAGAAACTACCTTCCCGTTATATAATCGGTTCACTAAAAAACTTAAAAATAACCCTATAGGTTCGACAATCCACAGATTCATAATAAGAATGCAACCAATCCATACCTAAGATTACACCAAAATCTATTATATCTAACCCAATTTGATCCGCTAAGGTCTGCATACTACTAACAGATACCATACACCACCTATAGACTCTCTTAGTAATAACTGATTCACCTATCGGGGTAGAAAAAGAAAAAGAATTCGAGATAACTTTTGGATCAAAACCAAAAGACAGCCATATATGGAGTCACATAAGAAAGAGTGGACCCCGAATCAAGAAAACAACATATGTCACAAGAGAAAAGATATACCATACCAATAACGACATTAGGTGATGCCTCAAATTCCTATCGGGACGCCAAAGCATACAGCCTATTTCGACCAACACTAGAACCAAGAGCAGTTGGAAAAGCAAATACCACACCATCAGGTGCAGGAGCAGAAGATGAATCCATAGGGATCTTATTCGCCCTTATAGAAACCTTATTGATCAGGTAATCCTTGAGTCGATGGCCTACCTGATCACAATTGAAGCACTTGTCCTTTCCTTCCTCATAATAGCCTTGATGAGTATACCATAGAATCGACAAAGAGTACATGAAAAAACTTACTGACCTCCGCTCACCAGCAATTGGGCAACCTATGCTTGAGAATTGTCACCACCTTGATGACGCCTGTCTCCCGACCATTGTAGGTAAGTAGCAGTGGTAGAAAAAGAGCCAAAACTCCTTGACTTTATTTTTTGCCACTTGTCACCATCTCTACCACCCTGAGACTGAGCACCTCCCTAATAAGAAAACTTGTTCCACTTTCACTGCCTATCCCTAAACTCTGTCTGTTTCCTCTTCTCATCCTCAACCTACTAATATAAATAGTCAACATCAAGATGTCCATATTTTTAATCAGCAAGTGAGTCTTACTCTCTAGAATCTAATCTCTAGTCAACCTAGAAGCGATCTTCCTTATTCTTGACCTCATATCAACCTCAAAATCAGGATCATACCTTGATAAGTGATGGAACTTTAAAGCATATTCCTTTATAAACATCCTACCCTGCTTGAGGTTCTCAAACTTCTCTATCTTCGCCTCCCTCTACTCTTGAGGAAAGACTGATCCATGAAGGTATTAGAAAAAGACTCCCACAACCATTTCACTTCCATATCATTTTTATCCTTATCCTACTACTTATACCACTGATAAACAACATCCTTGAGTTGATAAAATACAAACTTAACCCCCTCTATATCAGTATCCTACATCAGCTAATAGATTTTTTCCATTTCATCCAAGAAGCCCTGAGGTACCTAAGGAGAACTAGCTGGAATAGGAGAAACTCCACCACCATCAGGAATAGGACCAAGATATTGAAGATGTACTCCAAAAGTAGGACATACCCCTTCAGCATTATCCTGAGATGGGATGGAAGGATTTCCTTATGTTCTAAATCTTGGAGGCATGATTTGAAAAATGAACAAACAAGGATTAGAGGAAATTCCAAGATTAAGAACTCAACCTTGAAGATAGAATACCAAGAAAGTAAAATATTCCTAAATGACTTGCAGTCTATCTTTTATGAGTATGGCGCGCTTCATACCCCTAAAAGAGACTTTACTTGACATGGCTTTGTGGACTTCCTAGTTGACCAAGAACTATCTTTGATACCAACTTAACACAACACAACCATAAGCCTTATCATAATGGGCATCCCAAGTCCAATCAAGATTGGGGACCGCCCCTGCTACCCAACTCAACCACCTATATCCAGCCTTAGATAGGCTGAATTTCAAACATATAACAAGATAGCATTATTGTTATCATTAAGACTCTAAATAGGGTCACAACCATGACCGACCCAACCAAGTTCAGTCGTACAACACCAACCGACCAGCCATACAAAGCCAAACCATATATCATAAACCAAAGGGAATACCAAAACATCATATTAAAATAAATCCAAAAATGTAATAAGATGGAACAACCAATAATATCATCCAACGGTGTCTACCCACCAACTTATTCCTATGCCAAGGTCGAGACCAATACCGCTCCCACCTATACCAACCCCCAAAAGTACCACAAAGCCTCTATTCAAAAAAGTAAATAAATCCATTTGAGACATGCCCCCACCATGGCTAAAACGAATAGCCAAAATAAAAGAAAAGTGTCTAAGAAAAATCCACAATATGAAATAAAGCCTTTTAAAAGGACAGAAGCTCACCACTTTAGTCAAAATGTGGATACTGAATTTGCATACTAAATAGAAGGATTAGAATGGGTGGTTCCTATATCGCGTAGGTATACAGCCACCAGTAGACGGGGTTAGTGAATAACTGCTAGCATGAAACTCAAGGTAAGGATAAAATAATATCAGTGATAAAACCAATTAAAACCATCCATAATGCATAAAACCATACATATATAAGTTCCAGGGAAAAGGTTCGGGTTTAGCATGCACTTAAAAACCTTTACCTGGGTTGTGTAGCTTTGTCACCATAACTACTTATGGGGAATATGGGTTCATCTCCCCCTACTAAAAGGGTCCCAGTGCTTGTAGCCGTATAATTAGGAAATATCTCATGGGATGACTAGTACATCCCTCCAATTTAAAATATGGCACTTTTACAGGGTCATCAAGGACCCCTTATATTGGCAAATATGAGTTTTTGGTTTTGGTCCCCCCAAGACCGCTACCTTCCACGGCTTAAATACACACCGCCATTAATGCCCAGTTAGAATCATGTCCAAACAAACCATTTATCATTTATTAACCAAAGACAATATTGGGGTATCATCATACCACCCGTTACTTGCAAGTAATATCCCTAGCCAAACCATTTAGGTTAAGAGGACCTTAGGTGCCCTTTTCATATACCATATTAAATCCACTTGGGAGACTTCCATATTCTCCACAAGGATAACCATTTAGCCTTTAGCCTTTTCAAATCATTTAAACTATGCACAAATTCTTTATCCAGTTTATATATACAAGAGTTCCATTAAAAGAAGTCAATGTAATGAACATATATTTATAAGTATTTGTTCAAACATATTAGGGGCATAATATAACCAAAACCAATTCAAAACCATAGAAAACCATAACCAAGCATTTAATATCAAAACCCTAAATAATAGTTGGGAAAACTTAATCATAAAATAGTAAGAACTATGAAATCAATCATTTATACAATGCCTTTCGTTGAAATTACAATGAAGGAAGAGAATCATACATTAAATCGAAGAATTGATGGAAAAAGATTACCAAGGCAAGCCCTAAAGTAATCCCATAGTTGAAACCCTAGCTTTCTTTCCCCAAAAGCTTTTTGAGAGAAATATGAGATGTTTTGGAATAGTATCTAAGTGTTAATAAATAGAATAATAGGGAAAATAACCTCCTAAGTGTATTAGAAGTCATGGGTCCTAATTAGAGTAAGTAGGGAAAATGTCCAGAATACCCCCACTTAAGTTGCACAAAAATCCTGTCATAAGTATACGACTAACCTACACGAGTCGTACCCTCCTATATGATTGGTGTCCACTACGTGTATCCATGCCTTAACCCTTGGATCAAAAACTATCCAGTATATGACTCATCCAACCAAATTGTAACTACATCATATGATCTGTACCCACAACCTGTATCTCTATTAGAATAAAATACTTAGGGAATTGAACATTGCTTACTATATAATTCCTTGGTACAACTCGCACCCTAGATTATGGCTCATAGTGAGCCACTCGTACTCAGATCCAATCTAAGTAACCAAGTCTAAGATTAAGTTGAGGCACAAAATGACCCGTAACCACCAATACGACTCATACCCCTAAGTCGTATTCATTCCAATAACCAAAACCTTCCCACCAACTAACACTGGTTAGCATATGATAGGACCATACGGCTTATACCCAGCATACGGATCATACCCATGAATCATATTGGGTTCGAGAATCAATTTTTAAGAAATTTTCTAAGGGTCAAAACCTAGGATGTTTCAAGAAGTTGAAGAATCGACTCACTTTCTCTCCAGTATTAACTTTTCTAGATATATTTGTGGTTTACTTTGATATTTCCAGAGTTGATCTTGATTTTGTATTAATTCAAAGAGTTAAGGCCATAGCCCATGCCTCTAGATAACTTAATTTTCATAAAAAAAATTATCCTACCTATGACCTTGAGTTAGCAGTTGTTGTGTTTGCTTTAAAGATATTGTGACATTATCTTTATGAGGTTTATGTTGATGTGTTCACAGATAACAAAAGTTTGCAGTATATGCTCTCATAAAAATATTTGAATCTTTGTCAAAGAAGATGGCTTGAATTATTAAAGGATTCTGATATGAGTTTGTTGTATCATCTGGGCAAGGCTAATAAAGTGAAAGATATGCTTAGTAGGTTGTCTATGGGTAGTGGTGCTCATGTTGGGGAAGATAAGAAGAAGTTAGACAGTGAGGTTCATCAGTTTACTAGATTAGGTGTACGGTTGGTTTATTTAGCATAAGGTAGTGTATAGGTTTAGAATAGCTCAGAATCTTCTTTGGTTCCCAAAGTGAAAGAAAAGAAAGAGAGATCCTAGTTTGGTTATGTTGAAGGAAGTGGTTAGTGATCAAAAGGTAGAGGTTTTCTCTGAAGGGGGAGATGGTGTACTTTATTGTCAGGGTAGATTATGTGTTTCGTGTGTTGATAACTTGAGACAATGAATACTTATAGAAGTTTATGGTGCACGCTAATCTATCCATCTAGGAGCCACTAAGATATACTATGACTTACGGAAAATCTATTGGTGGGGTGGTATGAAGAGGGATATTGCAGAGTTTGTAGTTGTGATCTAATTTTCAGCAAGTTAAGGTTGAACACCAAAAGCATAGTGGCACATTATAGGAGTTCAGTATCCCCACTTGGAAGTGAAAGGTGGTAAACATGGATTTTATGATAGGATTACCTTGTACGCATTGTCAGCATGATTTGATATGGGTCATTATAGAAAGAATGACCAAATCAGCTCATTTTCTGCCATTTCATACTTCTTACTAAGATGAGGATTATGTCTGGCTCTATCTTAGGGTGTTGGTTAGGTTGCATGGGATTCCATTGTCTATCATATCAGATAGAGGTACTCCGTTTACCTCTCACTTTTGAAAGACTTTTTAGAAGGGTCTGGATACCCAAGTTCATCTCAGTACAGCTTTTCATCCTCAGATAGGTGGTCAGGCAAAGAGGACCATTCATACCTTTGAGGACATTTTGAAAGAATGTATTATTTACTTTAGAGGTAGTTGGGATAATCACTTATCTTCGATTGAGTTTTCCTATAACAATATCTATCACTCCAGTATTAAGATAGGTCCGTTTGAGGCTCTTTATGGAAGGAGATGTAGTTATTCTATTAGTTGGTTTGAGGTAGATGAAGCTGCTTTAATAGGATTATATGTAGTGTTTGAAGCGATAGAGAAAGTTTAGTTAATTTCGAAGAGGCTGAAGATAGTCTAAAGCCATCAAAAATCCTATACAGATGTGAGGAGAAGAGACCTTGAGTTTGAGGTTGGTGATTTAGTTTTTTTGAAAATCTCCTACATAAAGGGAGTGAAGAGATTTGGCAATAATAGGAAACTCAGTACCCATTTTGTGTGCCCATATAATATCTTGAATCATTTTGTCGACCTGGAGAAGGCTTACTACAAAGTCCCCAGGGAGGTGCTTTGGAGATGCTTGGAGGTGAGTGGAGTACCGCTGGCATATATCAGAGCAATTAAGGATATGTATGATGGGGTGAAAACCCAGGTGAGGACGGCGGGAGGAGACTCAGAGCATTTCACTGTCCTGACAGGATTGCATCAGGGATCTGCTCTTAGTCCCTTTTTGTTTGCGTTGGTGATGGATATGTTGACGCGGCGTATTCAAGGGGAGGTGCCGTGGTGTATGCTTTTTGCAGATGATGTAGTTCTGATAGATGAGACTCGAGGGGGTGTGAATGACAAATTAGAGGTGTGGAGGCAAACTCTTGAGTCTAAAGGGTTCAGGGTGAGCAGAAGCAAGACAGAGTATGTGGAATGCAAGTTTAATGACGTGAGGCGGGAGAATGAGGTACTAGTGAAGCTGGAAGCACAGGAGGTATGTAAGAGGGATAACTTTAAGAATCTTGGGTCCGTGATCCAGAGTAACGATGAGATTGATGAGGATGTCTCGCACCGTATTGGGGTGGGATGGATGAAGTGGAAGCACGCGTTGGGGGTGTTGTGTGATAAGAAGGTGCCGCCCAAGCTTAAAGGCAAATTCTACAGGGTGGTAGTCCATCCGGCCTTGTTGTATGGAGCGGAGTGTTGGCCAGTTAAGAACTCCCACATCCAAAAAATGAAGGTGGCAGAAATACGGATGTTGCGCTGGATGTGTGGGCTGACTAGAGGGGATAGACTTCGGAATGAGACTATTCGGGAGAAGGTTGGTGTGACTTCAGTGGAATGCAAGATGCAGAAAGCCTGATTGAGATGGTTCGGACACGTGAAGAGAAGGGGCATGGATGCCCCGGTCCGTAGGTGTGAGAGGCTAGTGTTGGATGGTTTTAGGCGGGGTAGGGGTAGGCCGAAGAAGTACTGGGGTGAGGTGATTAGGCGGGACATGGAGCAGTTATAGCTCACCGAGGACATGACCCTAGATAGGAAGGTCTGGAGGACGCGAATTAGGGCAGAGGACTAGGGCCAGTTTGGGTCGCTAGTGTAGGGAAGTACTTGGTGGGGGTTTTATTCCTGTTATGATTCCGTGTTCCGTGTTCCATGTTTTATTACGAATCTGTGTGCTTTCCTCTGCTTTTCTCTATTTTATATCACTTATGGGTGTCGTATTTATGTTATGTAATCTGCTTTTGTGCTTTACTATGTATTTGTGTGGTATCTCGTGCCTTGAGCCGGGGGTCTATCGGAAACAGCCTTTCTACTTCTTTAGAGGTAGAGGTATGGACTGTGTACATCTTACCCCCCCAGACCCCACTAGGTGGGAATACACTGGGTTTGTTGTTGTTGTTGTTGTATCTTATAAGCTAGAGTTGCCTACATATTTAGCATCAGTGCATCCAGTGTTCCATGTTTCCTTAATGATGAAGTGTATCGGTGATTCAGCTATTGTTATCCCATTAGAAAGTATGGATGTTCAGGATAACCTTTCTTACAAAAAGATCCTAGTTGAGATCTTTGATCATCAGATGCATAGACTAAGTAACAAAGAAGTTCCCCTGGTCAAGGTTCTTTGGTGAAATCAGTCCGTTGAAGGAGCACTTGGGAAGTAGAAGCAGATATGCAAACCAAGTACCCTCATCTTTTCTCCACAAACTTAGATTAAGCTTAAGGTAATGATTTTCCTCAAATTGACTTTTTTCCTTTCTCAGTTTCAGCTATGTAATCTATCTCATGTCATTGCATACATTCAGTTCAGTTCATGTATCATGTTTCAAACTCATTTATGTAATCATGTTTTCAGTCATTCATACTCAGTATATGGTATTAGTTACTTTATTACTCTCAGCTAAACCAGCATTATTCGATGATAAATGTTCCCAAGGGGGAGATATTCTAATACCCCGTAAAAGTCTTAGCTTATTTCAGCTCTTGATTACATGTTAAAAGGGTTCAAGACTTAGAAATTTCACTAAGTGTTGAGACTTAGTCATTTTCAAGGCCCCTAAACTTTGATGATTTTATTTTTGACCTTCACGGCCATAGAACATCGATTTTTAAGTTGATTCATGATTAGGGTTGTTCAAGGTGGGTCTTGGGTAAGTTTCAGAATTTTTTGACAAGCGTAGGGGTATATTAGGAGAAACAAAATAGAGAGGGCATGGGATATGCCTACGGCGCAGGGCTTAGCCCGCTGCTCTAGAGCTCGTGGTGCTGCACTTAGGTCGCCACTCTGAAGCCCGTACCCCTACCCTTTTTGTGTAACTTTTGTTCCTTATCATTAAGGGCATTTAGGTCAACTTCCCTCACCCAAACTCATCCATAACATAAAATTTAGGTCCCCAAGGAGCATTATTTTCCCTTTTATTCATAAAAGCTCTCAAGAAAACCATCTTCCACCTCAAGAATAAACCCTAACCTATTCTCAAGGAGTCAAGGAGTTCAAACTTCAAACCTCAAGAAATTCTCAAGAATCTTCACAAAATCATCTAGTAAGGTATGTGTGATGTTCATTCATGGGTTACCTTCATCCATGGAATCCAAGAATCCCTTTTTGATTTTAAATTATAAATTTTTCATGTTTAAGTTAAAATATAGCCATGAATATCTTGTGAATTCAACTACAAGTTATGTTTATAAGTGTTTTTCAAGTAGGATGAGCCATTACATAGTTTAAATAGTGTAATCTTCACGTTATATCCCTAAGTTATGATTTTAGTTTTGTAACCATGTTGTCCTCGCATGCTTTACCCATTCTCATGCTTAAGTTCATGACTTTCACATGTTTGATGAAATTCCTAAGTTTTGGGTTTTGAACAATGATCTCTTACTATGGTTTTAGAGCTTTTACATGGTATTATTATTATTTCCATTCAGTGCTGGTGGGTTATGAAAACCCGATACCTACGTGTTTTACATGATATTTAGATTTTCAGGAATGATTTAGTTAAATCAAGATTATTCCTATTTAATCAGTTATTGTGATCATAATGAGCATGACTACTCATTAAATTATGTTCAGTAAAGCTTAGTTCAATTTAGTTCTAGTGACAGTTTAGTTGGGAGTAAGAGTTAGCACCGAGTGAATGCAGGGGTGGCAGCTTTCACTTTAGTTAGGCAGAGTTATTAGTCCTAGTTGCTGCATTCTAGAACTACATAGCCAGTAAGCATATGAGGAGTCACCCATCAGTTTAATCTTGACTTCTTCTCAGGAGTCACCCATCAGTTTAGGCTTGACACCCTGTTCCTTCGGAACATCAAATTAGTGGATCCATACAGCCAGTGTTAGTACCCATGGCACGATATGACACCCTTCCAACTGAGGTTACAGGTTGAACCCCAATTAGCTCAGATTAGGGAATGTTGGTTAGATGATACCTCCCACAGTCTCAGTACAGAATTCAGTATATTTTTAGTTTAGGTTTGCTTGAATAAGTGTACAGACTTTTAGATATTCAGCTTTACAACATTTAGTCTTTCAGATTTTAGATTATCTCAGTAATATAACATATATACACTTAGTCTTGCATTCTCAGATATTACAGTTTTCATGCATTCATATTCAATTATCTCATGTTATTTAGTTAGTTCTTATTTTATATGCATAGTACCTCTAGCATATCAGTCTGTCCTTATCTCATATACCAGTACATTCAAAGTACTGACCGTATACTATTCTTTACTCTATGATGTTTTATATCATAGGTTTGAACGCACAGTTTCCTGACCATAGTTAGACAGCTCAGCGTAATACAGTAGTCGTAGAGGTGAGTCCTCATCCATCGAGGACATATTATCTTTATTCAGTTAAATTTAGTATTTTATTCTTTATCTAGTTAGTCGGAGTTAGTTGGGGGTCTATCCCATCAACTCCTCAGTCAGTTTAGAGGCTTTCAAACATTCAAACAGTCAGTTAGACAGTCAATCAGTTACATCCAGTTTTTATCAGATATTTCGGGCTTATAATTGATTCAATATTTCAGAGTTCAGATTTATATTTTTCTTTCTCAGTTTATCTTCCGCACATGTGTTAAGTTCGTACTTTATTCAGTGCTCACAATAGGTACCAGCTCATGGATTAGCTTGTGGTCACTTGTGACTATAAGCACCGTTGTCACGACTAGGGGGTCGCCTCAGGTTGTGACACTAACCAAAAATAAAGAATACCCGATCGGGACATTCCCCCGACCATAGAGAAAACCAAAGTCCAAGAAATAACCAAAAGTATGAAAAGATATCCATAGCATGAAATGGAGTCTTCTAGAGTATGGAAGCTCACCAATTTAGTCTGACATAAATACTGCCCCTAAATCCAACCACTGAGAAGGAGGAGTAGTATGGTCGGTTCCTACATCACGTGGGGATATATCGCCAGAAGATGGGTTAGCGAGTGAACACTAGCATGTACTCAGGAGTAAGGATAAAATAATGTCAACATTTAAAACCAAGTAAATAACCTTATGCAATCACATCCATAAATATACATATATATATATATATATATATATAAAAATCCATGTCGAGAAAGGGAATCAGGTTTAGCATGCATTTAAAATCTTTAATCTAGGTTTGTGTAGCTTTTACTATTATAATCCACCAATGGGCTATATGGGTCCAGTGCTACCCCTTAAACGGGCCCCAGTGTGTATAGCCGTACAAACAAATGATATCACAAGGGCTAGGGATTCCTGTGTACCCTTCGCCCTCCATGATACATATAGACAAGTATAAACTTAGGGGATTCCCGTATACCCTATAAGTATAAGGTCGACATGACCAACCCGCATGTCGGCAAACATGAGTTTCCAGTGTCCATCCATTGGACTTACACCTTCATGGTAAGCTATCACAACCTGCTATTATTTCCCAACTAAACCATTAGCATATAACCAACAAACCAATTTCAAAAGTTGTTTACCAAGGCATTAGGAAGTGGTATCATCATACCGACCATAGCTTGCAAGCAACGTCATTAGCCAACACTTAGGGTATTCCCATGTACCCCACATGATTACCAATTAAACCAAAACCATGGCCACCAAGGCCTTTCTAAATCATTTAAAACCAACCAAACCAACTTAAGTTCCATTACCATAACATGCAATGTAATAGTTTTAATACAAGTCAAACTATGTGATACAACCATTCTCATAAGCATTTTAACAAACATGTTGAGGGTATATAGTTTCAAAAACCAAAACCAAGTACCAATTGACTATTACCATGCAACCACATGTTCAAACCATAATTATAATATGAAAAACCATAAGTAAAGCATGGTATAATAATATCCAACCATTTACAACCAAAATCCCCAACATATAATTCAAAACCAAACAATACCCACATTTAAGTACAAAAAAAATATAGTTATGGCAAGAAAGAAAAATAAAATGGTAAAGGAGGAGTTAAAAAGTAAGGATAGGGCTAGGAGGAGAGATAATCAGCACAAGGGTCAAAAGAGGTTTGATCTTGTTGCTGAACAACTTAATGACCAATTTCACCCCCTTCCAAGGAAAGATAAAAAGCCTGCCAGTTCAAAGGATTTGTGTACAGAGAATAAGGCTACTTCACCTCTTAAGGAAGATCAATATAGGGTCATTCACTCATAAGATAACGTAGATTATGACAACCAATCGATTGAAGAAGAAAAAGAGGAAGTGGTATGTCAAGAACTTATAAAAGCTTTTGGTCCTTCAGGTAACAGGGAAGAGAACAAAAAAACCCAATAGGTTGCAGCAAAAGAGGGTTTATCTCCAAGAATTTTTCAGCAGAGAGGTCTTTTCTCTAAGAAGGACCCAGTTTATCAACCAATAGACCACTTATAAGGTCACAAAGCAGGAATTTTTGACATCATGTGGGGTACTAATCTTCATCAGCTATATAGATTTTCCTTTTTGGCATTTTGTATGTCTCTTCTATTGGGATATGGTGTAGATCACTATATCATAATAGAAGAGCCCATTTTGTATGAGCAAAATCATAGGTTGTACAGCCTAGTTATTAGGTTGTCTTATTTTTATGGAACTAAGCTACTAGGTATTATGTTAGTTAGCTTAATTTCCATCATTATGAAATCTTTTTTATGGGAGGTTTTGTCCTAGTCCCCCTCCTTATACTTTCTGTCTTGTTGAAATAAAAAGCTTGGGGGTATTGCTCAACCCCTGGCCCATCATGGGTCTCTTGAAAAAAAAAATCCAAATTCCACCATTCTTTTCCCAAGATAGCTCAAAATTAAGGATTCCTAATTCAAGATCTCCAAGAATTCATCTTCAAAAGAACAAGTAGGAATCCAAAGCCAAGTATCTTCATCAATTGCAACAATTAAGGTATGTGGGGTTTGTCAACAAGGATAATCCTTTCATTCTTGTGCCCAAAATTAGTTTTAAAGCTGATTTTGTATGAAAGTTCATGAGTTTCAAATTAGGGTTCATACCCAATATTGCTATTTGCAAGATTATGAGATTACAAATGATTTAGATGTTGAAGTGCATGTTTACTTTCGTATTTTCATGCATATAATTTAAATTTTAATATTTTGAGTTGAACTATCAATATCTTCATTATCAAGTATGAATATTATAATATTTTGACATGAATTTGATTTATGGGTATTAAGCCCTAGTTGAATATTTCTATTTCAAAGATTGATTATGCTATGAGCACCCTATGACTAGATTATTTTCAGATTTTTGATAAAGATTTGATCTTTTGATCTTAGCTTAGATATGGAATCCACTTTACAGTTTCAGATTATGATTTAATTTAACAGATATAAAGTCATTTTTATTATAAACCATTATACTAGTTTTAAAAGTAGATTTCCTACATAATGAGCATACAAATTAAAGGAAGTAGTATTTAACACTGAGTTGGGTAAGTTTACATGCCCCAGAACTATGAGCCAACATAGGTACAAATTATTAGATTATTTCCAATTCTATATGGATGACAATTATAGATGCAATCACTTAGATTAGGTTATACTCCTTGGCAAGAGAATGACACCTCTCCCCAACGTGAGGTTTTCCCATAAGGAAACTAGACATTGGACACTATTATAGCTCATATAGTGTATGACGGTTAGAAGAACCTCCTTACAGAAAAAGTAAACCTAACAAAAAAGAATAATAGAAAAACTTTTAGAAACTAGGTGTAAAGGCTCATTACTTTACTCAGATATTAATTTATAGAAAAATATTAGCTACAGATTTTAGATTTTAGATACCAAAGTGAGTCCTTTCTATACTTAGACAGGATGATTTAAAGACAGAATATAGTACATCTTTTAGAACTAAATATTATGACTCGCTAGATTTATAAAGTATGATTTGCTACTCATGATTATGATTCTTAGGTTTCAGATATTCCAGCTTATGTGAGTCATCTATATTTAGCATGCATTAATTTACAAATTTTGATGATTTTGAGATATTGATTTACTTATGCATTCATCCCATATGCTCAGTACATTCTCAAAGTATTGATCCACATATACGTCTATGTGCTATATTGTCTTATAATATAGGTTCAAGTGCTCAATTTCAGTAGCGTGAGTGATTTTTTAGCATCTCTATCAACATCTCGATAGTTGGTGATTCCTCGTAGTTAAGGAACCTAGTATTTAATTTTTTTCAGCTTATTTGTATAGATGATTCAGTATTTTCAGATAGTTCGAGTCAGCTAGCGGTTTCTCCCAGTGACACTCTAGCATTAGTAGTAGAGGTTTGTCAGACTACTAGATATTATTCATATTTCCAGTATTGATAGATTAGACTCTTGAGTTTAGTATTTTTTGGATATTATATTCAAATATTTTCAGTTAAGCTCATACAGAATTTTATATTTTAGCTTGATTTTATATCTATACATCCCTATTACGAGTTTTAGATTTAGTAGATGACTTACAGGGTTTGCTTAAGGCTACTCATAGTCTTGAGTACCATGTGATGTCTCGGGACCCGTTATCAAGGAGTTACAAACTTGGTATCAGAACCTAATGATATAAGAGTCCTAGGGAGTCAGACAAGCCGCATTGTGTAGAGTCTTGATCATGGGTGTAAAGCGTACCATATTTATGAGCAAGAGGCTATGGGAAATTATTAGGAAATTATCTCTTTCTTTCATGATCTATCGTGCTTACAGTATCTCTATCTATTTTTAACTCGTGCTCTTATGTGATAGTTGAATATGCCTCTTTCCTGAGCTAATACATGCAGAAATAATAACTAGCCACCCCAGCATGCTACCCTTTAGATGAGAATGTATCCCATGTTAAATGTTAGGCTATTTTTCAGGTGTTGGCCCAAGCTGTGACTATTAATGTTCAGGGCAACCATCAGGTGGCAGTCCCATTTTAGTAGAATGGGGATTTAGCAGCAGCCAAAATCCGAGACTTAATGAGAATGAATCGCTAGAGTTCTATGGGTCAAAAGCAGGTGAGGACCCACAGCTTTATTTAGATGAGGTGAAGAAGATCGCCCAGATTATGTATGTTTTTGAGAAGGTGATTGTAGAGTTAGCATCCTATAGATTAAAGGATATAGCATATGATTATGTGGTTATGTTGAAGAATGGTAGAGGTGAGAATGCAGCTCCTATGAGTTGGCAGGTAAGGATACTTTTCTAGACAGGCTCTTTTTGCATGAAATAAGAGAAGCTAAGGTAGAAGAGTTTATGAACCTGAGGCAGGGTCCGATGATAGTGAAAGAGTACTTTCTTAAGTTCAACTAGTTGTCTAAGTATACCCCCGATATGATGGATGACCCAAGGAAAAGTATGAGTAAGTTTGTTACTAAAGTATCTAGCTTGGTAATCAAGGAGTGTAGAACTGCCATGCTTATTGGAGACATGGATCTTGCTAGGTTAACGATTTATGCTCATTAGATTGAGGTAGAGAAGTTGAAGGGTAGAGAGATAGGGAATAAGAAGGCTAGAATCGGGCAGTTTGAGTATGGCCAGAAAAAGTATGGAGGAGGAAATCGTTCACTATTTTAGAATCATTCATCTATGCCAGAACAATCTTCAGCTATTTCTCCTACTCTCAGAGCTAGGAAAGAGCAGTGGGGTAAGACTTCTATGTCCAAATCTCAATATAATGTGGGTGGAAAACCCAGTTATCCTCTTTGTGCTAATTGTGGTAATAATTACCCTGGTGAGTGTCTGTTAGGACAGAAAGGTTGTTATGGTTATGGTAAGTTGGGACAAGGAATCAAAGAGTGTCTACATGCTAAGCAGGGAAACAAGAATGTTCATCCCCATACTAAGGCTACTAGCCCACCAGTACCTCTAGGTCACCCAGTCCCTCCTTAGGGCGCATCATCCAGTACCGGTGGCGGTCAGTGCCAGAATCGGTTTTATACTTTACCATCCCATCAGGAGCAGGACGATTCACCAGATATTATTGCTGGTATACTTCATGTCTTTCATCTTGATATTTATGTGCTGATATTCACCAGGTCGAGTTTCTCTTATGTGACCCCATTAGTTGCAGTAAATTTTAAAATAGGTCCTAAAGAGATCCTTGAGCCCATCTTGGTTTCTACCCCAGTGGGTGATCCAGTTGTTACCATACAAATCTATAGAAAGTATCCTATCACTTTTCTTCATAAGATCATGTTAGCAGATTTAATAGAATTAGATATAATTGACTTTAACCTTATTCTTGGTATGGATTTATGCATCCATAGACTATTGCACCCGAGTAGTAAAGTTTCAGTTTCCAGATGAGCCAGTATTTGAGTGGGAAGGAAGTTCAATGTTTCCTAAGAGTCATTTCATATCCTATCTTAAAGCTAGAAAGTTGATATCAAAAGAGTGTGTCTATCATCTAGTTTGAGTCAAAGATACTACATCTGAGACTCCAATAGTTCAGTTAGTCCGTGTAGTTAATGAGTTTCCAGATGTTTTTCTCGAAGATTTGCTAGGGGCGCCTCTTGATAGGGAAATAGAATTTGGTATTGACCTTCTTCCAGATACTCAGCCTATCTTTATTCCTCCATATCGTATGGTTCTAACTGAGCTTAAAGAGTTAAAAGAGCATCTTAAATATCTTTTAGATAAAGGTTTCATAAGGCCCAGTGTCTCTCCATGGGGTGCTGTCATCTTATTCGTTCGAAAGAAATATGGTTCTTTGTGAATGTGCATTGACTATCGTCAGCAGAATGAAGTCATAGATAAAAATAAATATCCTCTTCCTAGAATTGATACTTATTTGACCATCTCCAAGGTGCAAGTTACTTTACTTCTCCAAGATATACCTTAGATCCGACTATCATCAGCTTAGAGTGAGGGAATATGATATCCCAAAGACAATTTTTAGAACCCGTTATGGCCATTTTAAGTTTTTAGTCATGTCCTTCGGATTAACAAATACCCCCACAGCCTTCATGTACTTCATGAACAAAGTGTTCAAATAGTATTTGGATATATTTGTCATAGTCTTCGTAGATGATATTCTTGTCTATCCTCGTAGTGAGAATGATCATGCAGACCATCTTAGAATTGTGTTGCAAACTCTTAGGGATTTCCAGTTGTTTGGCAAATTTAGCAAATGTGAATTTAGGCTAAGGTCAGTAGCTTTCCTTGGTCATATTGTTTCGAGTGATGGTATTAGAGTTAATCCCCAAAAGATAGAACCAGTAAGAAATGGGCCGACCTATTTCTCCATCAGAAATTAGGAGTTTATTAGGTTTAGCTAGCTATTATAGATGTTTTGTTGAGGTTTTTCTTCTATTGTGTTCCCTATGTCTAGATTGACCAAAATAAAAGTTAAGCTCCAGTGGTTAGATTCCTGTGAGAAGAGTTTTCAGGATTTGAAGACTCGAATCACCTCAGCCCCAATTTTAATGCTACCTGGTGGTATAAATGAGTTTATTGTCTAATGTGATGCCTCTAGGATTGGTCTATGTTGTGTTTTGATGCAGAGAGGTAAAGTTATAGCCTATGCCTCTAGACAGCTTAAGCCTTACAAAAACAACTACCCTACCCATGACCTTGAGTTAGCTGTTGTTGTATTTGCATTAAAAATTTGGAGGCACTATCTTTATGGGGTACATGTTGATATGTTCATGGATCACAGGAGCTTGCAATATGTATTTACTCAGAGGGAGTTAAATCTTCGTCAGATAAGGTGGTTAGAATTATTGAAGGATTATGACATAAGTTTGTTGTATCATTCAGGCAAGGCCAATGTAGTGGCAGAAGCCCTTAGTAGACTGTCTATGGGCAGTGTTGCTTATGTGGAGAATGATAAAAGAGAGCTAGTTTGGGAATTTCACCAGTTAGCTAGATTAGTTGTGAGGTTAGTTGACTCAGCTGAGGGGAATATTTGGGTTCAGATTAGTTCAGAATCTTCTCTAGTATCTAAAGTGAAAGAGAAGCAGGATAAGGATCCTAGTTTAGTCAAGCTGAAGGGTTCAGTTAAATACCAAAAGGTAGAGGTTTTCTCCCAAGGGGGAGATGGTGTGTTGAGATACCATAGTAGACTGTGTGTGCCATGTGTTGATGATTTGAGGCATCGGATTATGGCATAAGTGCATAGTGCATGTTATTATATTCATCCAGGAGCCACTAAGATGTCCGCAATCTGCGGAAAGTCTATTGGTATAGTGATATGAAGAAAGATATGATAGAATTATTAGCCAGTGTGCAACTTATCAACAAGTTAAGGTTGAGCACCAAAGACTTGGGGTCACTTTGTAGGAGTTTGATATCCCCACTTGGAAGTGGGAAGAGGTGAATATGGACTTTATGACTGGATTACCCCATTCGCATCGTCAGCATGATTTATTTGGGTAATAGTAGACAGATTAACTAAGTCAAGTCATTTCTTGCCAGTTCACACATCCTACGCAGCTAAAGATTATGCTAAGTTGTACATTAGAGAGTTTGTTAGATTGTATGGAGTTCCCTTGTCCATCATCTCAGATAGGGGTACTCAGTTTACCTCTCAGTTTTGGAAAGCCTTTCAGAAGAGTCTTGGTGCCAAAGTTTATCTCAGTTCAGCTTTTCCTCCGCAGATAGATGGTTAGGCAGAAAGGACCATTCAGACCTTACAGTATACATTGAGGGTATGTGTTCTTGACTTCAAAGGCAGTTGGGATGACCACTTGCCGTTGATTGAGTTTGCCTATAATAACAGTTGGGATGACCACCCCCATATGCTTAGTACATTCTCAAAGTACTGATCCATATTTACGTCTATGTGCTACATTGTCTTATAATGTAGGTTCAGGTACTCAGTTTCAGCAGCATGAGTGATTTTCAAGCATCTCCATCTACATCCCAACAGTTGGTGAGTCCTTATAGTTCGGGGACCCAGTATTCAATTTTTTTCAGCTTATTATTATAGATGATTCAGTATTTTCAGATAGTTCAAGTCAACTGGGGATTTATCCCAATGACTCTCTAGCATTAGTTGTAGAGGATTATTGGACTGCTAGACATCATTCAGATTTTCAGTATTGGTAGATTAGACTCTTGAGTTTAGTATTTTTCAGATATTATATTCAGACATTTTCAACTTAGCTATACATAATTCTGCATTTTAGCTTGATTTTATATCTATACATCCCTATTATGAGTTTAAGATTTAGTAGATGGTTTACAGGGTTAGCTTAAGGCTACTCGTAGTCTTGAGCACCGTGTGATGTCTTGGGACCCATTTTTGAGGCGTTACATAAAGTCAACTACAAAGTCACCCTTATGTCTAAAATAGTGAAAATAAGTAAACTAAACCTAATAATTGTATACTATTGCCTTGGTTCCCGCATTCCTCTTTCAAGAATGATGAGAATTCCTAAAGTTCACCCAAACCCCTCTTTCAAGAATGGTTTAGTCTTTCAAGAGCATGGTTTTTCACCCACAAACCCATGTGGGTATTTGGGGTTTTCACCCACAAATCCCAATAAATTTAATCAAGCAATAGTATAACCCATTATCATCTAACTAGCATGTACATAAATATATCACAACCCATAACTAATTTACACCTTAGTTCAACATAATTCAAAGACTAACAGATTTAACTACTCATAAAGAAAAGAGAGAAACAAACACCAAATGGGTTGTTCAAGGCATCCACTCTTCACAAATACAAAAATCAAAATCTCCCAAATCAAATTTACAATTCTTGCCAAATTTAGGGTTTCAATTTCAAATTCAAAGTGTTACTAGTCTCTAGAATGCCCAAAATGGGAAAGGGTTTCAAGCTTTTAAAGGACTTGAGGTCAGTAGCTGAAAATTACAAAACAGACCCTAAGCTAAATCCCACGTAACCGTGATCGCACCAAATTCATCACGATCGTGGCTACCATAACAATGTGTAGATCAACGTGATCGCAGTTGTTGACCGTCTTGACTAGACGCGATCGCAGTCCTCAGACCATAATCGCGGTAACTAAGGCATGTTTCTGCTCCAGGTCTTCCAGTTGCACTTTCTTTCTCTTCGTTTGATCCTTTTTAGCTCAAGTCCACATCTTTCCATCTCATAACCTATATACCTGCAAAACGTGGATATTAGTACATTTAATCATACATAGGTCTCTTTTATTTATTTGAAAAATAGTAATGTGTACGATTGTTGAGTGTAAATAAGTGGTAAATCTTTCGGTCATCAACACCCCCAACTTAAAGCTTTGCTTGTCCTCAAGCAACACTACCCCTTACTATGAGATTATGCATATTTATCACATTGAATGACCCAAATAATCATAATAACTTTAAGCTTAGTTAACACCACAATTAAGCTCTTCAAACATGGGCAAAAATATTTTCACAATACCTCTCAACATAAAATGTGATTTTTCTAGGATGCAAAAGACTTTAAGAGTAACTATGCAACAGTCAATAATAATCTAAAATTGACTCCTTTTTTACCCCAACTACATTATACTCCTTTTTGCACGCACCTCGACTTAATTACATGCCTCCTCATAAGAAAAAAAAAATTCACACACTAAGTCATCAATTAGGCAACAAGGAATTTAAGTGTAGAACACTCTCTCTCTGTCCCAAGAACTCTCAATGCTAACAAGTATCATGTCATAGGCTTGCCCCTATTTTCAATTGCCACTACAATAAAATACTAGGTTGGGAATCATGAAGAAAATTTTGTGCTTGTAACGTAGGTTCGGGGTAGGGTAGGATATCTTTTAGGAACAATATGGATAAAACCTCCTGGAACATATACATCACACTATTCCATCTAACTTTTGATCATGGGCCACTTCTTTTGCTTTCACTCTTTACACATATGCCTACTTTTTATTTTCTTGGTTTACCCATTTTTCTTTTCATTTTTCACCCTTTGTGCCTCTCTTTTCTTTGTTAGATCCTTTTTTTTATTATTCATTTTTTCTCAATGCTTAAGCTCATTAACACTCACAACTTTGTGGCCCAAAGTTACCTCTTTCAATCATCACCACCCCCAACTTAGGCTTTTAGCCTTAAGTTGTGATTTTCAGTTCTAGGAGGGTAGGGTTCAAAAGAAGGATAAAGATTGAAAGGCTCACAGCTTGTAATGTGTTTGCCAAAGAAAGGTCTAAAGGATCAAAATGGGTGACTAGGGATAACATCTATGTAAGTATAGGCATTTTAGGCTAAAGTGGACTTCCAATATCACAAAGATGGCCTAAGATCATCTCCCCAACCAAGTAGAATCAAAATTAGTCTTGAGAGACTAATGGGGCAAGTTCTAGATGCTACAAGTACACATGAGATTTGGAAAAATAAGCTCACAACACACGGCATGTAAAATTCGCCAAGTAGGTTCAATTGCCCCTTCCGCTAGAGACAAAAAAAATGAAGTATCTCCCAATTTTCAAGAGTTAAAATTTTAGAGTAACAAAAAGAGAAAAAGATTTTTTACAAGGTTTCTCATGTCCATGCCCTCGATTTACCAAAAAATTTTTATGGAGGGGGTGTTCACTTTGCATGGGCACTATGCATGATTTGCTAATTATGGAACCAATCCAATCTTTAATCTCACATTGTGGTTTTCGTACGGGCCAACCAACCATATGGCTACTCGATATTCACCATAGGTATAAATCCGATCCCAAAATCTGAAATACTACAGGTACTCAGACTTCCCTTGCATTTTGTAACTTTGATGCCATGGGTACTCATACTTCCCCTGCATTCATGGCTCCAAACCCAAACACGATGATTTTTCATTAAGAATATCGTCACTTAATATATCATAGGGAAAAGCTAATCTAATATAAAGAAAAGGTAGAAATCTAAGAACAAAATAACTAATTCATGCAAATATGGGAACCATCAGAGTGCCTAAATATTAAAACCCAAATAAAATAAAAAAAATAAAAGTCATTAAAAAGAAACAATAAAACATCTAGAAATATCAATAATACAGGCCCAGATCAAATGAATACAGAGATGGGCACCCCCAACCAAAGAGGTATCAGTGTCCGCACTACATAAATAATCAAGCATAAATAGAGATAAGGGTGCTCCCTAAAACTGCATCAAAAGTTGTTGTCACTTTCAGACTCTACATCATCATGAACCTCCTCAAGATCGGACCACTCGGCTTGGGCCTCATCATAACTCTCCACTCGGGATGAAAGAAGTCAATCATAGGGTTTTAGGACCTTTCAAAGGCCCTTCACACCCTTCCACATCTTATTAAAGAACTTATCTCTTTTATTATCCCTTATGACCATCTTTTCATGTGCAAACTATTGATCATGTTGTGATGCCGCAAAGGATGAGTAGGCTTTCCCAAGACTAATAATTGTATCTCCCTATTTCTTCTGGACCTCCTGATACTTTGCATAATCGGTATGTGATACATATAAATGTCGAGTGGTGGAGGGCTATCCTGGTCCCTGGGGTAAACTTAACACAAGCTCCTTAATGGCCACAATATCAACTCCAACGTCCACAAGAGGCCCAGTGGTGGATGGACTATAAGACTTAGGCTCCTCACATGTTGACTTTCTCAAGTCAATCTTTCTCTTCTTTCTTTTACCTGGTGTGCCCTCTCTTCAAATTCTTAAAGGATAGATGGGGGTACCAGGGCGCACCCAAGTATCTCTAGCATATTTTTCAACCCCAGCTCTCCTACAAAGCTTATTAATCAAAGAGGGAAAGAATTGATGTGTACCACCTTGGTTCTTGAAGAATTTTATATCAAAAACCATAAGTTGACCAACATTCAAAGGAATGTCGTCTAGAATGCAAGCGACCATCCAAGCCCATAAATTTGGGACTGATGTCACGTGGGTGCAAGGGGAGACTCGGCTATATTTTATGCTCAACCAAATCAAAGCCTGGGCAGTAAAGTCATACATGTGGATGTTACTCTTGGTTTTTGCCCATGAGACATCCTTTCCAGGACACAATCTTTTCGTCAACCAGCTACCCAGCTCACACCTTTTTTCTATGAACTTACCATGTTTGCATTTAAGATCCTGTAGATATCATTAATTTGCTCTGCCCCAAAGTTCACCGTTATCCCACAGATCTTGATAGTCATGTTGGATGGGTCCGAGAAAGACACTACTCTAAGGTTGGTGTAGAATTCACGGACCCATTTCTCATTTGCCTTACACGAATTTGGGGCAAAACATCGCCATCCTATAGACTCAATCCTGTCATGAAATACCGGGAGATTTTTCAACAGATTATCCAAACATATGCCTATTTCTAAGAGTAGCTTTGTCCTCGAAAAATCAACATAGTAGTGAGTGTGGCACTCGTATGCCATGAATCAGATGTGGTCGTATTTATCCATGAGATAATCCAAAAAGGTAACATACAACACACACAACCATCATTGACATTTATATGCACAAAGTATGTTATGTTACTCACCAAAGCCCATTAGATAGTTGCTTGGTGGAGTTTATGCAAAAATTTAAAGTGCAAGATTTTTGTGCAGGGCAGAAAATCACACTCGGTTACCGCAATTATGGTAACTGAGACCAATTTCAAACCCATTTTCCATGTTCAACATTTTCAAATTTTAGGCCACAAGCATGTTCTATAAGAAGATCCACATTAACAACGGGGAACAAGCCTACTAGGTACTCGAGTACGCCCTTAAAATGTAAAATCATTAGTGAGCATTTATTTGGGCATTATATCGAGCACTTGGTGTGCACTCTTCATTTGTCTCTATTTCCACACATATTTTAGGAACTCAAGACCTCCCCACTTATATGCACACCATAATCTAGCAGCTAAACACCACACAAGCATAATTGATGAAACAATTAAGCATTAAAAACAAAGATTTAGGCCTTCTCTAATTCATGCATTCTACGTCCTATTTTCAATAATCAAAGCATGGATTCATGACACCTACAGGGTACGTGATGTAAGATGGATACAAGGATACTGTTGGAGAGCTCACAACTTTGGCCAGAAATAGATCCAATTAGAGAGTAAAGTTAAAAAGGGAGCATGGGGGAATGGGGAAATCAGATGGTTGTATAGCAGAGGTGACCGCAGTCACAATCAAGTTTCTGCTATCACGGACACACGGTGACTACGATCACGATAATGGAGGGCATTTCTACACCCCTGTTTTCCCCTGTTCAGCTTATTTCACAATTTGACATACTTTCCCCTGTTCATTTCATAGTTCAAGAATTTCACACTTTCCTCTTTTTAAACTCATCCAATGCACTCTATAGTTCCACAAATGCATGGGTTATTTAAATTCCAAAACTAAAATCTATACTACAAAATTATAAATAAAGGATACGAGCCACTTTTATGGCATTTGTGGGTTGCCTCCCATATAGCACCTTAGTTATCGTCGTGGCACGACGTCTTTCTTCTTTCTCAAGGTGGGTCCTCAGGTCCCCCTTCATTCATTTCTTCGATTTCAACATCAATCACTGATATCACTTGAAGTTCCACGGGTTGCTTCTTTTTTTTGCATACTCGAAAAGAGTCTTCATCATCATGAACTCTAAAGTTTATTTTACCCAACTCCGGTGGCCAAGAAAGGTCGATCAAGAATGATGGGAACTTCTTGGTCCATTTTGCAATCCAAAACCACAAAGTTCGCTGAAAGTATAAATTTGTCCACCTTGACTAGAACATCAAACAAAATCCCAACTGATCTCTTGATATACCAATCCTCCATTAACAATCTCGTAGATGTTAGAGTTAGAATATCCAAGTCGATCTTTTTGCAGATGTCAAAAGGCATGAGGTTTATACTTACATCGAGATCACATAGAGATTTCATGAACATATATGCATTTCGATGGTGCAAGGGGTGGTAAAATCCCAGGGGTCTTCCTTCTTATCCGCTATTTTGATACTCATGATACCACTACAATCATGGGTGATTTCAATTATGTCCCCTTCTAAGACCTTTTTCTTTGACATCAAATTTTTCATAAGCTTAGCGTATCCCAGGATTTCTTGGATTGCTTCAATAAATGAGATGTTGATAGAGAGGTTGCTAAGCTTGGCCATGAATTTCTTAATTTATCACCCTCTTCTTTTCTTTGAAGACTTTGAGGGAACATGGGAAGGACTTTTATCATAGGCATCATATCACTATGTGGTTTCTCATTTTCCACCACTTCTCCATCAACTTCCACCGATTCTTTTTTATTATATTTATCTTGAGAGTCTGGTGGCGCTACTTTTGACTTAGCCTTAGGCATTTTGTCACCCAACTCTTTTTTTAAGTGATCACCAAGGGTTTTCCCACTCCTAGTGACTATTGCTAAAACTTGAGCCTCATTCTTCAGGTTCACAATAGTGTCACTAGGAAAACCACCCTTCAGCCTAGCATTCAATTGGCTGGAAATTTGCCTGATTTGAGTCTCCAATTGCTTAATAAAGGTAGAGTGGGACACCACGGTTTGACTAAGTTGTGAAAAATTGCCTTTCGTATCATGAACCATTTTGTTCGTTCCTTCCACTCTCATCAAGATCTTTGCCAAAACATCTTTAGATTTGTACTTGTCGAGGTCAATGAAACTCGGCTCTTTGTTCTTTTCCCGATCATGGGGAGGCACATAGCACTCATAGTCATGATCTCTATCTCTTCAATCATAAATACATTCACGGTCTGTCCAGCCGTGGTTCCCACATTGCCTTTGGTAGGCAGGTCGGGAAACCCTCGGATAGTTTGCCAAGTACCAAATCTCCTCATCAAGCTTTTTAGACTCTTCATAATCTTCATAGGATTTTGATGCCATGGCATTCACTACTTTTGTGGGTGAACCCATCACAAGTTTTGTCAAAAGCTCTAGTTGCATCATCATCTTATCCATGTTCTCCTCTCTTTCTTCATCCCGTTTCATTTGTTCCTTGTCAATCAAGGATGTAGTGGGAGAACTCTTAGGAACCTCAGCCTCTAAGGTATGCCATACTCGATTTTTCTTAGTAACCTCCTCAATAAAATTCATTGTGGCATGATAATGCAACTTCACAAGAGAGCCCCCCATCGTTTTGTCCACCATGATTTTGTTAAGTGGGTTAAGAGCACGGTAGAAGATTTGGAGAAACATCTTCTCTGGGACTTCGTGGTTTGGATATTATGTTAGTTTTCCATTGAATCTTTCCCATACTTCATACAAAGGCTCTCAATTTAATTGCCTAAATTTGATGATTTCATCCCTCAATTGAAGCATTTTGGATAGTGGGAAATACCAATCAAGAAAGGTCGCGGTGAGTTCATCCCATAAAGTAGTAGACCTAGACGAAAGAGATCAAAGCCATAATACCACCTCTCCTGTTAGAGAAAATTGGAAGAGGCGAAGCTGGATAGACTCTTAGGTTATGTGTACGATATCAAAAGATGGACACACCTATACAAAATTCTTTAAATGAAAGGTGGGTCCTCATAATCTTGCCCCCCAAAAAGTCCCTTCATTTGTAATACGTGCAACATAATGCTTGTGACATGAAAGACACTTTTCTCATGAGTTAGTGAGATCTGGATGGCACTTGAATGACCCACGTCATTGAGTTGTCCCTCATCATCAAGAGGGCATCAAAATACCGGGCTTGACTAGCATTGTCGTTCATGGTTCTGTGTATGCTACGTAGATCACCTATAAAGAAGCAAAAACAACAACCAAAATAAATATACACCACTAAGGGTATACCCTAAGTAAGAACCAACACCGCATAAATGAAAACTAATTTCACTCACCGGCATTGGTACTATTTTGAAAACGCTCACCTATACCATTTAAAGTGGTAGAGAATGGTCATTATCAATATTCCAACTTGCGTTGAGGTCGAATCCACAAGGAATGAAAGATAGAGTTCAAATCTTGTGGGTAATTAAGTCCTACAAAGATAATACCCGAAGTGTTAGTAAAGTAAACGACATAATTAAAAATGAGGGGGTTCTTGGTTAAGGGAGAATGTATACCACTAGTAACTTGATTTTACAAACTAAACAACAAACTTTTTAACTTCGATATTTGAAGAATCTTGGGATTATGTCTACCTAAGGGCAACTTAGGTGTGGGTGTGTGAGATTCGATGCACATGCTAGTAAGTTACTAATGCGGTAGGCTAGGTCTAGGACCCTTGAGGCTAATTTCTTAATAAAACCTCAAAGATTTCACTTGTTGACCCTTTCGGGTACCTAACAAGTGTAACAATCATATTCATCCACTACCTCAATTTGGGCATCCCTATTTCTAGGATGATACCCAAGGTAAAGTCAACTAAAAATTCACCCTTATGTCTAAGATAGTGAAAATGAGTAAACTAAACCTAATAATTATATACTATTGCCTTGGTTCCCGCATCCTTCTTTTAAGGATGATGAGGATTCCTAAAGTTCACCCAAACCCCTCTTTCAAGGATGATTTAGGCTTTCAAGAGCATAGAGTTTTCATCCACAAACTCATGTGGGTATTTGAGGTTTTCACCCTCAAATCCCAACCAATTTAATCAAGCAATAGTATAACCCATTATCATCTAACTAACATATACACAAATACATCACAACCCACAGCTAATTTATACTTTAGTTCAATATAATCCCAAGACTAAATATTTATCTACTCATGAAAAAAAAAGAGAAACATATATCAAATGGGTTGTTCAAGGCATCCATTCTTCACAAATACCAAAATCAAAATATCCCAAATCAAATTTATAATTCTTTCCCAATTTAGGGTTTTAATTTCAAATTCAAAGTGTTGTTGGTCTCTAGAATGCCTAAAATGGGAAAGTATTTTAAGTTTTTAAAGGACTTTAGGTCAGGTGCTGAAAATTATGAAACTGCTCCTGAGCTAAATCCCGTATGATAGCGATCGCACCAGATTTGCCGTGATCGCAGCTACCACGATCGCATGCAATCAATACAATGGCGGTTACTGGCCGTCTTGACTAGTCGCGATCGCATCCCTCAGACCGCGATCGCGGTAACTGAGGTATGTTTCTGCTCCAGGTCTTCTAGTTGCACTTTCTTTCTCTTCCTTTGATCCCTTTTAGCTCAAGTCCATATCTTTCTATCTCATAACATGTATTCCTGTAAAATGTGGATATTAGTGCATTTAATCATACATAGGTCTCTTTTATTCTTTCGAAAAATGATAATGTGCATGATTTTCAAGTGTAAATGAGTGGTAAATTCACCGCTCATCACTTACCATTATCATTTCTTATATAATTGGTGAAGAATTATCTTCTACGACATATCAAACATTAACTTTTTTCCTAGATTCATCAATATCTAATTCTGATGTAATCGTCGAGATCAACCTAAAAAATGTGATACTTTTCACAACAACAATACCATCATTTTTGTAGCATTCATACAGTATTTCAGAGTGTCAAATACCAAAATGCCTCAAGAGAATTGTGATGTTCATATTGTTGATAAATTTTGATGAAAATTAGAGCTTCAGGAACAAGAAACGTAATTGGTTGGGAAAACAGAGCTATTTTGATGAATGAAATTTGTGTGTTGTTTGAAATGTTTTGAAATTGAAATATTGTTACTGATTTTAAGGTGCCATTAATCACAATTTCAATAAGTGGCGTTAATTGCACAACAAATTAAAGGCAGCTGATTTATTTTACTTAAATAAGGTTAAAAAAAATAGTTAAATCATATACATAAACTGTAATGGATAACAATATAGATCAATGTATATGAACATCCAAAATCCGAGGGAGAGAAAAACTAAATAACAAATCTGAGAAAGAGGGTGATTAACTAACTAAACTCTACAATTTATGTTATTTATACTTGTAAGACATATGCACTGATTTTTTCTTTCAATAAGAAAGGTTCCAAGCCCAATTTTAAAGAACTACAAATAGAAGAAACTAAAAATAGTAGGATTGATGAATTAGAAAAAGAACTATAAATGCTAAAGGATCTGTATGAAAAAAGATAGAAAGAAAAGAAGAAAAAGATAAAGAATAAAAATATTAAATGAGATAAATCAATTTAAAGAAAAATTAGAAATAAACAATAAAGAAATAGAAACCAAGGAATTAGAAATTAATACAATAGATGTTGAAGAAACAGATAATTATGATTCGGAAGATAGTGAAACATATACAGAAATCTTAACAAATACAAAAAATTTAGAAATCAATGAAAAACAAGAAGTAATTAATGAAGAAAACTTAGAAAATATAAACACGAAAATAAACACTCTTGATAAAAGAGAAGATGAAAATATAATACCTAGAACATCAAAAATAAGAAAACCTACATATTATAAGAATAAGTTAAAAGATATAATCTAAAGAATGAATATGACAAACGGACACCAAAATAAATAGTTAATAAAAATTATAACTTTTTAGACTTAGATTGTATAATAAATACAGCAAAAATAATTCAATTATGGATAGGATATATGACAAAACAATTATTAGATAATAATATAAATATAACAGATGCACCAGAATATATAGAAAGAACACTAATAGGAACAGTGAAATTATAGTTTTTAAATCTAACTGAAAATTGTAAAAGGGTATTAAGAACTGACAAACCTACAGAAGGAATATCATCAACAACTACAACTAAATTAACACCTATAGAATTATTAAAATAATATGAAACAGCTATAAAAGTCGAATTTAGCAGCATGACAACAACAGAAGAAGAACAAAATGAAGAGAAAGATACAAATAAAAATTTAATGTTAAAATTAGCAATATGTAATATGTGCTACATAGATGAATATACTTGAGCATTTAAAGAACATTATTATAAAGGAGCATATAATACAGAAGAAAGTAAAGAAATAAGAAAATTATATTTTAGTAAATTACCTGAACCATTTAGTTCAAAAATAATAAAAAGTTGGGATGAAGCAAAAATAATAGATACTCTAGGAGCAAGAATAAAATTTTTACAACAATGGTATAGAAACCTGTGTGAAAAATATAGAGAATAAATAAAAATGGAAAATAAATTAATAAAAAATTTAGCATGTTGCAGAGATAAAATAGCACCTCAATTTGGATGCGAAGAAAGATATTATAAGAAAAGAAAAAGATATAAGAAATATAAGAAATACAAAAAATTAAAATATAAATATAAAAAACCAAGAAAAAGATATTATGTAAAAAATTATAAACATAAAAGACCATATAGGAAAAAGAAATCTATAAAAGAATGTGCTTGTTATAATTGTGGAAAATTAGGACATTTAGCTAGAGATTGTAAATTACCTAAAAACCCAAAAAATAAACAAATATCAGAAATAAAACCAGAAAATATAGAATATATGCAGATAGATTATATAGATTACGAATTAGAAAGTAAAGACAGTATCTATGAAATTTCAGAGAATGAAACAGATAATGAAATAGAAGATAATGAAATAAATAGTGAATTAGATGAATTAAATAACTGAAGAAGATATACAAATAAACCAAATAACTGAAGAAGTTATAAAAATAATAACAAAAGAAGAATATTTAAATGACGAAGGAACAGATCAAAAAATAATATTTGATAATAATATATTTGATGAAATAAAAGAAAAAGAGTTAGACTTAAGTGTAGAAAAAATATTTAAAATACCAACAATAAAAAATATATTTACTAGAAAAAAGAAAGAATATTATGTAGTAAGCCAAAAAGAACATGTAATAGATTGTAGATATGCAAAAGGTAAAGCTAGTATACCACTAGTAACAAAAAGGATAATAAATAAAGAAATAAACTATATAAAAAGTAGAGACCCAATAAAATATGTACACCTTGGAGGTACAGAGATATTGATAAAAAGATGTTTTGGAAAAGGAATAGATACACCAATAGAACTATATTTAGCAAATGATAGGATTATAAGACCTATAGAAAAAAGTATAATAACTGCAGTAAAAGGAAATTTAATATACCAAAAATTTAAATTTATAATAAGTGAAAATTATTCTGTATCAATAAAAGATAAAAATATAGATAAATCATTAGTATTATATTGGAAAATATCAGGAATAGAACTAACCCCAGGAAGTAAAATATTTACAGCAAGATATAAAAATCTATATGTATTAACTACAAAATACAAAATAACAGGAAAAAAATAAAATTAATAAAATACAAATAGAAAGTCCTTTTGAACAATTCATAAAAACAATTGATAATAATGATTATAGCTACAAAAATATAGACATAGAAGAAGATTTAGAAATAATAAATGATAGAATAAGTACAACAAAAAGAATAGCTTATGAAAAAACAGAATTATCAAGTTCATCAAAAAGAACCAGTTATGAAACAAGTTCATTAGTTAATTTAAACCAATATTAAATAACAGGAACAATAAATGAAAAGGAATATTTAATACTCTTGAATATAGGACAAGAAGAAAATTATATAGCAAAATATCTAGTAAAAAATGAGGAAATAAAATCTGATAATAATATATGTCCAGATCTACCAAGAAGCTTAATAAACATTAAAAATATAGCAGAAAAAAATAACAATAGGAGTTAGAAAAATAAAAATAGAATTTGAAATAAAGGAAGAAATACAAAAAACAAAATGAAAATAGAATTTGAAATAAAGGAAAAAATGCAAAAAACAGACATAATATTAGGAACTAAATGGCTAGAACAAGTAAAACCATACAATATAGAACATACACAATTATCTATAACATATAATAGAGAAAAATTATTCTTAAGAAGAGCTTTAACATGATATGAAAATATATGTATTAATGAAGATAGTAGCAGAAGGATACTACAGTAGATATTATACGCCTATGATAGATACAGGAGCAGAAGCTAATTTATGTAGATATAATTGTTTACCAGAAAGTAAATGGGATAAATTAAAAATACCAATAATAGTTAAAGAATTTAATAACGAAGGAAGCTTAGTTACTTATAAAGCTGAGAATGTAAAACACAAGTATGGGATAAAATATTAACAATAGAAAAAATCTATAATTATGAGTTAACATCAAAAGATATACTTTTAGGAATGCCGTTTTTAGATAAATTATACCCACATATAATAACTAGAACAGATTGGTGGTTTACGACACCATGTAAACCGAAAGTAAGAGCAAAAAGAGTTACTAATAAAATAAGAAAGAAAATTGATTGGATAGAAGAAAGTGAAAAAATTACACAAAAATTAGAAAATATAAAAAATACTGAAGATACAATAGAACTGGTAGTATTTTCAATAAATAAAAAGGAAATAACTATATTTTCAATAAATAAGATAGAAATAATTAAGAAAAATTAGAAAATTATATAGTGAAGATCCATTAAAAGGATAGGAAAAACATAAAACCACTATAAAAATTGAATTAATAGATAAAAATAGCATAATAACCCAGAAACCATTAACATATAATTTTGATGATTTAAAAGAATTTAAAATTTATATAGAAGAATTATTAGAAAAACAATATATACAAAAAAGTAATAGTAAACATAATAGCTCAACATTTATAGTAAATAAACATAGTGAACAAAAAAAAGGAAAAAGTAAGATGGTTATTGATTATAGAAATTTAAATGCAAAAACTATGACTTATAATTACCCAATACCAAACAAGATATTAAAAATAAGACAAATACAAGGATATAATTATTTTAGTAAATTTGATTGTAAATCAGGATTTTACCATTTAAAGTTAGAAGAAGAATCTAAGGAATTAACCGCATTTACGGTACCACAAGGATTTTATGAATGGAATGTACTACCATTTGGATATAAAAATGCATCAGGTAGATATCAATATTTTATGGATAGCTATTTTAAATAGTTACCTAATTGTATAGTATACATAGATAATATACTATTATATACAAAAACTAAAGAAGAACATTTAAAATTATTAGAACAATTTACAGATATAATAGAAAAATTGGGAATAAGTTTAAGTGAGAAGAAAGTAGAAATTATGAAAAATCAGATAGAATTTTTAGGAATACAAATAGATAAAAGTTGAGTCAAAATGCAACAACATATAGTCCAAAAAATAATAAATTCAGAAGAAGAATTAGATACAAAAATGAAATTACAATCATTTTTAGGATTAGTAAACCAAGTAAGAGAATATATTCCAAAATTA
Source organism: Capsicum annuum (assembly GCF_002878395.1). Classification (NCBI taxonomy): domain Eukaryota; kingdom Viridiplantae; phylum Streptophyta; class Magnoliopsida; order Solanales; family Solanaceae; genus Capsicum; species Capsicum annuum. The sequence goes on from NC_061119.1 coordinate 91,758,745, forward strand.
GCAGAAAACTTAAAACCATTACAGAAAAAATAAAAAAGGATGTAGAATATAGATATAATGAAGAAGACAAAAAACAGGTACAGAAAATAAAATTACTTTGTAAAGAATTACCAAAATTACAATTTTCAGATGAAAGTAAAAAATTTGCATATATAGTAGAAGCGGATGCAAGTGAATATAGTTATGGAGGAGTACTCAAATATAGGTATGAAGAAGAAAAATTAGAACATCATTGTAGATATTATTCAGGAACGTTTAACGAAACAGAAATAAAATGAAAAATAAATAGAAAAGAATTATGTTTGTTATATAAATGTTTAATAGCATTTGAACCATATATCGTGTCTAACAAGTTTATTGTTAGAACAGATAATACACAGGTACGATGGTGGCTAACAAGAAAAATACAAAATTCAGTTACGATAAAGAAAATTCGGAGACTAGTATTAAATATACTGAATTTTACATTTACAATTGAAGTAATCAATACTAACAAAAATATCATTGCAGATTACTTATCAAGACAAAGCTACTCAAACTGATTTACCAATGGCAGAGGCTGATGCCAAAGATACCTAGACTGACTTATTGCTCCAAATATTTAAACAAATGGAGTTATTACAAGAACGAGTTATTACACTAATTACTGAAGTTACAAATGTAAAAGTGCAAGTCGAGCACTATAAAAAATAAGATACTGTGCAGGAAGAGCACATTAAAAAACTAGACCTAGAAGGTGACGATGAGAAACACCTTAAAACTTAAATCACTGGCGTAACTTCAATTACAGCTGCAGGCACATCTAAAGGGAAAAATATAGTAACTCAAAATAAACCTGAAATACCAAAGAAAAAGAATTATAACCTCAGCCAAATATTTTTAAAACCATAGACACCAAATATACAAAATTTAGAAGCATTTACACCTCCCCAAATACATACATATTCTGAATCACTTAACCAAGAAAAACAGATATACAATTATTCTTCTAGTAAATACATTAACAACATGCACACCTTACCAACCTTATTAAATACCAAACCTATTCAAAGTGAAGAGCTAGCCGCACAACAAAAAGGATATATTACCCAGAAATGTCAAAATTACAATGAACTTATTGTCTTACCAGGTACAAGCCCAAATTTTATTAAATCAAGTTACTATTATGGATTATTATCTACGATTTACACAACCGATGGAGAAGAGTTAGCAGGAATCCCAGAAACTCACAAAGAATTTATGACTTACAAGAGAAATACCAGCGGATAATTATTTTATGTTCGATTTTATTCCGCACCAGTAGAAATATTATTTGAAGAAATTAAACAGACTATTAATGTGGTCAAAATGGGCATGACCAGAGATTATATTATTCCGAAAGAAATATGTGAACAGACTGAGATATCAAAAATACAGATACCAGCATTTTATCGCAACAAAAGAGTTATTGGAATAAGCAATATATTATCAGAATTACTTAATAATTATTCAAATAAAAAGTCAGTTTGGATATATAATTCAAGGAATCAAGCATTGATTTATTCAACTTGCAAAGAAGTTAGAGACCATAACATGGAAGAACTTAGAAAATAGGGATTAACACTTCTCAGACCAGAAGAACAACCATTAATAAAATCTATAAGGAAATTATTTCAGAAGAAGCTATGGATCAATTTTGTGAAAAAATTAGTCAAAAATACAAAGACCGCATATGCAACAGATGTAGTGGCAAGTACAACTTTATTCCAGATGTGATGCTACACTGATAAGAAGATAGGAAAACAGCAGATACAACAAAAAAGAGATAGCTACGGAGCAAGATAATGGAGATAAAAAAGACAAGTTATTAAATTGTGAAAGTGACATGTAGATAACTTTCACAATTTCCTTTACGTAAATTGTAAAAATTTGTATAGAAAAAGTCTTAGGTATTAACAATTTTTTATCTTTTAGTAGTTTAAGATAAAGACTTTTTGTTACGATAGCTATAGCCTATAGCCAAGCCTTTTTGACATTTTTGTTAAAGTTTTTTAGTCTTTTAAAAATAGACACGTGCATGTAAAGTTTACAACTTCAGCCTATAAATAAACGAGCATTTGCTCAGATGAAGGGTAAGCCTTCATGCGTTGAAGCAAAAATTATCTCATATCTACAACAAATATTTTGATTATTTATTAAAAAATAGGTATATTTCAATGGAAAAATCTATGGAGGAACAAAACTTAGAATTATCAAACCTACCAGAACAGGTATATTCATTTACTATTATGAATAGTTAAATTCATAATTCCTAACAATCATGATATGGTAAAATAAGTTCCATGTTAGTTATTTTATAATAAAATTATTCAAAGAATAGCATGTTAAGAAGTTTATTAGCAAAATGGAAACAAAGAAAAATTCCTAAGAACTATACCATCTTAAAGGTGAAACCAATAAGGCAAGAAGCCGTAGTGAGGAGTAGTCAAAGTTAAAGTATTGTTTAAGAAAAAAGTATCTGAATTACCATGCTAATAGTGACAATTAAGAGTCTTGATCAATGTCACCAACACTTAAAAAGAAACTTAAAAGCTCCTTTTCTTCAATTTTTCCACGTGTCTCTATCCAAAAGCCACAACAATTCATTCTGAGCTTAATGCTTTTTTACTTTTTAGTTTTAATCCTTAATCTTTTATGTTTCTTTCTATCTTCTCGCTAGCTTCTCTAATTTCATAGTGTTTTCTCTTATTTCTGCCCAAAATTTATTCTCCTTTCTCTTCATCTTTTTTTTTTTGGTCTTTTTGTTCCATTGTTGAACTCCCTTTTTGCTTAGATTATGTTCTCTAGCTTTTAGTTTTCTTTGTTGGAATTTTTATGATTTTGCTTTATTATTATTGAATTCAAAATTTGATGTATACCTTGCTAGAGTTTTGCGTCTAGATGAAATAGCTGCTTTTGCGAAATCTAGAGCTTTGTGAAGATAGATGCTTGATTTGTGAAACCAGGGGTTATACACTACACCTGTCGTTCTAATTCTAGAGCTTTGTGAAGATAGATGTTTGATTAATGTTGTATAAAATAATTTATTTGTTGTCCATTTTGTATGTTGTCAAGACTTAAATCTAATTATTCTCTTGAATACATGGTAAAATAATATGAGAAAGAAAAGAATATAAGTTGACAAATCATCTGTCAATTTTGAAGTGCAACGCAGATTCTTCTCGTTTGGTATGAGGTTCAAGGTATAATTATTTGGGGATAAAATGCACGATTAATTTATTTTGCATTTAGTTGGAGGTATTAGTTAGTTCTGAAATTTATTTATCCCATCATCTATATCGATATCGTAGTGATGGATAAGGTATTTCATATATACGTGGAATAGCTTATTCTAGAATAACTAATATCGAGATAATTAATTTTGAGATAATTTATTTTCAATCAAATTATTGCGATATAATTTCTTTTTTTTTTTTTGGTTAAAGCGATATAATTTCTATTATTTACTTTGAATGTTAAATGTATGTATGTTCTTCCGTGATGAATGATAATCCATGACCATGTGTTTTTTCTTAGTCTTAGAAAAAGAAATATAATTTGACTGTAGTGACATAATATAAATGACTTCTTTTTGAGATAAATCTTATTTGTTAGAAATATATTTGGAATAGAAAAGATCAAAGAAAATTCAGTTCATCACTAGTAGTTTCTTGTGAGTTCATCACTAGGAGTTTCTTGGGACTGGATTGAATTTGTTATATTCTGGACAGTGGCAATAGATAAGAGACCATCTTTTGTGAATTATATATCTATGCTTGCTATATGTTACTGCCTTATAAGTTATTCGTAATAGATAAGGGATCATATGCTTTGTTTATATTGTTATTATTTTGTTGTTATTTTCCTTCCAATTCTGCTTTGAGTAGTGCAACTTAAATTTGCAAATGCAAAACAATAGAATACTGGCAGACGGATGGTTGTATATGCCAGGTTTAAAGGTCTATGACCAATGAAATGTGTCATTTAAAGATGAGAAATTGTTCTGGACCACCAAGAAGAATATCATTTATTCATCAATCATTTAATGCATATCTTGATTTTTGTATAGAATTTATAAACCGAGTACTATCATATTCTTGCAAGATTTTTATGCTCTTATTTGGTTTCCGCAGAGGGTTTTTGTATTAATAACTTGTTCAAGTATTATGTCAGCCCCGGTTAAGGTTGGAAACCAGACCGATCGAGCTCGTTCTGGACCGATTCCGGACAGCTCGGTCTGACCAAGACCGGTAAAGCCCGGCACTATTACAACCGTGCATCGGTATCAGTGTGGATAGGGTACTTCCGACTGGAAGCCCGGTCCAACTAGCCTGATAAACAGTCAATTTTTTTTTTAAATAAGTAATTAAGGTAGTCGTTAAACTAGCCGTTAGTGGGCCACCAACGGCTAGTTACCCTACCTCAACACCCCAACCGTCCCCGCCCCCACCCCCCACCCTACTAAATTTTCCCTCCAAATTTTCCTATAAATACTAACTCTCTTCCTTAATTTTTTTTTCACAAATTCTCAAAAACTTTCTTAAATCTCTATTATTAGCTCTCTAATGCTCTCTAATATTTTTATTTATTCGATTAAGTGTAGGAATTTTTTTTAAGCAAGCTTCAATTGTCATCTCTCAACTTCGGATTTTGATTATATACATCTGCTTTTACACAGACGTTCGGTACATTCATTTCAACATTCATCTCTTTATTTGTTTACTTACTAATTACGTTTATTTTTCCGTTAAATTTACAGTATTTATTTTTCATCTCTTTATTTTTCTCACATTAAATATGAATTTCAGTTTAAAATAGTGGTAAGAAATCAATTTTTAGTTAGGTTAAAAATAAGATAGTAGAAAAAAAAATAACGGTGTTGGTAGTAGTAGAGGTGGGGATGGAGGTAGTTCTAAACCGTTGTCACCTATAATAAGAATTAATACCGACGATTTTACTCATGTTGATGATACAACATTCTTTTGAACGTTCTTATGCTATTGATGTTGGTTTCGGTAATGTAGTAGACCTTGAGGCTTTTTTAGACAAATTTTATGATTTTATTGACTAAATAAAATAATTATAGCACATTGGGCCCAACACCCTTATGAGTCCACACACAAAAATAAAATGAAAAAAAAAATAAGAACTTCACTCTTATTTTCCAAATCCTCACATTTGGAAATATATTATCATTGCATACGAACTTCACTCTTCTTCTTTGGGTAATCATTATTCTTGGTCGAATCCTACCTTTTCCTGCTTTATCAGCTATCAAGATTATTACATTTCTCTTTCCTTGCTTATTTTTGATATCTTTATTGCTTTGACTGACTCTTCTTCTTTTCCAGTTGAGCTCTTCGATGGATGGTGTAGGTGTACTACAACACTCTATAGGATCTGGTCTCTTATTAGCTTGTCCTTTCACTTGGTAAGTTCTGCTGCTATATTTAGTTATTTTATTTTAAATACTCATTCTCTTCAGTTTGCAGGTGAAGCTGGAATGGAGTGTAGGGGTAGTTTTAATCCACCACCCAAATGTTGGAAGTTCAAGTTCCAGGTTCTTCAAGATTGATTTGACCTAAGATCCTTTCATTTGTCGGGCCCTTTTTGTTGGTTGAAGTAAATAGGCTAGATAGCATTTCACATTTTTTGCTTTCTGTGAGCCTCTTGTAATTATGCTTTAGATAGATATAGTAATTTTAAGGAAGGCTTATTGGAAGAGGAAGATATAGAAGAACCAGAATTAGAAGGACTCTTATCCCTACTAGTTCGGCTACAAAATTATTGAAAGAAGATGAAGTAGGAAATTTACCTACGTTTACTAGAATAGGAAAGACCGAACGTCTTAAGAAATCATTAATTTGAAAATTTATGATCCAAAATAAGAAGAAAATCACTGCTACTTGCAATAAATGTAAGTAGATGGGGAAATATTTGACTGGGGGATTACACGATGGGGCAGGACAGTTAACTAGATATTTGAGAGGTTATGTTTCTGAATTTGTTCGGCAAGAAGATATTGCTAAGGCTAAAAAAATGATATGCTCTTACTTGTACTAGATAATCTCTAGGAGGTTTTAACATAGTACAGAATATTTTAGATTTTACTATCCGTCTGGCCTGAGCATATCACTCACATATAGTCATGAAAGAGATCGTGAAGAATTAGCTAAAATGATTGTGATTTGCGGTTTGTCTTTTAGTTTTAGTGAACGTTTTGATTTTATTCATTATATTTTAAAAGTGTATAGACCTTATTTTCAGGTTTTTTCAAAAAATACAATTAAAGCAAATATTTTTAAATGTCAATGTGAATATTTTCATTTTCTTCGTTGCTATTTTGCTTATTTTGATGGTAAAATATCTATCACTTTTGATATGGATAATAGTCCTAACGATAATGATTATTTTACTCTTACAGCTCATTGAATTGATCATGAATGAAACATGCAAAAAGAATTTATAAGCTATAAATATGTTGAAGAGGCTAAAATAGATAGTTATAGTGCTTGTTTGACAGGAGATATTCTAAAATATTTTAGACTTAGTGATATGATAATGGGTGTCACGTTAGATAATGCTTTTGCTAATTTGAAAGTTGTTGATTTTTTAAAATCTACTTTGTTCAATTGATGAGGATGCTTTTATGTTAAGTGTAATGTGCATATTTATAATTTAATAGTGATGGATGGTATTGACGTATTTGATGATTCTTGTATTAGAATTCGAGTTGCTTGTTCATGGATTTTTAAAGCTAAAATAAGGTCTAGAATTTGGAAATTTAAAAAATCTTGTGCTATATTTGAAATATTATTTAGAAAAAATTCAAAAGAAGTGACTGCTAGATGAAATTCTTTATATGAAATGCTTGATGTTGCTATTGTTTATCGTGTGATTTACAAATGATGTATAATAAACATAATTCGTATCGGAGAATGCAAATCACCGAGGAGGGTTGAAAAGAATGCTAAGAACTTATCAGTTTTTTTAAAAAATATTTATAGTGCTAAAAATATTATATCTGGTCAATATTAACCTACTATTTCTTCGGCTTTAGTAAATATTTGTATTATCTCATTTGAATTTGTTAAATATAAATATCGTGAACATTTCGAAGTTGTTGTTACATATATGATTGAAAAATTCTAAAAATATTTTTTCCTTTTCCTCAAATATTTTTAACTTCTACTTTGTTCAACCCAACTTATAAAGAACAAGGTGTGAAAAAAATGATTGAAAAGATTTATAAAAATTTATTTATTTATTTTGCTTTAATTTGGTCTTTTGTTAAAAAAATTAAATCATATTAATGGACTAACCCATTATACAATTAAACATTGTAGGCCTATTTATCTGATCCGCCCCAACCCGTAGTCAAAATAACAACAAATATAATCTGTGAATTCCCTAAAATAGATAAATTTCCTAATCCCTAACTCATTTACCCGCCTTTCACCATTTTCCTCCCTTTCTTCGAATCTGGTTTCTTTCGATTATTACTCTGGAGAATTGATATTGTACCACCTTCTAGTCGATGCTTCTCCTTCAGATGCACCTTCCACCAGTAAGTATTTTCTCCCTTAATTTGTTGTTGTCTCAACTTAGTATAACTTGGAAATTGATGCTGCTTTTTTATGTCTGCTTCCTCCGGCGTATGAAACTCTGAATAGCATTTTTATCATCTCTGATGGCTCTATTTAATAGGGATAAGCTGCTACTTCCAGGTATGACTCTTCTCCTAGCTTTGTTGTTCCATTTATTCATTTTTCGATGCTTGCCTTAATGCTTTCTGCTTGTGTTGCTCAGTAAAGGAAGCATTTGAAGAATCCCTTTTCTTCTTTACAATCAGGTTTATGAAGCTGAAATATCCCTCTAAATACTTCGATGACAGTGAAGTAGTTCAGGGTATTGAAAACATAGTTTGTTTTTGCTGTGTTATTGACTTGTTCACCATATGCTCTACCTAGCCTAACTTCCCTGGTGCCCTTTATCCCTTTAGTGGAGTGATTCTCAAATAAGGGCACTACCATTTATCACTATTAAGAATAGTTTTTCCTTTCTTGTGAAGTTGTTGAAAACTGGTAATAGTGATTGCTCCAGAGTCTATTACTAAATTAGCAAGATAATCAGCAAACTGATTTCCCTCTCTATAAATGTGCTGATATATGACTTGCTTATCTTACATATACTGCTTTATCTCTTTGACTATGCTTGTAATGCTCCATGGATACTTCCACTTTCCCGTTAATACCTTCTGCATAAGTAGAGAATCCATCTGAATGATTATCTTATCAATTTGTGTTTGTTTACAATGCTTAGTTGCATGTAAAATTGCATTTGGTTCTGCCTGCATACAGTCTGTATATTGTTGTGGTTTTGCATTAGCATATAGCACATCATCATTCCCATCCCTTAGGCAGAAAACATATGAATTGCCACCCTCTTCACTTCTGACTGCCTCATCAGTATTATATTTCACCCAACCTTCTTCTGGCAGTTCCCACAGTACTTTTATCACCTTGATCTTGCTTTTAGCCTTAGCTAACTCCTGAACAATTTGAAGCCATTCACTAGAGAAGACTCTTGTAGGTTGTCTGACCATCAATAGGAGCCTCAGATTTCTTGTTATGTTGTGAATGATTCTCAGACCTGTAGTGTTTTTGTTCTCATGCTTCTTCTTCTCCAGAGTTCCCATAGAATGATGCTAGGAAGAGCATGGTAATAAGATTGTTCTTTCACCTGCACCTCAGCTTCCCACCACCTTAAGATAGTACTCCTTAGGGGCCGTTTGGTGTGAGGTACTAAGACAAATTATCCTGGAATAAAATAATAGTCCCGAGATAAACTTTTTAATACATCGTTTGGTTTGGCAATACTTGGGATAAACTAATAATAGTCCCAGGATAAGTTATACCACATATTTGGTGGTATAAGTTACCCCACCTTAATTTATCCTTGGATAAATTATAAAATGACAAAAATACCCCCAAACCCATTACAAACACATTTCTCCAATCTTTTTCATCAGCTCTAATTATTACTTTTGAAATTGAAAAAAGATTATTGATATCTACTTGATTATCTAAAACGCGTTATTATGACAAATTAAAAAGACTAAAATGTCTTATTTTGGAACGACGGAAATATATGATTAAGAAAAATTAACCTCTTATTAACTGAACTTTGAATTTTTTTCATCCCATTGCTTGTGAATTTTATAAACTTATACGTTATTTTCTTATATAAAGGATCAAAATGCAAAATTAGCAAATTAAAATATGTTAGATTCATACATAATAAGGATCAAAAGTAGGTACTATAATTTTTCATATATCCAATAAAATGTAGGTACTATAATTTTTTAAGCATAGAAAAACAAAATTCAACGTCAACTTTTTCCTTTCAAGTGTTATTTTTGCGAATTGATAACACAAAAAGTTCTTACTACACAATGAAAAGATTAATTAAAGTAAGTAGATTTTATAATAATAATTACCATTCACTATTAATCTGTAAAATATTTTAGCAACTACAAAGGTGTTGCCTAGTTTTAATTCACATTATCGTTTCACAATCGACTCTATTGTTCAATTACATATTTTAAATTAAATAGTTTTTTAATCACTTGAAAATTGATATTGTATATATCAATTAAAATGAATTTTAGTATTCTATATTATATGAGTAATATGTGTTTAAATGAAGTGACATAAACAACAAATCTTCTTTTATTTTAACAAACTTAAGTTGAAAGTTTTTATTTTAAACTAAATGTGTAGGAAGATTTTTTTTTTTAAACACACACGACATAATCATGGGAAGCACATGCAAAAAAATAAAGTTAAATAAGTTGAAAGTTTTATTTTTAAAATACACACAATATAATCATGAAAATGCACACACAAAAAAATTAAGCTAAATAAGATGAAAGTTTTACTTTTTAAGAACAAATTTTTAAAGTTTGAAAAGAAATATATATAAACAAAAAAGAAGTTAAATAAGATGGGGGTATTTTGGTAATCAATTACTTTATTCTTAGAAATTATACCATGCTTATTACTTTGAAAACAACAAATCAAACACTTATTAAAAAAATAATCTCAGCATAACTAATCCCAATATAACTTATCCTATCATAACTTATCTCAGCATAACTAATTCAAATATAACTACTTTCCCAATCAAACTGCCTTAGAGTCAAATCTTGAATAGATATACCTACAAAAGAAGAAAAATAGGACCAAGTCCTTTTAGCATAAGGTGACCTTCTGAAAACATGTGCAAGTGTCTCCACTGAAGGTTCCTCTCAACACCAACATTTAGAAGGTCCCTGCATCCCCATCTTCATGCATTGTCATCAACTGGTATTTTGTTTTTCCACAACTTCCATATAAAGAAACATATTTTGAATGGCAACCCCTTAACCCAAATGAACTTATAAAAAATTAGAAATTACAAGTGATGAATTTTCATCTCTGGAGCATGTAAGGATAGTATATTAACTAAAGCTAGATATTTGTATGACCTTTATAAAGTCAACCTACTAAAAGATGAACCGTTTGAGCCTTCATATCTTGATTTTGCTAACAATGATGATTTTAATCAATATATTAATCAGACACGGAAAAAAGTTAGGGATGAAAATGGAGATCCTCAACTTTTAACTTTGTAGAAGAATCGGACAAAATAATTTATATTTCTTTCAAGGATGGTTCGGAATGTGCTAGTTGTTCAAGCATCTTCAGTGACTTCGAAGCAAGCTTTCAGTGCGGGAAGATTTCTTATTGGAAACCATAGATTTTCGTTAGCAAGAGATAGTTTGAAAATATTATTGTTGTTCAGAGATTGGATCAACGTCGAACGAAGAAATATTGGATTGTCAAAATTATCGCATCAAGCCAAAATTGAAATAGATGAAGCACTTGGAGATAATAGTGATGATGGTGTTGAAGCAATTGATGAAGAAAATCAAATACAAGTTTTAAATCATGTTTTCAAGGAGTTGATAGATAAGTTGCAGAAAATATATTTTAAAAATCATAGATATTTATATGGTAATCGAGACGTAATTGAAACAGAACCCTTCCTGGAAGATGGTTGCGCAGGTTAGGTGCTCTTTTGATATTTGTAATACATATATTTTTTTATTATTTGAATAAAAAAATAGGCTATTCACCTTCATTTTTTTGTCAAAGTTGTCTTTTATTACTTTAAGTAATAAATTCAAACTTTAAAATTGAAAATTTAAACTTCAAAGTTTCAAGTTTAAAAAAATATTAAAGTTTTTAAAGTTAAAAAAAAAAAAAATCTTTTAAAAGTTCAAGTTTCAAATGATTTTAAAAAAAAGATAAACTTTAAAGTTGAAACATTTATATTTAAACTAAAGTAAAAAGTACAAGTATAATATTTTTATAATTTTTTATACTTATAAAAAATATTAGAACTTTAAAAAAATTTAAAATTTAACTCAAATAAAAATTATAAGTATAAAAGTTTTATACTTATTTTTATACTATTTTATAAATATAATTTTATTAATATACTATTTATAAAAGTAAAATCACTTTAATAATATAAAATATACTTAATATATTATACTTATATTATAAAATTATACTTTTATTTAATAATTACAAAAAATAATTAAAAAATAAAAACGCGTGGTTCGTTCCGGCCGATCATCAAACTATTACCAACCGAACTAATGCAGGCAATCTCCTTTACCGGGCAACCCAAACCGGTAAGCCCGGTTTTGGAACGCCTACCAATCACTGATACTGGCTCGGGACAGATGTGCTGTCGTCCGTTCCAGCAGGCCCGGTCCATTCTGTTGCCTGCCTTAGCTACCGTATCACACAACTACATGACATAGTAGCCAACTGTGTTACTACTTTACCTTTTGTCAAAATCAGTTGTTGTCGATATGTAAATAATATGCGGATATACTTCTATCAATATATAAATGATGTGCGTGTTTTATTTGAAGCATTAGTTTCCACAACTTTTAAATTTGCACTCCAAGGTAATTTTACATAAATACATATAGGTATACAGGTAAATATTGAGTTCGTGAGCTCACTCCAACAGTCATCTAGTAGTTACATTAAAAGGAAAATAATAATGACTAATTTTTTTAAAAAAAATTCTGCGAAATCTAAGGTGTATTTGGTGTGGAGGAAAAAAATTTCAATTTCTCAATGTTTGGTTGCTCAATATGTTTGGAAAACATTTTCTCTGGAAAACAAGTTCGTTAAAAATGTTGAAAATAATTTCCCTAATGATAGTAGGAAAAAGAAGTTGCGTAAGTGATATTTTAAGTTTAGTGTCTCATTTTGATCCACCCAAACTCTCCAACCCCCATCCTTTTATCGTCCCACCTCTTCCCCCGCCACCCACCAACCCCCACTCCCTATTTCATTGTGACTTTCTTATTTTGAAAAATATATTTTTGCTTACTTATCAAACTGAGAAACTAGGAAGAAAATCACTTATTTTTCAGGAAAATATTTTCTACCAAATCATTTCCTTCATACTAAACACACCCCTAGTTTGTCTCAGAGGAAAACATCAATGTTCTTTTAAGGCAAAAGCGTTCCACATGCTGCGTTCTGGATGAGAAGGAACCATTGTAACTAAAAACAACTATTAACACTATTTCCAGGACTACCTAAAAGGTCATTGTTGACCAACTACGCTTAGGACCACTCGACAAGGCAGAATATAATGGTAGGAATGTAGGATCAACAAACCAAATGTTATTATTACGAGAATCCTGAAAGTCACACATCTTTCTTTCTATTAAAGTTTGTCACCCAAATTCTGTTGATTCGGTCCTGAAAAGGTCCTGAAAAGTTTGCGGTGTGATTTATGTTTGTGATTTTTTGTACGCACGTATTATATAAGTGCGATTTAGTGGATTGTTTTGAACGGTTTAAATACGTCATTGAGACTTTCGTCTTCTATTATACTCCTCTCCATTATAGTGAATTCCTCTGCCTTTGTCCGTAGTTTTTCCCATCAAAGGTTTACACGTAAATCTATGTTTCTTCTTGTTTTCTTTTGCTTTGTGGTGTTGCTTATTCTATCCGAACATAACAATTTCAATTAGTCTTTTTTTCTTTTGGCTTTACTTAACATTAACAGTAACATTCATTATTATCCATAGTCAGTACTTCACGACTCCATCAAAAGACATTTTTAAGTTGCTTAAAAGTTTATTTCTGCAGACTATCATTGCCTTAAGATAAATGACATGTTCTTACCTTCTTGAAAACTCAACATGGTTAGGAAATGGTCAGTGGAACTATGATCAAATTTGAAACGTAATTTTGAATGATATGAAACACATTGCAGTTGAGATTACACAATTTTGTATCTTTTTCAAAGGCACTATATTTATTGGAAACCATTACCTGTAGCTTACCAAATATAGCTAATTTACAAACGGAAACTTATTTGGAAGGGAAAATTACCTCACATTTAAAATTTGTAGATGAACTAATCCTGTTAGCATTTCTTCCAACTTGAAAGCTACTCTTTCCTAAAACCTTACATCACACTTATTTAAAGGGTAACATATATCCTTGGGATATTCATAAAGAGATTGGGATGTAAAACATTTCTTGATAACCAAACTCTTCCAAGATCTACAAAATTCAAAGTTGTAGAAATATGCTACAAACATCCCTCGAATCACAGAGAATTAAGGGAGAAAGAATTGTAGCCGCACAATTGATGAACAAAATATCTTGTTTCTTTTAAATTTAATTTGTGATATAATCAATTTATTTCTATCATATAAAATTTGTTGCAAGCAGCGATATATTTGAAATCATCTACTATTCTCTCGTCTCAAAGGTTGTATAATCAATGTAGTTTTATAGTTCAAGCTTCATGATTTTTGATACAGAAGTAATGTTCTAAAACCAGAATAACTAAAGGATGTTCTCACTACAAAATCTCCATTCAGAAGTAATGTTCTAAAACCAGAATAACTAAAGGATGTTCTCACTAAATCTCCATTCACTCCCAATCTGTTGTTACAAATGATGCAACAACCCAAAGTCATCTTATCACAAGTAGCCAATAACTTACAATCAAGAACACAGCCTCATAAAGAAATTCTATGATTTTAAATCCTATACAAGTGCAACTCACATAAACACATCATGTGCAAGTTGGCAGCTGTGTGGAGTAATCAGTACAATAATGTACAAACACCTTGAATACAACACACCGCAAAAACTAATGGTACATCATGTATATTTGAAATTAGGAAGACCATGAGGCAGAAACACCCAGCTCATACTTCCTTTATAGCAAAAACAGCAGGAGCATCTCCAGAACCCACATTCAGAAAGACAAAGGAGGGAAATCATCATCATCTTTTAGATGGTATGATGATTTGAAGGTGACCCTGAATGTGTAAAAGCAAGCTTAGGAGATTCGTGATTGAATACTATGGGAGTTACTAATAATCAAAGGTGTTCATACCTATCAAGATCCTTACTAAAAACAGAATTTGACCTCTGCATTGCTGGTATTGGAGATACTGGGCTGGACTGCTGAGTAGGAGAAGAAACAGCATTTTGCCTACTCTTTTGAGATATGCTCGTTCCCAAAGGCACCAAGCCAACAGAACCAAATTCAACCACTCCCTCGGCCTGTAAAACCAGACCAGTCATGCTACGGTGTCCCCTCCCATGAGGGGACAATAAAGGATGGACATTACTCTGATCAGCAGAAGATTCAGACTGCGGCTGCTCATGGAAGCTTCTCTCAAGTGTGTGCATCTCTGTGAAAGTCGCGCGGCCATTAGTTCGGGGAGATCTCAATCCTGCCTGATGTCTACCCTTCACCACTGAAGGTCTATAACCTTGTGGAGGACGATCCTGCAGAACTTAAACCATAAAGAACTTACCAAACAAGGAAGATATTTTTGCTCACTACAGAAAGACCTGTATGCGTAAGACTGACACCCACGTGTGCAACGACTATTGCACGTGAGCCACAGATTTAAGTGCCAATAAACAACAGGTAGAACATGAGCATACCAAGTTCGGGAAGTATGTCCCAGTTCCCCGTTGCTTTGGCATCTCTTCCAAGGCATAAGGCATACCATGCATTAACATTGGATTAATGGTGCAGAATGCTTGACTTGGTATAACACCATTCGTACTCCCATGAGAAAATCCATTCCTTTCCATATATGACGGCAGCTGAGCAGCTTCCCATGAGTACTTGATGTGATATGGAGATGGTGGTGCTGGAGGTACAGGCAGAGCAGGAACAATCAAGGCATATTCATAACACCTGAGTCCATACTGCAAACTGTTGAAGTAATTGTCGTAGTCCCCACTTAGATCGGACAAAGCTTTCAAAGGAATTCTGGAACCATCTGTTGATGCCAAATCCCAATTCAAATGATCTCCTCCAGAGCAACTATATGGTTTTGGAATAGAAGAGACAGCTTCTTTAACATCCAATACAGTCTGCTCCAAGCCATGGACAGTAAAATTCTTTCCCTCATTAGAGGTAGGCGGCGAGGACCCAGATGATGAAACACTCTTCTCAGAGTTGCCAAACTGTTTCATATGGGAAATCTCATTTTTCATCTCCCCATTGCACAACAGGGAGTTGGCAAAAAATAGATGAGGTGCATAGCAAGGCATACCCTGACTTGATTGGCACTTCTTGCTGCTTGAATCAGTAAGATCAGGCATATCAGTAGATATTGAAAGGCCATTCTCAATAGAGCTGGCAAGATCTGCTGCATCACCCAAAAGACGGTAACCCACTGAGCTCCCGTTTCCATGACTCTCTGCCTTCAACGGCAGCACAGATTGATGTGCCTCTGTATTGCCCTTCTGATGTCTATCTTCTCTGCAAGAAGATCCATCAGGATTGAGCTTGCTAATTCTATGTGTTCCACCATCACTGGCAAAACATAATTCAGATTTTCCCTGCTCTATTTGTGATGGCTCAATATTTGGAGCAGGAGATGCAAGACAGAAGCTACTGCTCGGATCTTGAACATCAGGCCTCTCTCCGCTATCATGCCGATCCATAGTGTTGGGGAAAAACTTATAAAGTTCCTCCGCAATACTATCTTCGGATTGTAGAAGTATGCTTTCCAGCTTTGTAGCCCCATAATTGAATGCACTTCGTATCCGGTAGAAATTCCCTGCATGAAGGAGACATCATAGAGTACATCACTCAATATACAAGAAAACAAGGTCTTGGATGACTACTGGTCCAATGTCTAAATAGCTTCCACAACCAAACCTGTCTTTTTTCTGAAGATAGTTGTTGGAATGTCACAATCTGGAAACGCTAGAAACTATCTGAGTATATTTTTTTTCACCTTCAATTGCAAGACGAATAATCTGAATCCACTGGATCTAATCTGCTTGATTATGATGCAAAACCACATTATGTGTGCAGAAAGTTTGACTGAATTAAACCTAATTCGGATCCTTTTGACCCTGCCCCGTAACTATGAAATACCACATATCTAAAGGTATAACATACCAGCATAAATTACATTGATTATTATGAGCAATTATGCTGAAGTGTCAAAGAGGATAGAGAATAAAGTTTAGGAGACATTTTACCTTTACTAACACTCCGACCAAGATTATTAGTTTCCTTTAGAGGATCAATTATGTTAAGATACTTGTGCAGAAATGTCCGGGAATTCGAATCACCAGCTTTAGGAGGCACTGAAAACATCTCAAGACAATATCTAACAAAATCATTGCTGAGCAGTAAATCACCACCATTACTTACAGGCATCTCAGCTGCATGATAGGAAAGAAAACCATTGGAACCAAACAAAATAGTCTCGGGATAAGTACAATCTGCAATGCCAGAACATGTTGCTTACCAACAGATTCTGGTAAAGAGGATATGCGAACAGGCCCAGTAAGACTAACACAATAGTTTTCCCAATCAAACTTGCTGAAGTAGTCCAAAAATTTATATAGAACCTAGAATTCACCATATCAGTCATTAGGATCACCAATATCAAATAGGAATCTGAAATATCATCGGTTATGCCAGGAGAACTCACTGCTAAGGGGCCATCTAATGTGGCGTGAAAAAAGTGAAAGATGTACAGAACCAGAGTTTCTAAGGCATAAGTAGAAATCAAGCCGTGATGAGCACCAAGAATCCGGCTTTCATAATAGCACCAAGTTTTTATCAAGATAATGCTTCGCTTAAATAGATGATCTTTTCCAATGAGGCGATCAACCTGTAAAGCAGAACCCAATAGTGAATAAGTTTGCTTCAAACATCACAAACAAAATGATCAAAGAAAATTACAAAACCAAAAGTTGATCCAGTGTAATCTCATTTCTCCTCTTTCTCCTTCCAACCCCAGCTGCCACCCTTGACGCCTCCCAAAGGATCACCAAAAAACAAGAAAGCTTGGGGCGATGGGAACATCAACATCTTCTCAATTCCAGTAGTCAAGGTTTCATCAATTTATAATCATTTTAAACCCTGAAATAGTTTGTTTAAATTGAGCTCCCGAGATTTGCATTTCCAACCAAGGTCTATTTAAAAGCTATGTTGCTCGGACTCTTCAAAAATGTTAATGGTGCATGTCAGATTAGCCAAAACTGGTGTATTTTGGAAGAATCTGACGCGGGTGCGGCATAAAAAGTGAAGAGTCAGTGCAACTTAGTTTAAAAGTACTTTCACCAAAATTTTCTCATCATTCATAGAAAAGATTCAAAAAGCACATACTCACATACTCAATACTAAAAGGTCCCTCTATCAATATTCATAAGCATCTCATTCTCACATGGGGATTTCAACAATTACAAAATCACTAAGGAATCTGCATTTCCAACACCCATTTCCCTCCTTCCACTTAATACAACAACATACCCAGTGTAATCCCACAATTTTGGGGTCTGGGGAGGGCGGTATATACGCAGCCTTACCCTTACCTTGTGAAGGTAGAGAGACTATCTCGCTTAATACGTGTTGCAAAACTCAAGCTAGAGGGCTCAATCAAACCCATCAGTATCAGCTGCTCTTCGAATAATTACCTTCCCTTCTTTTCATTCTAAGACACAAGACAAATGTGCTGTCTCAACATCAAGCTTTTGGAAAAGCAACTGACTTGGATTAGAATTTGGATGCGAGAATTAAGCTCTATAATAAGCCCTAGACAGACAAAGCCAATGATGTTTTCCTGACAAGAACCAAACACTGGAATTGTATTCTCATCATATCTAATCCTATGTCCTGGATACTTCTAGTATAGATGTTATCCAGTGTTTTATAAGGTGTTCCTGGGATGAGCCTTGGGGTGGGCCATAGTAAAAACACATCCGGGCGATCTGTGGGGGCAAAATTAGTGAGGCGTAAACCCCATCAATCTGGGCATAAGCTTAGGTATAATCTCTTCTGAAACTTTATACCTACCTGCTCAAGAAAGCAGAGAGTACAAAGACCGCCTATTTGGTTTAAGGAAATATCAACAACAATGTTCTGCACAATGCATTTTACAAGCTTAACCTGCCATATGAGAGAAAAACATCAGCTAAGACAAGAAGCAGCTTAGTATCAACAACAATAAACAAAAAACACGAATTAAAGAGCAGGAGAATAAAGTTGGTGAGATGCATGCGTAACATGCAGGGGGAAATGCAGGAAATGATGCTATGCTGCAATTCTGTAATGGAGCTTTGGGCCTTGATATATTCCCTGTTTTATTTAACTTGGAAACCCTCTGAAAGACTGGAGAATGCTGTGGCTAGTTGGAAGGTAGAGAAACAGAGTCCAGAAAAGAGATACCAAAGGCAGCTCCTCGTTGCACGGTTCAAACAATTCATGGGGAAAAAAAAGGATAAGCCAGGACTTTAGTAGTGGAGAGACCAGTATAAAAGGTCAACATTGTTCTTTTATTCACTTTATACTTTTAGCTTAAAGATTCCTTTTGTATCCATAGTTAATTGTACTTCGACAACTTAAGAGATATGCCTGTCTAAAGTAGACACAGTCTTGGTGCGCTCTTTAATAAAAAGATCTTGATTTACCCCATCCCCAACAAGAAGAAAAAAAAGAATTGCAAGTCAAATAGGTTTCCGCCAAATTTGGTTCCCAAAAGCATATCTAGTAAATCCAGATCACCAAGACAACAGATGTATTAGGGCTTCACCACAAAAAAAAAACACTAATCATGCCAAATATGTGAATTTTCAGAAAAAAATTAAAATAAATAAAAAACCATGTCAAATATGATGTTAGCTAAATTAGTAAAGGCAGTAATTCAATGTTCCCATTGTATTTTGTGAAAAAACAAAGGAGCACAATCAAAGGATAGAAAAGGAAAGGAAAGGCAAATACTATAAACCTAATGCAAACGCAAGAAATACAGCTCACGTGATGATAATTTATATCATGGGAAACATACATGGAAAACAAATTTGATGATTATGATGATCCGGATACTTCACTAAATCAATCATTGATACAAACAAATAAAGTTCATTTGACCTTGTTAAAATATGTGACCATCTCATTAAAAGCTTCCATTGTTAAAGAGCACACTTCAATTTACTTAATTGTTTCAACATGCTCCCTCATGTGCAGGCCTAATTCTTTTGTCATGGGCCAAGCATATGGAAATTCTTTTTGATAAAGGATAGCAGTGAAACTTGAACCTAAGTCATCCGCCAGGATACCATGTTAAAGCATGTGACCATCTCATCTAAAAGTTTAAGTTGTTAGAGAGAGCACACTTTTAATTTACTAAATGATGCATCACCAAACCTTTCCCCAGAGCCCACATGGTGGGAATATACTGGGTACGTTGTTGTTGATGCATCACCAATCCTTATTTAATCCACATGACAACCACAGCCAAACTAGATTTTCCAGCTTCTTCAATAAGAACATGAAGAAACAAAATCATTTTTGAGCAACACAACCAAAGAGTTAGGCCTCATTCCATCAAAGCCGAATGTTTGAGATTGAACGTGTCATCTAAAAGTTTACTTAAATCCCATAACAGTTTTATCAAGGTGTGGCCACGGTCTCGATTGGGTCATTGTTTAGTATGCCCAAGCTTGACATAAGCTGTTCATATTTTGAGTCCCTCAGAACGCAACTCCCTTATGAGTTGGAAGGGCTTACAAACTTTGAACATTTAAGTACCAAGAACCAACCTTATCTTTCCTTAAAAAGGGGACAGACCTCTAAATAGAACATTTTTCACAAGTAAAACAATACTAAGCGCTTAGAAAGTAAACCAACAACATCGAACATAAAGACCAGAGATATCAGTCTTCCAAGAAGCGTTGTACCCAATAAAACGCCGTCACATAAAATGGGACCGCAAGAGTATAACATACTGAATGGTACAACTAAAATAAATTTAGCACCTCAGCACGAATCAACTGCACATCTTTAACAATGAATTCAGCAGCCTTATTTTGATCTTCTGCTTCAAGTATAGATACCATATCATTAGCCAAAGCATCCTCAAAATTTGTTCCACCAAATGTGGTCAAATCAATATCTCCATCAGGAAGGTAGGTCTTTAATGGGACAGAGCCGTAAGGGAATACCTGTAATTAGTTCCAATAAAACATTCATTCAAGACTTTGACTCAAAGCACAAAATTAACATCGACTGCAAATATAGAATATGACAACATTAACATTGTAGAAATACCTATCATCAATCTTTGCATTTGGGGAAAAAAAATAAACCAAATACAAATTTGTCGTCAACTCCCTTGTCTCCAACTAAGGCCTCATTTGTTAGCACTTAATGGAGGTCTGAATCTGAATGGTTCAAACTTCAGACCATTAAGTGCATTTATTTTTTATTAAGGTTTTAACTCTTAATAGGTCTGAATATACCTTAATCATTCAGATCTAGAACCAAGTCTTAATAGGTCTGAAAGGATATTCTGGTGTTGAATAATATTCATTATTCTATTCATAATCAGCAGTTACCACCACTAACCACCTCTACCACCATCACCATTGTCAACCACCACCCACCACCACCAACCACCTCCACCATCACAACCACCATCGATAAAAAATAACGCTACCAACCACAATTGTCAACCGCTTTCACACCTATTACCTCTTTTATTCTAATTATATTCACCACCACCACCACTGCCGTCAACAACACCACAATCAGCAACCACTAGCGGTCAATCCCTACTACCAACCAACTCATCTATCACAACTAGCACCACTACTAACTACCACTAATACATCACAACCTCTACACATTCTTTGGCCGCCACCACTATTGTCACTAGTAATGCCACCTCTACCACTACTTCAACCAGTACCATCACTACAATTTATCTCTACTAACAACCATCTCCACCATCACAACAAATAACATCTCCAACTAGCACAAACACATCGTCAATCATCATGCATTCATGTTTCAGCCAACACAATCAACACCTTAAACTACTAACATCAAGCAACGTCACATCACAACAACCACCACCACCATCATAACAATCACTACAATACCAACCATCACAATTATCACCACCAACAATATTAATCACTAACATCAATAATTGTCACCGCAACCACCATTATAAGCCATCTCCACTATCACTAACAAACATAAATATTTTTTCTCAATCAAATACTAATAATTTTATTGTATTAAATTACATAATTTTTTAATATATAATTAATTTTTTATTTGAATTTTATTTTTTATTTTATTATGATAATTTTTTTTTTACACATTCAGATGTTGAAAAACAAACAGTCTTAATCATTCAGTTTTAAATCTAAAGACAACATCTTAATCATTCAGATGTGCATTCAGATTCAGACGTCTGAATCTTTAAAAAAACAAATGGAACCTAAGTAAAGGAAATGTTTTATCATAGGATGTGTCAAAAGAGATTTTACTGTTCTCTCAAGTCTCACCAATTTCCCTACCCCTAGTTGTCCTCATCCCTCCACAGAAGTTGTTCCTCTTCCACCTGAACCGATGATATACTTCACTTGGTAGGAAAATCACTCTCTTCACTAGTAAGAAGCTTCTCATAGTAAGACTGCCTTGAAAACACACCATGCCCCTCCGCCATCCATCTCCATACATCAAGGTTGTACATGTTAGCTTATGTTGGTGAAGCAAATCAAGTATTGAAATTCTTCAAACTCCAAATCTAGGAAATCTTGTCAAAACCTCAAATCCCAAAGCATTTCTCCCCCTTGAGTACTCCATAACCATTGAATCAACATATCTTTTTTGGCAAGAAATTCTACACAAGTTAAGAAAAGTGATCTCAAAATGTTATTTCTACACCACCTATGTTCTCAAAAGTGATTCACTGTCTTCCTTTAGTTGACAAGTTGATTATCTTCTCATCTAGGGTTAGCCTTGGAGGGTTTCTCATCTAATTACACTTCTTAATTATATTACTGCATTTGCAAGGAAGTTTTGCTATGGATAAATAACTTGTACACCTGAACCAGGGACTACCACCATACATGCACCCGTGCAACCATAATTCACAGATGAATCAGATTAAAATTGTACCTATCTAATCTTCGCATTTGAAAAAAAAAAAGGAATCATCTTCAACTCCCCCATCCCCAACTGAGTAAAGGAATGATTTAGAGGGTGTTTGGATTGGCCTATTGTAAGTGCTTTTGGCCTTAAAGCATTTTTTTAATTTTTGGAGGTGTTTGGCAAAGACAAAAAGTGCTTTTAAGCACTTTACTTTAGGCTTAAAAAGTACCCAAAAAAGGCCAAAATCCAAAAGTAGGCTTATGGCTTTTAGCTTTTAAGTCGCTTAAAAAAAGCCCATCCAAACACCCCCTCATCATAAGATGTATCGTGAAAGATTTACTGTGATACAGGAGAATGGAGAGATTGACGAGGATGTCACTCATTAGATTGGGGTAGGACGGATGAAATGGAGGCTCGCCTCCGGAATCTTGTGTGACAAAAAGGTACATCCTAAGCTTAAAGGCAAGTTCTATAGAGTGGTGGTTAGACCGTCTTAGTTATATGAGGCGGAGTGTTGGCCTGTTAAGAAGCCACACATCCAGAAGAAGGTGGCAGAGATGAGAATGCTTCGGTGGATGTGTTGGTATACTAGGAAAGATAGTATTAGAAATAAGGTTTTTCGAGATAAGGTGGGAGTGGCTTTGGTGGAAGCCAAGATGAGAGAAGTGAGGTTTAGATGGTTCGATCATGTGATGAGGAGGGGCACGGACGCCCCCGCGTGGAGGTGTGAGAGGTTGGCTAGGGATGGATTCAAGCAAGGTAGAGGTAGACCGAAGAAAAATTGAAGGGAGGTGATTAGACATGACATGGAGTAGCTTCAGCTTATCAAGGACATGACCCTAGATAGGAAGTTGTGGAGGAGGTGGATTAGGGTAGAAGGTTAGTATGAGTTTAGGATGTGGTATCTTTTGTTACATTACTTGGTGTATCTTGTATATGGTATTATTGGATGTGTTGATTTATATTGTATCTTTTCCTTTTACTATTCCTGGTATAAACTATTTTATTTTGAACCGGGGGTCTATCAGAAACAGCCTCTCCATCTCACATCTAAGGTAGCGGTATGGATTGCGTACACTTACCCTCCCCAGACCCCACTTGGTGGGAATATACTGGGTATGTTGTTGTTGTTGTTGTTGTTGTAATTATAGTAGTGCATTTGAAAGGAGGTTTTGCCATGGATAAACAATTTGGACACCTGAATAATGGATCTAGCACCATGCATGCACCAGTGTAACCACGATTCATAGATGCACTAGCAAATTACAACTGTAACCTCATCTAATGATAAATGCTAAATTTAGCAATTTAAATCATTATTGTTATGTACCATTTACATGCATCTTTTAAATTTAAATACAAATCAAACCTTCAGAAAATGTAATGTTAACCATCTTCTGTTAGCAACTTTAACATTTTATACCTTAAATATTCCATCTAAATTAAGAAAAAAATGCGATCCAAATAATTCCCTAGGCTTTGGTTCAATGATAACTGCCTAGTGCTAATGTGAGAGTTAGGTGCATGTTGAATTCTATGGACCCAAAACCTGATACGTAAGTGGGGAAGGAAGGATAGACCTATTATACACCAAGTTCCAAGCCATGCTTCAGTTATCTCGATGGTTTGTTCTATGACAAATTGCAACCTTTTTCCAATTCCATAAATTGAAGTGATCTGCCTATTAGGCATTATTGGCATATAACTCTCCTTCTCCTCTTGATCTTTTTACCCCCACCGCCCCACCCCCTTCTCATCAATACTTTGACTTCACACCACCATTATTAGGCTTCTATGCTCAATAAAATATAGCAGCGGCATCGACAATCAAAAGGTAAGCTTCTATGTAAGCAAAACCAAGACCTAAACCAGATCATAAGCATACTGAGTCAACAAATATAGCACTTAATGGATGAATTGACACCAATCAAAAATTATCACTAACATAAACTATAGTTCAAACCAAACATAATATGAACATTGCAACCTAGCTAGATGTATAAGACTTCCGAATATTAATAACATTCAAGATTTATTTCCAGCTAAAATAAACTTCACCTTAGAAAACCTACTACTCCAAAAACTGCAATAACTCTAATTATATAAGCCTAATAGGCATTAATGACTCTAACTTACAAAGCCATGCTTAATCAACGGACAGTGTCTCCAGCCTGCCTCGGCATTAAGCACCAACCCCCCAACGTTAATCACTTTGTTACTTGACATAACTTCCCCAATGAACACATCCACATAGACCTTAATACAAGGTGGGGGAACACCGATTCCCTTTGTTCATTAAATCAGACAATTGTGTTTCAAATACCTTTTTATCATTCAATAGTTCAGGACCTACTCCCATTACTTGCATAAATTGATCTCCAATAAATAATTAGTGTCGAGTAGACCACCTTGTTGTGAGAAGTCTTAATTAATGAGTTGTAGGTCATAATGCAGTAAGACAAACATACTAAACAAAAATGCTAAAGCCCCAAAGATAACCAAACATTACAAAATTCATGGAATAGAGGTTTAGAAAAACTAAAATAAGCATGTTAAAGGAAACACTTTTACCTCACAACCAAGAAAATTTCGGAACAGCCTCTGAATATAGTCAGTTACAGCTCGTCTCCGGTGGTCCGATTCAGCAGTGGGCTGGACTTTCTGAAGAATGTTCTCCGTCACTTTCTCCGCCTTCGCCCAACTTTCAGCTCCAATATCCAAAACATTTGCGTTTGACGATATATCTGATGAAGAAGACGACAACAAGGACATCGATGGCGACGGCGACGGCGATGGTAATACTATCTCCTGCTTCTTTACTGAACCGCCGTCTTTAGATCCTCTATACTGGCCCATGAAAATTCCAAAAGTTTTTAACTTTTATCTCTTTTATAATTTTATTATACAACTTAAATCACTAATTAGCTTACTTTGATCAGAAACAATGGACAAAAATTTTTTAAAAAAGATGAAAGAAAAGAAAAGAAAACTGGATTCAATCAAACAAGAATCGGAAAGTCCCAGAAAAAGAAAAAAAAAAGTAAAGAATGGAAAGATTCCATCTTTTCCTCTCTATATGAGTAAAGGGGAATCTGGAAAGTGTTCGAAGCAAGGAAAAGGAGAAAGGGAAAGGGCAAAGATCCAAGAGAAAACACAAACCAATATGAAAAGTTGATACTTTCAAGAAAAAACAAAAAAATAAGAGTCTTTTGGAAGACTAGCTTTTCAAATTCTGGGGATTTAGGGTAGATTTAGTTTGTTTATTTTTGTTCCAGCATCTGGATTATTTATTTATTTTATTACCTTTCAATCACAAGCAAACTA